>NC_068574.1:6756154-7370350 GCF_025698545.1 Gossypium raimondii
GGAAAAGAATTGGGTTGGGCCAGGTTTGAGTGTCGATACTCGCTGAAAAGATAGCAATAAAATTCAAAACCCCCGACATATTACATAATAATAATAGTAGTAATAAACCTCAAAACAAAACCCAAGTTACTTTTGAAGATTCTGTGTCTGTCGTGTCGACGGCAAAGATTTTTCAGATTTTGGTCAGACATGGTGGACAACGATTCATGGGATTCCCTTTCTGAATTCACCTTAGCTGAGGTAAGTAATTCTCTCTCTTCTGCCTCTTCATTTCCCCTCCTTTTTTCTAACTTCTTGACCACTCTCAATTCCCTCTCTACCTATGCTTAATCTTTCTGTTTTGATCATCACATAAATGGAAACGCCTTCCTCTCTTTGAATTCCCCTTTTGTATTGTTCCTCTTGATTTTCTCTCTTTAATCTCCCAAACATCCTCATTATTTCCCCTCTGATTAAAAGATTCTGGAAATGGAGAACAAGTACAAGGCAATAGGAGATGAAACGCTTAATGAGGAATTCTGCAACAATCTAGCTACCAGATTCAGGTGATTTTTTCTATTTTATAAATAAAAAGATTTTTTTTTTCCTTACTTCGGGTTTTTTTGTTCTTACAGTTGCTCTTCAAACCGTCTTGGAAAATCTACTATAACATGGCAGCAGGTTTGTTTTATTTCATTGTACCTACGGATTTCATGTTAAGTTCATAATGGCATTCACAAATCTTTTCTCTCTCTCTCTCTCTCTCTCTCTCTCTCTCTCTCTCTTTTGTCTTTTAGGTCCAACTTTTTTTCCAAGAAAAACAAATGGAGGTACAAACTCAGCAAGAGTCATCAGCAATGGCCTTAAAGCTATTTGTTGATCTTTCTGGTGAAGATTCAAGCAAACCGCTAGAGGTCATGCAAAAGCGAAAAGGTTTACTTGTTGGCATCATAGTTTACATTGTTTTAGTCTAATTTATCGGTAAATATCTTATGGTTACTAGGGAATTGTTGCTTGATTCATCCTATATGACCTAGCTTTGTCTAGCTTTACTTGCTAGCTGCTACATCAAGATGTCACTTTCATAAAGTTTGAAGTTTTACAAGTGCTAAAAGGAATATTTTAAAACTTGCATAGCGAAAAGCAATGAAATGAATGTCTGATTGTTTAACCATTATCGATTAACCGCTACTTGTCATAAATTAGGCTGATGTTAATACCCTTCTTTCAAACTCAGTTTAGAAGCAGAGATTACTATCATGATTAGCCTGCATTCTTGACTGAATTATGTCAACCAAACGAGCCGAAGCTACCATTCAAGTTGGTTTATTTCTAAGGCCAAGCAACCATATATACATATACAATTGAAGCCGATGGTTACAATTATCACTACCATGAATAGCGTAAATTTTAAAAGTAGTGTTTTATCCAACTTGCAAAGTTCTTATATTTTCTGGTTGAAATTGAAACCGTATGGATTTTCTTGTATTCATTTTAATGCAGGTACAGTTGAAGACCTTAAGGAGTTGTCATTTGAAGCCAGATCAGCAAAAGATTATGCATGGTGAGGAAGATTATATTGATGAAGGCATGCAAAAGTCATTCAAATGTTTTTTGTCTAACCTTCAGAGAAGCCATTATAAGCCTACACCTTCGCTATTATATCTTGAAGTAAATTATTGACTCGAAATTTCAGGTTTAGATTGGATTTCGGTATCTAATTTATCAAGAATGCTAAGAGGATGTGCAAAATAGGAAAATAATAAAGCATCCCTTATTAGTCAAGTTGTGTGGAATCATGGACATTTATGGTAAAGATTAATCTCCCAGACGCATAGAAAAGAAACTTAGAAAGCCGGAAATAGTAAAGAAATGAAGTGATATAGCGGCTTGTATTTGTGGACGAGGTGCACTTAGGATCCAATGTGTGATATAGATATTGGATTGGCCTTCCAAATTTTTGGCTGGACATGTAGACATTGTAATTCGATTGAATCTTTATTTTAATAGTATGAGGACAAAACCCAAACTATTTTAGGATCTTATGAAGGTCCTTGCGGCTTAAACTAGTGCACGTGACTAATATTTCTTTGGCTTTCAGGTACGATGTTGAAACATTTCTCAACTATAGGGTCCTTTGTAATGGTGAACTTGTAAGATTCTTGTACCGGTTTTGTATTTTATGATATAAAGTAGCAGGCTCCTGTGTCTTACTGTGCTTGTTTTAATGCTTTCCTTTGTTGGTTCCTTTGTTACTGGTTATTGTTAACTATAAAAAAGGAGACTGCAAGTATTTATTAATGCATATGACCTGTTCTATATTGTAGGAAGTACGTGTACGGTTTGCTGGGTTTGATAAAGCAGAGGATGAGTGGGTGAATGTAGAAACTGCGGTGCGTGAACGATCTATTCCTTTAGAACCTTCAGAATGTGGTATGGTTAATATTGGGGACCTTGTGCTGTGCTACCTGGTATTTTCCTTCTACCATCTTATTTGATTAGATGTTAGTAGCCATTTGAATCACTCGGCACTGAAGCAATTTCCAAAATCTATATTCCTCTGTTGATCTATTAGGATAGAGAGTATTATCAACTCTACTGTGATGCGCATGTTGTGGATATTCAAAGGCAGACACATGATGATAAAGGATGTACATGCGTATTCGTGGTCTGCTATGACCATGACTACTCTGAGGTATATAAACTCGATAACCACACTCTTCTATCTCTTCCCTCTTTGTTTTGGCTTGTGTCCATCCACCTTACGTATAGCTGCAACTTGATGTTTTAATCATATTAATGTTGTCACGCATTCATTTATCTTGGTTATACACACCAGGAAAATGTTTCGCTGGAGAGGATATGTCGCAGACCTATTACTTAAAAGCAGAAGTTGTGCAGAAACAAATTGACGAAATTAACCGTAAACAACTCTTCAATGAGTTGGTGTTTACATTTTTCGCAAACAAGAGATGTCAGGGGCCTTCATCCAAGCTTCTTAAAGTGGCATTTTCTTATTGAGGGAGTGATGTAGTTCGTAAGGATGAGCAATTTGTAAGTTTAATGTAAGCCGTCATTGAAGTCTATGATGAAAAGGAGAGAACAATTTCTTGGTACACAATCATCTTTAGTAGCAGCATAGCAGTTGTAACCCAATGATGTCTCAAATCCTTTTAAAAAGGTAATCCAACAGTGAATAATAAGTTTAATATTAAATTATGACAATATTATAAATTAAATAATTTTTTTTAATGATGTGTCATGATTGTATAAAATTGCATACTTTAGTGAATCAAAATTAGAATATGTATATATATTTGAGAAAAACAAATGTAGTAATGATGCAGGATGGTACATTTTCTGAACGTGATAGTTGCTGCCGTCGAATTGTCATTTCACCTATTAACATGTTTTTGAAATGGTATAATAAGTCTAGATTTGTATTTGTTAGCGACACTTGGCTCAGAAAGGGGCCCTGATGGAGGTAAAACAAGTACACGAGGGATTCAACCACCCAATCCTTTTAACCCAAAATAACTAGAGTTATATTTTACAGTTATTCTCATGCTGAGAATAATAATTACTTGCATCCCCCAAAAGTTTCAAAACTTTGAAAAATGCTGCTCGCTTTTGCTTGTCCCACTTCTCACTAAAATTGAACAATATGATCAAAGGAACATTGGCAATATTTTCACATCAACAAGCAAACCAAGAAAATAGGAAACTTTTGCCATTTTGCATCTGACCTAAACAAAGTTCTTATTACTTAGAAACTACGGAGAGTTAACAGACTGACCCATCATTTCTGGAATTCCGGGGCACATGAGACGAAGAGACATCCCACACAGTGGTGGGAGGAATGCAGCAGAAAAGTTCAACCAAAAGCACCTATATTTTAGTTACAATTGACTTTGAGAGTTTAACAGGCCTGCACCTTCAACCATGTCACCAAGGAGATCCTAAACAAAAGAATGAGGCAGCTTATGAAACTGTTCGTCCATAACAAATGGAAGCTAGGTAAAGATTTTTTTCCCACTTCTCCTGCAAGGTAAAGAAACTTAGAGTTAATTAAGTAAACAGAAGCCCAAAGCTAGTAAGGTTCAGATAATCATTTATCAACCTTGACATGAGTGCTTGGAAATGCAGATGTTCTGAGAGTTTCCTGTGTTTCATCTACTGGCCTCCTCCTTGGCAAACTAAGAATAAAAGCAGCCTGGTCCCACGTTGCTGCAGTAGCAGTTATACGATACCCACAATCCCACCGACGGTGGATGCCTTCGCTAGGATAAAGGAAGTCAAGTTCAACCACCTAGAATGAACATACAAAAAACACTTCGTTATAGATGCTTCTTTTAAGGAATGAGCTGGGATAAATTTCCATTAAAACTGATCAGTACCTGGTCGGAAAATCCAGCACCACGAGACATAACAACTGCCCATCTGCTACCAGAAGTGGCCATTGAGGTGACATAAAAACCCTCTCTCCATTTTTTGTTAATCCACTTAAAAGGAAAAGATTCGCTCACTTTGTACGACTGCTGCAAATACGATGTACCTGAATGCGGTGAATCAAAACCAAGTAAATGAAACCAACCAGATTTGACCAATAAAAATCAGATACTGGAACCTTACCCTTTGACATTACTACTAAGGAGCCTCCATCTGTAGCCCCTGCAATTGCACTGATATAATAGTTCTTCTCCCACTGCTCCATTATCCATTCCTTCAGACAGCAAAACATCAAATCAATCACTAGTAGAATCTAAATTCATAAGCATCTTCTAACTAGAGGAATACTAAAGGCATACAAGAGAGTAAAATAGAACACATTAAAACTAGAGAACTGCTCAACATCAACAGAATATATAAAAAGATGTACCTTATAAAGAAAATAGGGCGAGAGTTGATGGACTTGTGCAGAGAATCCAGTGCCAGCATCCATTATAACGGCCCATAGGTTCTGGCAGGAAGCTACACTGCTAATAAATAAGCCATCCTCATTTCCTTTTTCGACGTGCTGCGCAAGCCTTCCATCTGAGACATTATAGTGATACCTGAAAAAATGACCAATTAAACTTCTCACCCTTGAATATTTTCTATACCGAGCCAACTAGATCACTAATTAGTTTACTAATAGATTAGAAATGTAGAACGATGACGAATGCAAACGGTAAACTGAAGCAGGTATTAAATCAACCAAAAAAGCCAAAAGAGAAAAACAAATAACTTAAGGCATAAATACCTTTGCTTCATAGGTCTATGAGCATTGTAAACACTAATCCATTGCATTGCTGGCATGCCCATACGAACCTTTTTCTTTGGTTGTTCATCTTCCTCCTCATCCGTAGACAACCGGCCTCTCTTTTGACCAACTTGATAAATAAGCTTTACAATATATTTATAAAAAAAGGTTAGGAGTGTCAAATTTTACAGGCCAAGAAAAAAAAGCAACATTTTTTTTGTAATAATTACATTTACTATTTTTTTTTATTACACTCTTACAGCTAAAATTACTTCGATAGCAAAAAACAAGGCCCAGTACAACAAAAAGAATCTTTACATTGACAAAGAATAATCTGTACCTTCAGTGCACCTTCTGTGTTAATTGGACGAATATCAGGATTTGGACCAACAATCCCATCAAACAGAGAAATGTATTTTGCGTAATTAGGTTCTTCAGCAAACTTCAAGTTGACTACATATTCAACAAACTGCTTGAAAGGCAACGGACAGAAGCAACACAAGGCCTCTGGAGATGTTGACATCTTCTTCTTACAAACGAGGAACCCTTTATTCTCTCCCTGACATTTATTTTTAAAAAAAAAATTAATAGAAAATCTCAAATAATATACGTGAAAAATGCAAACAAGAATATTTGAGTTAAAAAGGTTGATCTCATTGAAGGACCAACCTGATATCCTTGCCAAGGCAAACGGCCTCTAAGAAGGAAAACAAGTGTATACGCAAGAGATTCTAGATCATCCCTCCGGCTACAAGTTCTCCCTAAATGAGCATGCACACTGGCATAACGGACTGTTCCTCTAATACACAAAAGCACTCCCTTTAAATAAGATAATGAAGCAATATACAAAAAACTATCTTATGAAAATCATGAGGTAAGAACTTGTGGTACCTAAAAACATCTGGCCTTTGGTCATATTCAATATGTGAACCTGTTGAACTATCTCGCCACCTAGTTGCTGATTGAGAAAAAAGGTTAGGAATGACGAGGTAATGATTTAGCTGGGGGTATTTGGCATATAAAAATGATACAACTTAAAATTACCTAATCCAAGATCAACAAGAAATAATTTTTTTTCATCAGGAGTTCCCACAGGACCTAGAAGAAAATTCTCAGGCTTCACATCTCCATGCACATAGCTGCCCAAAGTACCAGAAAATCTATTAATGTTTTTTGTTGTTACAAGACAGATAGGTCATTAGAGATCCAGATGACATTTTCTTGTTAAGCTATTCAACAATCCTGGGAAGGGTGAGGGAGCAATGCTTTTCAGGCCAACATAAGTTAAAAGGTGTCAAGGATTGAACTGCTTACCCTTTAGAGTGCACCTTCTCCAATATGGATATTGCTTCAATAGCAATGCAAGCAACCATTTCAACAGACATTCTGTGTTAAGAGCATATTCTAATTAAGCAACTGAAATTTCAAAGAAGATCAACACAATAGCCAGTATAAGATTAAAGAATACATCTTAGTTTAGTATCACTCACGTATGATTGTTATTATTCCAAACATCCCACAGACTAGGACCCAGCATATCCATAACCTGCATGATAAAAGGTCTAATCAGAAAGCTGCTCAAACCTAAATACCAAAAGCAGGCAAGAAGAACAGGAACAACAAATCGGCAATACATACCATGACATAATAGTCACCTTGACGACCCTTATAGTGCACTCGGGGTATACCATGACTGCCACCAAGAGTGCTACAGCAATGACAAGAAGCAAGCAAATATCGTAAATATAAGTAGGGATACATACTTAAAAAATTACAAACAAATTAGAAGTGCAACAAGACTAACTTGTAAACTTGCCACTCATGCGGCGGTCCATAGTTACAGCCTTTGCTACTTCTATGCTCAAATTTCAAGGCAACCTAAAAGCAAAGAGATCATGTAGAGTGTAAAGAGAAAACTCTTTGTCGTTAAAGAAGATCAAACACAATATCTATTAAAAATAAAAAGTGGCATACCTCTAGAGCCCCAGAGCCATTTTTATCATTTGTACTTACAGCAGAAATACGTCGACCTACACAGACCTGTCCAAAGCCACCCTTGCCCAACTTCTTTTCAATTCTATACACTGCAGAACCACCAAACTGAACCTGCAGCAAGGTAATTATAGAACTTTCAGAAGAATGATACAATATAAGGTCTTAAATAAAATCTTTTTGCCATAAACTGTAGATCCAAATATTCGCTGAAAAAGCATACATAAAAAGCAGGAGGGGAAGACCAAATATTTAGGGTATATGATTTAAAAAAAAAACGATTCTTTCTATAAAATGATTCTTGTTTCAGTCAACTTCAATCAGCCCAAGACTGACCAAAAGAAATATCTAATAAATAAAGAAATAAGTTGCATGAACTTAGCTCAATCAAAACTGATATTGATTTTTATTTTTACACAATGATTTGCTCCAATGAATTTGTCCATTTAGGTGGTATCCATGTGAGAAGATAATAGCTAAGAAACAAATTTATAAAAATAAAATTAAAAATTAAAAAACACTACTAGAAAAATGATTAGGAAACATATAAATCGATGAACAGAATTAGGGATATGGAGTCTACTGCCTATAGGCCAACTCCAGTCTATTCTTTGAGGAATAATTCTAGATCTGATTGAATCCATATGAATGGTCAGTTTATGTTATGTAACCAAACATTAGATATTATGAACTCAAAATATCCAGCCTACTACTATGGGTTTTGAATAAAATTTCTTTTGTTTCTCTTAACTCTGAACTGAATAATGGAAGAAACAAAATAAAGAATTGGTAAAAAAAAAAAAGAAATGGAGGAACTAAGTATGTGCAGATTCACAAAAAAATCCAGTATATAGAAACTAAAGAAAGTAAATGGAAATAGGTCCAACAGTTCAAGAATTTTCTCACTTCCATTTGGAGATCTTAGCTACCCAAAAACAACTTTGATTTTACACATCACAATTCGAAAGATGGCACATAACCTTCCATTGATATGATTATAATACTAGTGGACATAAATCAAAATAAACAAACAAAATAAAAATGAAAACCTTCAAAAGATGCTAAACGAGAAGCATATACTTTCTCAATATTTAAAGAACAACTTTTATTTGTAGATAGGTAACCAAAATGAGATAGTAATCATATTGGTAAGAAAAAACCTTATTTCGGGATTTAAGCTATCAGAATGCTCTTCGTTTATTCCTCAAAACATCAAGTATATGAACGTGCAACCAAATGTAGAACTCAATTGATAAAACTATAAGCATAAAAAGAAACTCTCACAAGCAAGCCAAAACACCTCCATATTTGTTACCAAACCCGTTAACAGGTAACACCAAAGGGACAAAACTAAACATTTCAATTGTAATTCAATAAAAGGCTATATTGTGTCCATTTTCTAAGCACATCCTTTTTTTCATTTCATGGCAAGATAGCCCTAATATTTCCAATAATTTAAGTCCTTATCATCTGACAAAGTAGTAGCTTGTTATATAAACTGTTTTTTCTCAGACAATACGGACTTCAATTTAATGATTCCTAGACGGGAAAGATAAGTAATTAATATATATAATTGCAAAAGCTTAAAAAGCTAGCATTAGCTTGAAAAAAAAAGGTTGTCAGCAGTCTACCAATCTTAAACAATATACGTCCTGTAATTCCACAATATATATATGAACATTGCCTACTTCACTAATACAAAAATTATAAACTTTTAACACCAACAACTGCGTAATTAGCCATATTAATAAGATGCATATTCCTTCATGTTTTGGTACCAAATATCTGGCTCCTTGAAACAAAGTAACTCATAAGATAATAAATCTGACAGTTTTTTAGCATCCATATCCAAACACTGAAAACGTTGATAAAAGAAATGCAACCCGGAACTCTTAAGTCCGGACTCTGAACTCAAGACAAGAATACAACCAAATCCTAAGATCAAACTATTTCCACAAAAAAAAAAAGAAATAATTAATGTAACAGCCTTTAAGCCGATATAATATAAGCTAATTTAACAATAGGAAACCAGAAAAGATAAATTTATCAAGGAAATGGCAAACCTTTTCAGGAAGCGGTGCGGTGCTGCCTTCATCCTCACCAGCATTACCCTTATCATTGCTCCGCCTTCCTCCGCTACCACACCCGTCCATCGGCTTCTCCCCAACTTCCTCTCCTTCTACTCTCTCCCGTTCCACTAAAACCCTATTATGATTATTATTGTTGTCCTCCTTCCCAGTTGCCGCTTCCCCAGCCGCCCCGACGGCTAACTTCTCATTGACCCCCAGCGCCCGCTGTTTCTTATTCTTATTCTTATTCTCGCTGTCGCCGTTGTTATTGTTAGTCACAGGCACATCAACTGCTGCTGCGGCCGCCGCTTCTGCCGCCCTCCGCCGCCGCCTAGTCCGTGTTGCAATCGCTTCCCCCTCCTCGATCGGATTTTGCTGTTGCTGCTGCTGTTGTCGCTTCGGTGCTGCTGCCCGGCCCCTGCGTGCTCCGTTACGCAGTACCGGCATCGTTCATTCTTCTTCTCCGTCAATTCTCATAAAAAAAATTTAAAAAAATTTTCTGTCCCTTTCTCCTTCTCTTTGCCAAATAATCGTTCAATAATACCTAAATTACAGCGCTAATTATTTTCAGGAAAAAGAAACTCAACAAATTATTTAATAATAACAATAATAATAATAATAATAATACATAGAAGAAAGAACGGGAGAAAAAGAAACAAGCGGCAATGGAGCGAAAAATCGAGTAATGTAAAAAAGAAGAAAAATGGGAGATTCGACGATTGTGAAAGCTAGAGATCTGTCCTGTGCAAAAAGAAAGTAAAGAAAAGGCTTTTCTTTTCCCTATCAGTTTTTCTTCAGATTATATAATATTCTGGGAAAAATAAATAATAATAATTACGTGGTACAATAGAGCCTGTTGCAGGGAGATGTAAGACATGGGTGGATACGGGTTTATTTCATTTAATGATTACAAATAATTTCTAAACTTAGGCTTGGGAGTTCCATATTTCTTTTTTTATATGTATGAAAATTATTTGGTACGTTTTAGATTTCAATTCACAAATATTAATAAAATATTAAAAATAAATATTTTCTTTTAAAAATACATATTAATTTTTAAAGTTGTTTGTGAAATACTAACTTATTTATATAATTAAAAAAAAACCTAGCTAACTACCAAGAGTGATGTTGTTCCAACGTTATATTAACATCTCTAGGATTAAGTCGGTGTCATCAATCAATCGCGTTCAACTTAATCTTAAAGTTTCAATTATGTTTTAATTCAGTTGACATCGATATTACTGTCAATGTAGGAGGGCATGGGTTCAAGCTTGTTTTATCTACCTATTTAAAGGTTTAGAGAGGGATTATGAGTAATTTTACACTTAGGGTCAGTTTGTTTTCCTAGAAAAGTTAATATTTTTTTGGTGTTTGGATGAATCTATGTAAAATATTTTCTGTTGTTTGATAGTTTTTTTTAAAAAAATATTTCATAGTTGTTTTCAATAAAACAAAACATACATTTGATATTTTTCTTATCTTTTCATTGTTTAATTGAGTATATTTTAAATCTATAAATTTATATTTTACATTGTTTTTGCATATGTTAAAAATATTTTGTTAAATTCAAGTTCATTACAACATCATTATTTAGTTACATGACTACCAAGTGAGTATTTTTATTTAAAATGTGACATCAACAAAATTGACAAAAAATTTAACAATGTCAACAATTGGACTTGATTTTCAAATGTGAAAAATAGAGGACTAAATTTTTGAAAATAAAAGTACAGAGACTAAATTGTAAATTTGTGAAGAGTACATAGTCTTATAACATATTTTAACCTTTATACTACAAAACATTTATTATTAATATATTTATAATTGTAATAAATATTTTTATTAAAATATTAATATTGAATATTTTCAATAATATGTGAATAATATTATTTAAATTTATTATTTTAAAATTCATTATTAAAATTAAAATAAATATTAAATAATTTATTAAAATAATAAATTATATTAATTATACTAATAGTTTATTATATGAATAAATATAAATAAGTAAATATTTATGTTTATAATATTGAAAAATACCATATTTTATATTAATATTTTAAATATTTTTAAAATAAAAATAAAATTACTATCAATATAATAATATTAAAATTATTTAAGTTAATTTTATATGAAAATAAAATTATCTATAGAAGCCCTTTTCCGGAAAATAACTTACGTTTTTCAAAAGGGTAAGTTATTTTGCAGTAAAAATGGTTTATTTTATGTTGACCTATAAGTCATTTTCCGTTAACCAAGTTATTTTCTGTGAAAACAGATATAGAAAAATGTAGAAATTTTTTCCCGTAAAATCTTTTACATGTAAACAAACATACCCTTAGTATAAAAAACTTAGTCCTAAAGGCATCTCAGTCGTGAAGTTGGCAAAAGTGCTACCTATCAACCAAGTTTCAAATCAGTAGTTAAATTACAAAGCAATAGATACTAAATTTAATATTCTGAATAAGTTTATGTCACTCATCAATCAAATCTCAACTTAATCAAATTTCAATACTAAATTAAGTTTTTGACTTAATTTGTTTCACCCATTAATCGAATTTCAGCTTAGTCGAATAATTTATTTTATATTGTTTAAGTCTTTATTCTATAATAAACCCATAAAATATATCATTTGTTCGAGGGAATTACTTTTATCGAAAATAGACACTAAACTATAATTCTCTAACCATTTATGGGTTGTATCCTCCCTGAAAAAATTAAAGCCAATTGAATTGTGGCACTTGGCAAGTTTATTAATTTTAGTTATATTTTTTCTTTCTTTTTTTTCTTTCTCCTCTCTATCTTCTACTTCTTCTCAGTCTTATAGATCAATTTCTTTTTTCTTCTTCTTCCCACAATTACATATGATACTTGCTCTTCTTCTTCATGAAATTGCTGCCAAGTTTTTGGGGTCTGCAATTCAATTCATTTTAGGGAGTTCTTTTATTAGACTGAGAAAAACGAATAATCTACTGAGCTTAGAAAGGGATTACATATATTATGGATATGGGTCGTTGTTGAAATCTTCTGTAAATGGGCAGTTTTTTTTCTTCTTTCAATATTTTGTTTGTTGATTTGCCCTAGGTTCTTCAGTTCTGTCTACAAGGCTTGTTCTACATAGAAGAAAAGCATTCAACTTTTGCCCCAGCTATTCTTTAAATCTTTCTGTTAACTTGTTCGACACTGTAACAATGTTAGAAATCATGGAAGAAAATATAATGATTCGCTTAACATTTTCTTTCATCTTTTCTTTCCTACATGATTATATGGTTGTGTGATGCAAAATTTATTGGTTTAGTTGCTTCTGCTCTTTGAGATATATGATAAAAGATGTAATAGACTCTTAAGCTTGATACAATAAAAGCTTCAAGGTAAGAGTAATGTTGTCTTGAGGTGATAAATGATGTTTTCACCAAAATAGGTTTTTAGCGGCATTTTTTTGGGCCTAAGCACCGCTAAATATATTTGTGACGTTTTTATAAGTGCCGCAAAAAATGCCGCTATAGCTAACGCCACTAAAATTTGCGGCGTTTATGTGGGAAAGCGTCGCTACAAAACATGACTTTTAGTGGCGTTTCTCACAAAAATACTGCTATAGAACATGACATTTAGCGGCGCTTTTCCATAAACACTTTTCCACAAAAATATTATTTAGTAGAAAGTAATTAATATTTGACACAATTAATAAATTCAAATTACCTCGTCATCAGCTACACAAGCAAAACTTTTTGACCCAGCTGTGTGTGTGAATTTTTGTTTTTGCCTACTTGTAGTTCCAACTCGCTCACGACCCTATATTATGAAATTATTATTACGTATATAGTAAATACTATAAACCAAAATAATTATAAGAGTTTGGAAGTACGTAATATCTCTCCTTTTTTTGAATTCCAAAATCTAACTGCATCTTCCATTGGTACCTCAGCATTCCCGGCGGGACATTTCTCAATTTCTCTTCGAGGCTTATATTTTTCTTAAAATATTCCTTCTTTAAAGCACTTTTATGGTCTCTCCATATTTTTCCTAATGCCTTTTTCACATAATTATCCAAGACCTCTAAAATAAATCTCTCCTGCAAATAAAACAAGTTTAGAAAGTTAATATAAATGAAACTTAAACCAAAGTATTATAAATTACAGTCACGTTAATATCTTAATATTATCGAGAGCTTGATTTTTGCTACTATCAGGCATATGATGTCATGACTCGTAGTTGATAGGCAACAGATTGGCATTTCATGCTACAATGCCAAAGTATCCTACTAAAAGTCGAGCTTCTGATCTAATAGGCTGACCATGACTGTTTCTAGCTACTTTGACATGCTCGACAGAATTTAACTCATATAAATATTTTAATAGCGTACGTCCTCGAGTTTTGCGCGTCCCACCACTTTCAGCTAAAAAAATGATGCATTATAATATAAAATTTTGAAACAAAAATCAATAATAAAAGTCAACGCATGTAAATTAAAATTAACATTACTTTGAAATTCTGCAGGTTCGTTAGCTGTATTCGGAACATTCGAAGATCCAATAGCAGTCTGTTGTTCACTGTAACACCCCCTAACCCCAAACTGTCACCAGAATAAGGTTATGAGGCATTACCGGACCTATTAGACAACTTACGAATAATTCATAATTAAAATAACATTCATAGTATAATTTAATAATTAAATCCCTATAATGGACTCTCGAAGCCCAAAACATGTATTAAAAGTAGAACGAAACTTGTTTGAGTATTTCGAAAAAAATTTCGTATATATTTTTTTATTTTTTATTTTTTAAAAAATTTCGACAGTATTTTTGCTTATTTTTACATAAAACCCCTGCAAATAAAACTGTATCCATTTCCAAACATAACCAATTCAACCAATTCAATATAATATCAATTTAAATTTATCAATATACTAATTAATTTGAAACGGATAAACTTCTTTCATTATAATTCTTAGACTTGTACTACTAACATTTTTAACCATTTATATTCAAAACATAATAACATTTATATACCTCCTATGTACATGCCATGTTACTAAAAGAAAATATACATCACCAAAAGTTTGCTGAAGTCGAGTCTGGCTTTGGATGCTGGTTTAGTACTTGACTTCTACAACCTGCGCACGGAAACAATCGTACGCTGAGTATGCATATACTTAGTGATATCACTATAATTCAATTTATATTTTAATACATTAAATCACATACACATACTTTTACATTACAATTATCATCACTTAATGAACAATTCAATCTTTTATATTATCATTTGATTATATATATACCATTCTTATTTCTTTATTTCAATTCTTACCTTTCACATATGTCATATCATTCAAATTTAGTTTTATCAGTAAATTTATTTCATTTGCCCCTATTAACTTGACTCGGACTCGACGAATACACGGATTCCAACCAACACACCCGTACTACACATTGTACCTTAACGGTACACAGCACCTAACAGTAATCAGTAATGGTAGCAATAACAGTAACAGTAACAATATTCAACTCACAAAGTGTCGAATCGATAATGATAATGATGAGTCGGCATATAAATGTCGATCGATGAAGTGGCAAAACTCATACTCTTCAATATCCTATGCCATGCCAGCTATATCCGACTAGCCCAACTAGTTAATAGGGTATTTAATTCACTTTTCAGTACAATTTTCATCTTAGTTCAGTATAAATTATAATTCCTTATTTCAATCGGTTTCACAAGATTGCAGAATTCATTACTTGATAATTTCACGCTTCAATGCAAGACACATAACAATATTCAGTAACTTCATAATTCAGTTCAGTATCAGTCTCAATTTCAATACCCAATTATAAATTTTCATTTTACTAAACACTTACCTTAAAATACTTACCATACATAATTAGTAAATTAAACACATAATAATGATAAAGTTTGAATTGTAATGATACAAACCAGAATTCTCTTCGGATTTAATCCTCAACGATCTTTTCTTTCTTTTTTGGGCTGATGCTTCAGGCTTGATATTAGCTATGAACAATTAAAATAATTTCACAATCATTAGCACAACACAATTTAATTGCTAAAATTTTTATCTAACTTTTACTTTAATTCCAATTTGAATCCTAACTAAACCTGTATATTTTTCTTTCTCAATTCATACCCTTTTGCTACTCAATTTCTTGCCAAACTCACATTTAAGTATCTAAATTTTATCATATTTTCATAATTTCGAATTTATTTCAATTTAATCCCTAAAACTCAAAACTTATAGCTTAGTTTACAATTCAATCCTTTATTCAATTCCAATCAAAATTTCTATCAAATAAACCCTCAATTCCATCATTTTTTTCAACATAAACCCTACTAAAAATCTATTAACTTTCACAATTTCAACTTAAATCCAAGAGTATTTCACTCTAGGATTCCAAAACATCAAATTTATAAGAAAAGGACTTGATTAAACTTACCAATTAAATTTCAAGCTTTAAAACCCTAATTTTCCTTACTTCTTTCTTTCCTTTTTCTTTCCCGTCCAGTTTTGAAATGGCCTCTGTTACTTTTAGCTTTGTTTCTTTTGTTTTATGTTTTCTTTTCTTTTTATTCATTTACTTTATTTTATATTTAAGTTAGTTAATAATTATAAAATATCTATTTTAATAACAAATATAATTAATACATTTCGCTATATCATAACCTTACATTTGTCTTAATCTAACTAATTTATCAAATAAATAAAATCTTTTAATATAATAATTTAATTAATAAATATATTTTACTTAAAATTTAAGAAAATATATAATTATATTACAAATGTACAAATACATATATTACACATGTGTTTTATCATATCCATACAATTGGAATATTTTGATTTATTTAATAATATAATATCATTATAATTTAATTATCATTAATTATATAATTAAAACAAATAAAATCTTAGATTTTATTCCCTTTATGTCATTCAACTATGCCAAATGGCTTAATTGCCATTTTAGCCCTTTTTACTTTATTTTAATCTATAATTAGGCTTTCACTCTTTATCCAATTTGATCTTTTTTCCTAATTACTTTTAATTAAACTAAATTCACTAAATAATAATAAAAAATATAATTAAACACACTATCAGACTCATAATTTTAATTACTCCTAATACTTATTTACTAACTCAGTTTACTAAGACGGAGGCCCGATAACACACTTTTCCGGTGCCCACGAATTTTGGGTCGTTACATTTCTCCCCCTTAAAAAAAATTTCGTCCTCGAAATTTTACTTGAAAATAAGTGAGGATACTGTGATCTCATAGTTTCCTCCGGTTCCCATGTTGCTTCTTCCACACTATGGCTTCTCCACAGTACTTTTACCAGAGGAACCCATTTGTTTCTTAATTCTTTCACTTCTCAAGCTAGTTTTTGAACTAATTATTCTTCATATGACAAATCTGTTCTAATCTCAATGTTTTCAGTAGAAATAATATGAGATGGATACGATCAATACTTTCGTAACATGGAAACATTAAAAATATCATGAATTTTCTGTAATTCCGGAGGTAAAGCTAATCGATAAGCAACTGGTCCAACTCTCTCCATAATTTCATCCGGCCCAATAAAATATGGACTTAATTTACCCTTTCGGTCAAATCTTAAAACTTTCTTCCAAGGCGATACTTTAAGGAATACTTTATCATCAACAGAATATTCAATGTCTCGCCGTTTCAAGTTTGCATATGATTTCTGCCTATCAAAGGCTACTTTCAATCTCTCTTTAGTTTTCTTAACTGTTTCTTCTGTTTCTTGAATCAGTTCTGGCCCAATCACTTTTCTTTCATTCAATTCTGTCCAACATACTGGTGATCGACACTTTCGACCATATAATGCTTCATACGGAGCCATCTGAATACTAGATTAGAAACTATTGTTATAAACAAATTCTGCTAGTGGCAAATATCGTTCCCAACCTGATTCAAAATCGATGATACAAGCCCGAAGCATATCTTCTAGAATTTAAATTACCCGCTCTGATTGTCCATCCGTTTGTGGATGAAAAGCCGTACTAAAATTGAGTTGAGTTCCCAAACGATTATGTAGTTGCCTCTAAAATCTCGAAGTAAATCTCAGATCCTGATATGAGATTATCAATGTAGGAATGCCATGCAATCTTACAATTTTTCGAATATAAACCTCGGCAAGCTTCTGTAATGACCAATTAGTTTTGACTGTTATGAAATGAGCTGACTTGTAAGCCGATCAATAATTACCCAGATAACATTCTTTTTGCTTACTGATAACGGTAGTCCTATAACGAAATCAATAGTGATACAATACCATTTCCACTCAGGAATACTAATAAGCTGAAGTAGACCTGTCTGTACCTGATGCTCTGCTTTTACTCGCTGACATGTCAGACATTTACCTACATATTCAACTATATCTTTCTTCATTCCTGGCCACCAATATAGTTCTCGTAGATCATGATACATCTTCGTTCCACCAGGATGCAAAGCAAAAGTACTATCATGTGCTTCTTGAAGAATCAGCTATTTAATCTCAGAAGTAACTGGGATAAAAATCCAATTTTGAAACCTTAAACAATCATGCTCGTCAATACCAAAATTTTTCACTGTACCATGCTGTACCATTTCTCTTTTCTTCATTGTCTTCTCATCTCCCATCTGAGCTGCTCTAATTTGATCAAACATCACTGGCTTAACTTTTAATTCAGCTAACAAACTTCTATCATCATTGATACTAAGCCGAGCAAACATTGCACATAATTCAACAGCTGCCTTTCTGCTCAATGCATCTGCTACCACATTTGCCTTTTCTGGATGATAATCTATAATACAATCATAATCTTTCAGAAGTTCAATCAATCGTCTCTATCTTAGATTCAACTCCTTTTATGACAGAAGATATTTAAGACTTTTATGATCAGTGTAAATATAACATTTCTCACCATACAGGTAATGTCTCCAAATCTTCAATGAAAAGATTATAGCAGCTAACTCCAAATCGTATGTCGGGTAGTTGCGTTCATGTGGCTTCAATTGTCGAGATGCATAAGCTATTACTTTTCCATCTTGTATTAATATACAACCCAAGCCATTTAGAGAAGTATCACTGTACACTATGAAATCTTTCTCCGATTCTGGTAAAGTTAGAACTGGTGCCTCTGTCAACATTTGTTTCAATGTCTCAAAACTTCTTTGGCACTGCTTATCCTAGACAAAAGAAACATTCTTTTGTAGTAACTTAGTCATCGGTAAAGCTATCTTCGAAAATCTATTTACAAATCTTCTATAATATTCAGCCAGACTAAGAAAACTGCGTACCTCAGACACATTCTTCAGTGCTTTCCACTGAATAATTGCTTCAATCTTCTTTGGGTCAACTCTGATTCCATCTGTTGATACCACATGTCCCAAAAATATATCTGATAACCAAAACTCCCATTTGCTGAGCTTTCCATACAACTGTTTCTCTCGTAATATCTGTAGCACTATTCTAAGATGTTATTCATGTTCTGCCTTTGTCTTTGAATAGACCAGTATATCATCAATGAAGACTACCACGAACTGATCTAAATATGGCTGGAAAATACGATTCATGAGATCCATGAAAGTAGCTGGAGCATTAGTTAATCCAAATGGCATTACCAAGAATTCATAATGACCATGCCTCGTACGGAAAGCTGTCTTCGGTATATCACTTTTCTTTACTTTCAACTGATAGTACTCGGACCTCAAATTAATCTTCGAAAGTATTGAAGCTCATTTCTGTTGGTCAAATAAATCGTCAATCCGAGGTAATGAATATTTATTCTTGGTTGTTATCTTATTCAACTGTTGATAATCAATACATAGCCACATTGACCCGTCTTTCTTCTTAACAAACAATACCGGAGCTTCCCAAGGTGAAATACTCGGTCTAATAAACCCACGATCTAGTAAATCCTGTAACTGTACCTTCAACTCTTTCAATTCAGTGGGCGACATTTGAAACGGAGGTATAGAGATTGGTGCTGTACCCGGATACACTTTTATAGCAAATTCAACCCCTCTGTTAGGTGGTAAGCCCGGTAGTTATTCAAGGAATACATTTGGAAATTCACATGTAATCCTAATCTAATTACACTAACTTTCGACTGAATCAGAATTAATAACATATGCCAGATATGTTGTACAACCCTGATGAAGCAACTTATTAACTTTAATTGCTGATATGATTCGAACTAACCCATTGGTACGGATTCCATTTACCTCAACACTATTACCATCTTCAGTCTGAACACTGAATTTCTTTTTATAACAGTCCAAAATTACCCCATATTCAACAAACCAGTCCATACCCAGTATAACATCAAAATCCCCGAAAGACATTATTAATAAATCCACCGAAAACGTTTTATCATAAATTATTAGCGGGCATTTCGGGCACACCTGATTAACTAATATTGTTTGCCCTAATGGACTTGATACATCTATTGAGACTTTAGACATTTTTGTTTTTAATTTTCCCGACTCTACTAATTTTGAATTAATATATGAGTGTGAAGATCCAGGATCAATCAAAGTATAAACAAGCTCAGAATACAGTAAAAATATACATGTCACCACATCGTGAGCATTACCTTCTTCTCGGGTTCTGACTAAATAAGCTCTAGCTGGAGCTCTGGCTTCAGATTGCTATGTAGCTAAATCACTACCTCTACCAGCTCTTCCTCTCCTCAAAACAGAACCTCCTCTGCGCATTCCTCTACCTCTGGCAGTCGATACCGATCTCTGAGATGTGGCAGGTGTACTACTCTGAGTTTTCGAACAATCTTTAACAAAGTGTTCAGTAGAGCCACAGCGGAAACATCCTCCGATTTTATTTTAGCATTCACCAAAATGTCTTTTCCCACAATAATCGCATTCAGGATTTTCACTTTCCCGGGGCGAAGCTTTTACACTACCGATGGAAACAGTAATCTGTTTTCCTCTACTTCTGTCACCCCTATCAGACCGAAAGCTTGATCTCAAACCACTTCTTGATTCTCTAGATCTCTTCAGTAATGGATTAGAACTGGTAATTCTCATACGTTTCCCAGCTGATTTACCCATTTCTGACTTTTTATCTAGGCCCAATACTTGTTCTATCAGTTTTGCTTGCTCAACCTGATCAACAAGTTCAGTAATTCTGAGATTTACTAATTGAATATTAATTTTATCTCGCAGTCCCCGTAGAAATCGTTTACAACTATCAGCCTCAGTTGGAACATATTCTGAAGCATACCTGCTCAGTCTAGAAAACTCTTGCTCATAATCCAGTATTGACATATTACCCTGTTTCAACACTAAAAACTCTTGCTTTTTCTCTTCAATATACATTTCCCCAATATACTTCTTCTGAAATTCTTTTTGAAACAAGTCCCAGGTTACCTGATCATCTGGCAAATGTCTAACCACAGATTTCCACCAGAGATACGCTTCTCCTTGTAACAGTGATACATCACATATCAGATTCTCTCGGGGAGTGCAATCTAATTGTTGCAAAACTTTTTTTGTTGATTGCATTCAATTTTCAGCAGCGGACGGATAAATTCCTCTTAATCCCAAAAACTCTGTGGTGTCATATTTCTGTAGCTCTTTAATCGGGGCTCGTCTAACAGTTGTACTAGTGTAATAGCAGGTACGGTTCCCGCTACACGCTGTAATGCATCAGCTATAATTCTTAACAGTTCTGAGTCATCTCTTTCTCTTCGGGCCAGTTCTTCATTGCTTTTGAGAAGTGCTTTTGAGAAGTACTTTTGAGAAATTTGAGTGTTTGGCATTGCTGTCAAAAAGTGCTTTTGAAGAATAAAATGTCCATTTTAGACATGAGATTATAAAGTAATAAATATGTATTTAAATAATGTTCAAATTAGTTAATATTATGATATTTTAGCAAAAATATAAAAAAATAATTTATTATAACTTATTGTTAATATTTTAATATATAATATTAATTTTAAATATTTCTAAGTAATTAATATTAATTATTTATAAAATTTAATTAGAATATATAAACTATATTTAAATATAAAAATTAAATATTTGTAATTAGATATTTGATGGGCTACTTTAACACTAAAATTAAACAAACATAATACTATCTAACTAAAATCTAAAATCTAATTACTAAAACCCAATATTAAACTTAGTAATTCACTTAAAAGGAGCCTAAAAGCTGAGTGTGAATTTAACTCTAAAACATATATGAATTAAACACCTATCAATTTCATTCCAACTGTCATTGTAATGTAATGTTATAATGCTTTTGTTCTAATATATGACAATGCACATTGTTTGTCATATTTTGTTCGATTTAATGCACACTACTATTTTAGTGTAATGTTTGCCAATAATTGTTTCAAAATGGTATGAACTTTGGACCAAAAGAAAAAAAAGTTATATAAACAACAATTCAATAGAAAGCCGACAAAATTAATTGAAGTTGGTTCGATTCGGTTAATTATTTTAACGTAAAAAGCTCAATTCAACTAACGGTTTAGTTAATTATAGTTCAATTAACAATGGATCGAACTAACTATTTCATCACCCTTTAGATTAAATGTTTGAGAATATAAAACAAAATACTTAGAATTATAAAAGCAAACATAGTTTCAATTGAACAATTTAGCGTGCAATGGATACTAAGATTCTAATTTGAGGGTAAAATATAGAATGCCCATATTGTACGAACTTTGATGCAAGCACTCCGCTTCTCTCGACTACGTGAAATATTCCCTCCATTGCGAAAAAACATCATGGTTGGTGGAACATCATACGAAATAAGATTAGAATCACACTTGGTAAGTAACTGTTACCACCCTGCATGAACTCCCCGCATAGCATAACAAACAAGATAGATTCACAATGAGTGCCCTTCCTTCTCTTTAACTCCTTCGAGTTTCCACTTAATAATAATGATATTTGTCCTATCTACATGTATTAATACACACCAAGAGCTTGGGTGAGTTTAATGCGCTTAAATAACAATGACACCACTATAATAAGTTGTATCCGGCTATTTATGTACTTTAGATTGTCTTTCACGGAGGAATGCACACCAATCATTACAAAGACAAGTATAACCATAGGAAAAAGCACTGTGAACATGGAAAACCACACAGACGTGATAAAAACATTAGGCAACAAACCTAGCAAGGCAAAGATTACAGAGAGCATGAAATGAAAAATGTTAAGATGTTCCTCTAACTTATATGTACTTATACTAAAAGTGAAAAATGCAAGGCATCGAATCAAAAAATATCAAATGGTTGCACAACACCTTGAAAGAAATTAACAATCTAATAAACTACATCTGTGGTTTTCCTTTTCTACATGGTCAATCGAAGAAGAACACAATTTTCAACAGAATATGACATCGTGGATAGAGAAGGGTTAAGTGCACCAACTTGAAAAATAGACTAAAAGGATAGACCTCTTATAATATTCATTCATTAAAATTAGCCAAGAGAGCAAAGAATATAAGGGCTAACACATACCTTAGCAATTGGTGCCATCTCAAAGACAATATGAATGACATGCAACCTGGACTAAAGATCAACAAAATGGAAAAGTTTAAAAGGGAAAAAGGCGTTAATGTAGTAAAATTGATCGGTCAAATAAGCACCTAGCTTGTGATGATATCACCGGAGAAATGTAGATATAACTTCATCATCTGTCTTTTCTTTGCACATCACATATGCATCACAAATGCGTCGATCCCTCTTGGCATGTCTGTTAAAATATAATTATAATCCCATTAAATAATCCCATTAAAATAAGTAACCTGAGACTTCAATTTGATAATAAAAGTACGTAAACTAGTCACAATTAAGCTAAACTTCACACACAGAGAGGATCACCACAACAGTATTTTATAAATCATGCTTTACAATTATTAGGTATATTGAATAGAAATAAGTGGTGCTATCCAAGCTTATTACAACCATTTCCATCTATTGATTACTTAAAACAACATGCCACATTAGAGTGGAGCATGGGGCAATAATAACAAACGGCATATTCAACAAGGCAATTTTGTTAATGATTACAAGCGGTTTTATAATTCGGATGAACAATAGAGCAAATAAATCATATTTAAAAGTTATGGAGCTCTTGCAAGAATTTGAATGACCAAATGATCATAAACATGATGATATCGGTCCCAAAACCCCACTCCTTTATTGACCTACACTTCACCAATGTTAATTTAATTCACAAATATAGTCTTAAAACCAAAAACTCTCTGCAAATATGCACAATACCTACAAGATAATTTTCATAAATTGTATGAGAATACATAGATAAAACTAAAACCTCAACTCCTATATTTATCAAGGTCCGCCAACCAAATGCAAACATCAAAGGCGATCATCACTTTTTATTTTTTGGCTATGGCGCATGGTCATTACTACCATTGTAACCTATAATAAACCTGTTTTTTTACCAAAAGTTAATGTGTTAATAATGTTAAAACATATTTCCAGGTTGAAAGTAACATATTTAAAGAGTAAATAAACGAAATTTCAATTACTATGCTAGTTTCATAGGAATTTTCAACAACCAAACAGACAAGAAAAGAGGAAACAAATAAATAAGATGATATACTTTGTGTTCTTTTCACATATAGTTGTCAAGCTACCAAACAAATCTAAGATAACCACAATCGAACAAACAATTTTAACAGACTAAATGAAAAGAAAGAATACAACTGTTTGATCTCCAAGAAAATGGAGGAAACTAAAAGTTCATTATCTCTTTCACTCTTAGCTCTTTAATTTCTAAAAGTAAAAGTATAAAACTTTCGAACAATAACACAATAACACATAGATTACTCATTGAAGGAATTCCCATCATATAAAAATAACATTTAAATAGTATTATTTTAGTAAAATAATTAAAACAATAAATAATGCATTTCACATGCAAATCACATGAAATTAACGCAAACTAATTACGAAAGGTCAACCAGTTGATGCATATCATTATACTTTTAGTAATAAATTACCACGATTTCATGGATTCATTAAATATTTTAAATGAGTAAAAGAAAGGAAAAAATCTTCAAATAGTTAAAAGTCCATCTACCTTAAGGTAAATTGTAATTAGATGGCCGACAAGAAAATTTCCGATTTTGCAAAGAATCGAGTTATCGGTAGCGAAGTTTGATCTACAAGCAAGAAAAGTTTCGCACCATAAAGTCAAGAGAAGAAGTTAAACAGAAAACAAAAGGTACAAAGAATGTGTTCATGAAACAACAATACGTGACAAGTTTACTCTAAAATATTAAGTTGAAGCTAGGGTAAAGAGAACCTCTATAACTTACATAAGCGGATTAAACGTGTCATTGTTGTCATTCAAGTGAACAAATATGTGATTCCTCAAGACCGATTCAAAGAACCTATGTAAATAATAATAGAGAAAATAATAGGGCATTAAATGTCTCGAATTCACTCTAAAAAGATCTCAAGGAATCAACTTGTTTCTTATTTTTACACCATAAAGGGACATTTTACGACAACAAATACAAATGGAGCTTTGAAAGAAAATTCAATGAAAGAACAGAGTATTTTATAACAATGAAGCATGGCAATCAAATTCTAGCGAAAGAAAATATTAAATGAAGAGGAACTAATTAAATGTAAGAAGAAATATAAAAGAAATTCTAACCTCTGCAGAAGAGGAACAAATAATGAAAATAGAGCTTTGAAAGCGAAAATGAGGAAAAGAAATTGGTTATAAAGCTCGGCTCACCAAAGAGGGGAAAGAACATTTTCGAACCAGCAGAGGGAAAAACGTTTGGGGAGAATATAGGTTAATTTGGTCAATTTTCATCAAAAGCGATTCACCAAAGGAAAAGGAGATTTTTAGCTTCTCCGTCTAGAGAGAAGCACTTTTCTGATGGAGAAATTTTAAGAGAAAATGAGGCTGTTCTTTGCTCCTTTTAAGAGAAAAGGCCGTTTGGGTGAAAAAGTGATTCTGAAACGGGAAAAAGAACGGGCCCTTCTTACGTTAAGAGGTTGATTATCTAACGGATTCACACTAGGTGTAGCAGATTCAGTTTCTTCAAGTTCTCGACTTCCAGTATATATTTCCTGTTCAAATTCATACATTCTTTCATCTAACATTTTATCTATAAAACAAAATCAAATAAATATATTATCATCTAAAAACCTGACTCAATTTCGACTTAAATGTGGCATGTACTTCTAAACTCATTTACGAGCTTGATTTAGTCTGAGAATCGACTAAACCTTGACTCTGATACCAACAATTGTAGCACCTCCAAACCCTAAATCGTCGTTGAAATAGGGTTACGAGACATTACCGGACCTATCAGTCAACTTACAAATAATTCATAATTAAGATAACATTCATAGTATAATTTAATAATTAAATATCTTTTACTTAAAATTTAAGAAAATATACAATTATATTACAAATGTACAAATACATATATTACACATGTATTTTATCATATCCATACAATTGGAATATTTTGATTTATTTAATAATATAATATCATTATAATTTAATTATCATTAATTATATAATTAAACTAACTTCACTAAATAATAAAAAAATCTAATTAAACACACTATCAAACTCATAATTTTAATTACTCCTAATACTTATTTACTAACTCGGTTTACTAAGACGGGGGCCCGATAACACACATTTTCAGTGCCCACGAATTTTGGGTCGTGACATTCACTATTTGTTTCTTTCGAATTTGGAGGATTTTGAACAATACTTAGATCTCGCAATCTTCTTCTAGGCATTTTATCTGCAATACACATAAAATAGTTGAAATATTAGTACCTAATTACAACAATAATAGTACATATAAAATAGTTGAAATATTTAACAAGATCAAGATTTAAATTATAATATTACATATAATTTAAAAATTGTAAAATCTTACTACATCATGATTCGTAAATATTTTCATCCACATCCTGGCAAACCTATTAAAATTGTGTACTAGTACTAGGGATAGTTTCATTTAAGTTTTGTTTTAGAAAAGGCAAAGTTTCTGATATTTCGTTGATGTCATCTCTATTTCCATTGCCTATGTTAAACAAGTCTCTAGGGGTGTTACGAAGTACTACGTACCAACCCTCATCAGTTGGATCTTTCGAGTAAAAAACTTGTTTGACTTGAGAAGAAAATACATACAGCTCATCTATCAATTGTTGTCCAGTGTGAATTAATCGAGAGAAGTTCACCATTGTAAAACCAAATTGATCTTTTTTTTAATTCCACGAGCAGTATTAACATCAGCCCAATCACATCGAAATAAGACAACCTTCCGTTTGCCATAGTAATCCAACTCAATAATGTCAGTAAAAAGTCTATAATACTCCATATTTCCCTCAACAGGATTACTATCCCTAGCACTAGCATAACTTGTAATTGAAGAATTAACAACTATTCCACAATTTTGAGTCCTTCTCAATCTTTCGTGAGATTTTGTATGAAACCTGAATCCATTGATGAGGAAGGCACTATATCTTTTTACTACTCTATTCGGACCTTGGGAAAGCCATTTAACTTCGTTATTGACGTCCTTTCCACTCCAAACCTATTGATCGAAAGTAAATTGATTAATTATAAATGTTATACGAATACATTATTATTTGTCAATGAAAGCTTTAGTTGCATACTGTTTGCCCTAACCATTCATGAAAAAATTTTGTAAATAACTTATAAATCTCTCGATGTTGTAATCTTCGGGAGTGTGAACGAGATCTCAAGACTTGTTTGTACTCACTTTGTTAAAAAGTGGATCACTTGGTTAGAAGATAAACAAATTAAAAAGATGAATATTTATCAAATTCTAAAACTTACTTGCGTAATGGTTCAATTGAATCGTGGTGAAAAAGAACATATCGATGTGCTTGTACCCAAGATCTATCATCTAAGTGTGCAATTTTAACTTTACCAATTGGATCTCCCTCATATCCCTTATTGTGTGTTTTATAAGCATGGATATTACATAATTCAGTAGGTATTTTTCTCCCAAAAGATGTTTTTAAGATTAATTTGTTGAAGAAAAACTGATGGAGGTGAAAAAAATATTTAAGTGACAAAGAATGACAATTTTGAGGGATAATGAGGTAACTGAAATGGGTTGTGACTAGGTTGTTGGTGGGAAGGGGATGAAGGTGATGTTTTGGTAGTGACAGGAGGTGGGTTCGACTACGAATGGAAATGGTGGATTCCTAATCTATAGAGGCTGTGGGAGGAAGAAGAGATGAGAAAAGAAAATGAAAAAATGGAAAAGAACGTGAGAGAAAAAAAGATGTCAAAAACCTAAATGAAAAAATAAATCAATAATGAAGTAAATAAATGTGTCACGTGTCGTAATTTTATTCGCTCAAAAAAGAGTTTGAAGGAAGGTAATAATTGAGACTCATAATATTTACCGAATTATAATTTAAATACACAACAAAAATGAATTTCATGTGATGGTATGATAGTTAAGGGTGTTCACCATTTCAAGTGTGGCCTGAGTTAGATTCGCGTTAGTTGTATTGGTTGTTTGGGCTTTACCCTATTATTGTAACGCACCAAAAAAAATACACAACAAAAAGTAAGTACTTTGACTCAAATAAATGGTATAGTTTAATGGTTTATTATTCAATTAAGTTTTATGTTGAGGATAATTTTATCTTCTTCTTTTTTATTGATGACTTTTGAACCCAAAGCATTGTAATGCTTAGCAACTTTAAATTATCATTTTAACCAAAGTCATAGTTGATTATTATATTTTTAACAAAATTTATATAAAATTTTCATTATTTTATGAATTTAGTAATTGGTATGAATCTAATTAAGAGTGAAAAATTATTCTTAAAAAAAATTGATACACTCGTTATATAAGTGAAAGAAAAACATAATATCAAATTTATATTTATAAAAAATCAATAATTAAGCTACAAGTAAAATAGTAAAGTGCTTATAAATAAATCCCTTTAACTAAGAGTTCAATCCTTAGATATTTCATTTTATTTGTATGATTCAAACATTTCATATACAAAATAGAAATACCATTATTTTACATAAAAATAAAATTATAATAATATTTCATTACTTAATTAAAAAGGACTTTTAAGTATTTTACTTGACTAAATTGGTGTCAATTTGACTCAAGATAACAATTCAATCAAACACATTATATATAGTATCAATGTTTTTGGAACTGGACTTGTAACACCCTACACCCGCCTTAAAAGATAATTTGATGTAAAATGTCACATTCGTCTCCAAAGTAATACAAACAAAACAATCAATCATATCATCAAGTGAGATCTATAAAGTTGATGCTGTACAAAACTAAGGACCACACTTGAACTCCTACAAATCTGCTCAAGGAACAAACATTCACACGTTGAGCTTTCTTCAAAGCTCAATGGTGCATTTCAAATATCCATCGATACCATATATGATGCTAAAATCAAAAGCATTCTAGCAAACAAGTTACAACATCCAATCATTAGTAAGCAAAATCAATGTGCTCACATCACGCTTTGCTTATTCAAATAACAAATTAGAAAGGTAATTAACACCAAGTAATGTCCATAAGACATACAATCATATGGTGATATTTCATATCAAGTTATTATAACAAATGTTTGACAATTAAACTTTTCACATTGAATCTTTAGCACATCATATAGATTTTTGTCTCGATTAACCAATCATAGAAACGTAATTGGATACACCGATATTGTAACACCCCTTACATGTCCCGATCGTCGGACCTGAGTAATAAGATGCTACGACATAATTCAACAATTCAATAAATACCTTAATGGAAATTAAATTATTTCTCAATAAATTATGGATATAAAGAAATATATTAAATAATCGAATTCTACAATGACCAAATTACAAAATACAAGCATATAGTAAGATTGGATTGTAAAATTTTGAAGTTAAAAGTCAATAATAGAAATTCACAGATGGTATAGATACCAAATCGATACCAAACGTCAATTATGTTTACTTGAAAATATATGGTAGTGACATTATTTTATGGTATCAATATTTTATGAAAAAGTATCGATACTTAAATAAAAATCGATACCATTTTGGCATTCTGTTTGTTTTAAAATTGTCATAAGGGAAGGTATCAATATCAGATGCAAAAATATCGATACTTGAGTTGAGAATTGGTGAAAACTTATATTTAAAAGTTTCAATTATGCTCAAAATTTACCTAAGCATAATAAAGGCATGCAACTCAACATCCAAGCATTCCATTCATGTACAACTCAATTCAATACATCAATATCTAAGCCAAATACATATGCTTAATTTCAACCCACCTAAACAATCAACCATTAAGGTACTTCAACATGAATAACTAAGCTTCCAATTTCATTTGTAAACATACACCAAGGCATTATCATCCATTGCAAGTTCAAATCATCTATCATCCATCATTGTCATAACTATGCATTAACCAAAAGCTCACCTAGCATATTAACCTTTCAACCATTTGATCAATATGCACATAATCAAACTACTTAACAAGACATTTTCAATATGACCAATCCTACCAACCACACACATACATATATGGAATACTTATAACATAAAAACCCAAATACCAACAAGATACAAAATGACCATTAAAATACAAAGCTAACTTTATAGCTTAAAAGATTTCCTAGGTACATGCCAAAATAAAAAATAAGAACATCACCAACAGTTGAGCTTAGGATGGCTGTTGGATGCTGAGTTAATGATTGAACCACTAAATACCTAACATGCACATGGAAAAACAAAACCGTACGCTGATATAACTTAGTGGTATTTCAATAATCCAAGAACATAACATAAGAGCTTTTAGTAACATAAGTTAATATGCAGTTTAATGTCATCTAAACATTTCTTATATTCTTGAATCAAAACAAATATAATTTAGCAATATCTAAGCATGATTAATAACTTCACTTATCATTTGACATATAAATTTATAAGATGACACATTCCATTTCACTTTCCAATTACTAACCATTTGCCATATCAATATCAATTTCACATCTCTTGTAGCTCATTCAATCACTTGAACTTTAAAGACTCATCCAACATCAACATGTAATCAATTTCTTATTTATATAAATATACACATACTTCACGTCTGTTCATTTAAACCCACATGAACATAAATCAATTCAAATCAATCTAGTACATCTCACAATCATAAAGTGTCTCACCTTATGTTCTTACCATGCACAACCAATTCAATATGCAACAATTACGAGTAGTTCAGGTTATAGAAACACAAACCGTATACTCTAAGCTATTCGTCGACGACTTTGTCTTTCCTTTACTTGCATCAAAATACACTTTATTCCATACTGTTTAGTCCTCCATTATGAGAATCAATATTTCACCAAAAACTTAATTCCATCAATTAAACTACCTATAGTTACTTCATACCATTAATCAATAGCTACCTAGTCAATATCTATTTCACATATAGATATCTCATATTTTTTATTTGATCTCTTGTTTTTTTTATGTCAAAACATTATATAATAACAATTCAATTATGAAACATAACATTATAATACAAATATACCATCAAAAATGAAGAAAGTCTTACATGAACTTACCCGAAAAACGACAACCACAAAGTATTAGGGCTAATATACAATTTCTCCTATTTCTCGATTAACTTCCAATTGATTCAATTCCAAATCTATAATGATTCATTACAATTTATCAATTCAAACAACCTTATAATACTTTATTACATGCACATAAAACTTAATTTCATTTTACACAATTTTCCTATAGTTTTGCATTTTATTCAATTAAGTCCTTGAAATCGAACTATTATATCTTTGAAAATAAAGCTTTGATTTTCAATCCCATTACAATTTCATCACTATACAACCCTCTAAAACATAATTTCCGAAGTTTCATGACAAATTTTACATTATTGTAATTAAGTCTTTATAAACAAAACTAACAAAATATACTTAACAAATTAGTACTATTTTATTTCTAAGATTCAAAATATACCATAAACATTCAAAAGTTCAACTATTTTTATGATCAAAGATAGTATCAATGATTGATTTGAATTATATATACTTGTTAAAATCTTATGATGGTTGATTAAATATGCCTTTGAGATAAGTTACAGAAAAGTGACATGAATTGACATTTTAAGTACTTGTGGTATTAAATTATTTTGATTATAATTTAATGCTCACATTGTTGGTGTTTTTGATTGCCATGTCTAGCCAAAGTTATGCCAAGTTAAGGTAGGTTAAATTGTTTAGGTAAAAGAATAAGGTAAGTCTTGTATAAGATACATATGAACTTACTAATCATTTTATATGCTTACCTTCATTGTTTTCTCTCTCGTATAGATTGTCACCTAGTGGAACTCGTCGAGTTGAACCATCACGAAGCTCACACTATTACCGAATTGATAGTAATATGTTATTTTTGGTCATTAAAGTTGTGGCATGTAAAAAGGGATAAGGTGACATGGAAATGGTCATTTTCTTGCTAAATGGTATGTTTGATGTTTGTGGAAAAGGTTGAATTGTATGTAAAGCTTGGTATGTGACAAATAGTGTATGGTTCAACTATGGTTGATGTTATTTAGTTGATGATCTTTAAACTTGCATATGTCATATATGTATGCTAATAATTGCATATAGAAGAAATGGTAAGTTTGGAATGCTAAGCATGAAATGTAGCTTGTTGTATGTTTTGGTAAATTGTAGGTGTAACACCCCTAACACGAATCCGTCGCCAGAACAGGGTTACAGAGCATTACCAGTTTTTACAAATTAATTATCAGACATTTCATTTCATCTAGCATTCATATTAGAAACCAATCAAAATCATATATATTGTCCCTTAAATGAGCTATCGAAGCCCAAATTACGTATTAGAAACAAATAGAGACTAAATCAAAAACTTAGAAATTTTTTTGAAAAATATTTAAAATTTTCAACATTGCAGGGGTTACACGGCCGTGTGGCCAGGTCGTGTGACTTACACGGTTTAGAGACAAGCCAGTGTCTCAGGCCCTGTGGGCATTCAAAATAGGGACATACGGCCGTGTCTTAGCCTGTGTCCATACCCGTGTGAGTATACTGACTTGGGTCATATGGCCAAGTCACATGCTCGTGTCCTAGGACGTGTGAGCATTCTGTTTTGTGCAAATTTAAGATACAGGGGACACACGACCATGTCACCTGGTTGTGTGTCACACACGGTTGAGACACACGCCCGCGTCTCTACTTGTGTGGACGAAAATAGGTCATTTTATAAGCCATATTTCTCACCCAATTTGTTACTAATCTAGCCCCCACCAATTCACAATCTAAAAACTATAACATGACATTCAACACAAGCTAAAATAAGTGGCTAATCTCAACAATTTACATATAAACCAACATTAAACAAAATACCTATACATGTCATTATGACTAAAATTAAAACATTCGAAAATACCAATAGAACTGGTGGATAGTGTGATATATCTCCAACAAGATTCCAACCCAATCGAGCTTCTGATAATCTGAAAAGTAAAGGAAAACAATTACGTAAGCAATGAATGCTTAGTAGGCTCATATCAATTCATTTTAAATAAGAAATTTATACATATCCAGAATAATCCAATATTAGTACCCCAATATTAATAAAGTATATTCAACAACTTTAACTATTCCAAATTTATAAATTTTGTAACACTCCAAACTCAGCCTAAACGTTATGACCGAATCTGGCGATATCACATTGAAGTTTTTTTCGAAAACATAGTTTCAATGAAAAAAAAACATGTTCCATATTAATTCTCGTTTATTAAAAACTCATGTTGTCTTTAGTAGTTTGTTGATCGTATTAGTTTGTTACTATATTTAAAACATTGTTTGGTGCGAAAGCTTTTACAGTATTTTACGAAAATGTGGTGTCTTGAAAAGCATATATCTTTTGAAAATTTGCGTCCTATTACTATCAGTAAGATTTTAAATAATTAAAATCCCAAATTAAAAATTAACAATTTAAAAAGGCCTTATTACAATCAAATACCCAAATTAAATTATTATCAGTAAAAATCTAGTATAGAAGCAGGTGCGGTTGTGTGGCCACCTCCGAGTCTCTCGCAGCACCGGTCCCTAGGACTAGGGATTACCTGTAAAATAAACAGAGGAGTGAGTTTACGAAAACTCAGTGTGTAACCTCATAAAAGCAAAGTGGCCAAACAGGCCTTAGGCAAGTATAGTCTGGGCCTAAGCCCAATTAAATAATAGTTCAGTTCAGTTGGGTCTTAGCCCATTACAGTATCAGTATCAGTGTAACCTTAGCCGATTATAGTGACAGTAACAGTTCAGACATGCAATCAAAAATCCTACCCAACCAGCCTCTACACTTCACTCCATCCAGCCCAACACTCCATGTGGGGATAATATCACCCACCCATCCCTACACTCCAAAATTAGCACCGGTTGCGGCACTAAACAGTTTATGCAGCAGAGCTGCCAGTGCAGTACACTTCCTCCAATAATAATCTCATTCTCATGCAACATATCATACATGTATGTAACATATATATATCGTGACATGTTTATATACAGTCATACATAACATAGAGCCGCAGTCATTTTATAACATAGGGGCATAATAGTCTTTTTACCATGTGGGGGGCATAACAGTCATTTTATATCAGTTTGGGAGTCTAGGTCTACTCACTAACCCATCAGTCGGTCCACTGTCGTCTCGGATGACCCATGCAACCTTAACAGTCAAATAGTAAAATTGGGCCCAAGGCCCACAATGCGGGCCCATGTGGGCACACACTTGTGTGGCCCACATAACCTAAAATTGGTCTCGATCATGAAATTACACAGTTTGGCTCAATTTTTTCCACATGGTCGTATGGTTTACCCGTGTGGGGTCCACCAGCCCGTTGGGCCCATACAACCCATTTCGACCCATCGTGTCCTAAAACGACCTAAGACCACAAAATCGCTAATGGTGACCGCAACAGTCTAATGCCCACATTTTATGCATTCAGTTTAACACACAAGCGAGCGCACGCTCATTTAGCGTCAATTGCCATAATCTCCTACTTTTTTCGGTTTACGTTTTGGGCAGGGTTTACTCACCTGATTTCGTTAGTAATTAAACCGCACTCCGAGCACTCCAAAAATTGACTCAGATTCTTGAAGATGCACAAACCAACCCTTGGTCTCCACCTAAAACGAGAGTCACAAAACCTTTTCATTAAACCTTAAATCAAATTTCCCTATAACATTAATTAAACCATACTTATCGATCAACACCACTCTTCATTCAGTATATTATAAAACGAGACAACAACACCCAAATCACTTATCAAACTTATGACAGCGCAGAGTGCAATTTGGCAATGTAAGAGGGAACAAATTGAGATGAGGAAACAAAGACTGAAAAGAGGCAAACAGAGGGGGTGACGGCAAGAATAGGAAAAAGATAATGATGGAAATCAAAGTGCACAACCGAAAGCGGACAGAAAATAAAGCAAAACTCACCTAGCAATATTTGGCCAAGGAAAGGAGCAAGATAACGCACAGTCGGCTTAAGGGGAAGGGAAACTAGCGTCACAACTTTAGGAACCGAAAGGGGAATCAAATTTTGAAAATAACTGCAGCAAGTGGAGGATTTTTGGCTGACAACAAAAAGGTGAAAAAAAAGAAAGAAAAAAAAGATGGAGAGGGGAAGATTCGGCCAAGAAGAGGAGGGGGACGTTTGCTCACCTTTTTCTCTGAAGAATAGAAATTTTTGGGAAGCATAGGATTCTACTCAATCCCCACTTCCCCCTAAATCCCTCAATTAACTCTTCCTATCCCTAAATTCGCTCCCAGACTTCCCCACACCCCTCAAACACTCAAAACCATCCACACTCATCCCACTCTCTTCAAAATTCTGCCTCCACTCAAACACCTCCACGACATCTAGAAAAAATAAATCATTCGCTTGCGTAAAGACTCAAACTCCTAACCCCCAACACAACTAACCCTCCACTTATCCACCAAACCAGCAAGCCCATTCTGACATATTTTACCAACATGTATTTATAAGCCTACTGATTAGATATAGGGGTTTATTCATTTAAAACAAAAAAATTAATATATAAGGGATTTTTGGAGCGTTACAAATTTTCATTTGCATTTCTTTACTTTCCTCACTCATTCCATATGTAAAACTCACCAGTCATAAACATGCTATACCACCATAACCACAAGCTAATGCATTTGAACATAGCTCTTTTTAAAATTAATCACATGATAATCCATTTCATAAGAAATTGCATAACTTAAAACTTACCAGTCTTTCATAAGCACAAGTATATTTTCATTTGAGCACTTACCCTTTCAACGCATCATATAAATAAACATATTACCTTTTAACCAGTAGCTTGGCACTTGTCTAAGCATCAACAACAACATTTGTTAGCATACTTGAACTTTTTTCATATAAATTCAATATTGATGAACTTATTTTACCAACATATCACACTTGAGTTTACTACTCATCACAATTTCAATCGATGAATACATTTATTTCAATTCAACACCAATAATAACCTTAAGTCTTCAAACATTGATTTCATATGTCACTTATCAGATCTTACTGAATTGGGGAATGACTTACGAATATGAGTGCATCGTATTTAGAAGCCTGAAGGCTGCACAAAAGCACATAAGTGCTGAACAGAAACCCATAAAGGTTGAACGGAAACCCATAAGGGTTAAACTAAACCTCAAAAGAGCTGAACAGAAACCCATAAGGGTTAAACTGAAGCTCAAAAGAGCTGAACGAAAACCCATAAGGGTTAAACTGAAACTCATATGAGTTAATAGAAGCTCGTGAAAGCTAAATGGAAAGTAAACACGAAAGTTCGCAACAAATGCTGAACCTCTGTTTACTTGGGTAATTTGTCGTCAATTCATCCTTTGCACAGAATGATTGTACTCAATCCCGCGTTCCACTTTAACCGAATATTCTTTTTAATTCATAATTTAACAATATATCATTTTTTTAACAATAAGCTAAATACATAATAATTTAAAAACATTCCATTTTTCAAAAATATATTAAATACGTAACATCGTTCATCAATTCAATATAATTATTAAACTTTAACCATACGAACTTACCTGAATTGAATTGTAATAATTGCAAGAGTTCAAGGACTATTCCACTATTTTTCTTTTTCACAATTATCTATGGAATCTTGATCTAAAATATAAAATTACTCATTCATTAGCATATATTTCAGTTCCAATTTATTTCAAAATTTATACCCTTCAATTTTTGAATTTACACAATTGCCCCAACTTTTCAACTTTTACAATTTAGTCCCTTAACTAGTTAATTTATCAAATCAACTAATTTTTCTCAATTAATAATTTATCCAAATATTCTAGGCTATCATACAAGCCTTAATAAAACATAAATTTAATACCAAACCCTAATATTTTAACAATTTTCACAATTTGATACTAACATCAATATTTAACAAAATCACTTTATAATATCGTCATACAACAAAATTAAAGCTCTAAACCACTTGATATTAATAATTTATTTCAATATATATTAATTTAGACAATAAAACAATTCATTTCATGCAAATTTTTCATTTTGACATTTTTACAAAATTGCCCTAAAATTTTAAATTTATTCAATTTAGTCATTGAGCCTAAAACATGCAAATTAGTCATTTTAATGTAAACCCATGCTTGTTGAATATTGATATATTTTCTCCTCCTCTCCGCTCCACATCCTTGATGTATATAACATGCTATAATTCCACTATTTACTTATATCCATATCAAAGTTGTCCACTTGAGTCATAGTCACTAAATTATTTATATCTTGAGCTACATAATTCTAAATTAAGATCTGCTTGATGTTTTTGAAAATTGACTCAAATATATTTTTACCATAAAAATTTCAAAATTTAATATTTAGCCAAAAAGTGTGGTAAAATCTTAAAATTTATCCTTGTTCTGTTGTTTGACAGCTTCGAACTTTCTTTACTAAAAATTAATTATCTCTTAGTACGGGGTTTGGATGATGTTTCTGTTTGTTTTTCTTGAAAATAGACTCATTAAAAATTTAAAAATATAAGGTTAAACCATTAAGTATGTTTTTTTACAATTTTTGATGATTTTTCAAAGTTAGAAAAGGGGAACCCGAAATCATTCTGACCTTGTCCCACAAAATTTATTATATCTTATAATTTACAATTCCATTTTTTACACCGTCTATTCTATGAAAAACTAGACCCAATAAAATTTAATTTCATGTTTTATTCAACCTCTAATTCGATTTCCACAATTTTTGGTAATTTTTCAAATTTGAACCATTCTTCTTTGTCCGTAAACTATTTTAGTGCTAATTTTACTCTTTCATGGTTCTTTGTATTAACTTTCATTTAGACGTACATAATCATTATGCTTTTAATTATTGTCCAATTTAATCCTTAAAATCACTTATCATCAACTTTTATTATAACTTCTCTTATTTGAATTATAAATTTTACAAGTTTACAATTTAATTCCTAATATCTTGAAAATTCATTATTTACTATAATTTCACATCACTTTGTAACTAATTCACTAACACTTAACATTCCATTTAAAATTCCTAACAAAATACTTTATTTCACACATAAAATTTTGTACACTTTACAATTTGGTCCTTAAAAAATTAATGTAACTTAAAATTTTCCCACACATTCACTTTTTGTATCATCACACTTCATTTGTATTCTCTTTAAACATTCAAATTCACATAACCTATTTTTTTACTTTACAATTTATTCTCTTTTCTACTACTTCAATATACCATTTTAATTTTCATACATAATATTAGCACATTCACAATTAATTCAACTCATTTAGCATACTCTATACTTAACTAAAATTTAAATAAAGTAAATTTCTTGAAGTACTTACCTTGTCTCTTTAATTTCCTCACTTTTTATACCATTTTCTCCATTTTCACTTCCAATTTATCTCTTCCAAGATGATATTTTAACTTTCTAGTGTCTCTACTTCCTTCTTCTTTTGGGTGGTTATGAAAATTTTCAAAGAATTTGAAAGAAAAGTGGGATTTCATAGTTGTAAAGAAAATAAAATTTCTTTTCTTCCTCTCCTTCTCACATTGTAGCATGGAAAGATGAATAGAATTCTTCATCTTTCTTTCCTTATATACTAAATAAATAATAATAAAATATCTCATTAAAATATTAAAAAATAATATTTATCTAATTAAATATTACAATTGACCCTTTATGATCTTTTAAAATTTCATCATTGAGTCATCACTTAATTTGGTAAAATTACAATTTAGTCCCTCATAATTCTTCACCTATTCAATTTGGTCCTAATTCATCCATTTTCCTTAGTTTCTAGATCATTTCACCCTTAAAATATTTGCATTATTGGTCCTTCAACTTTTTATATTTACACTTTAACCCTTCAAATTTTGAGTATTTACTCTTGGGCCATAAAAATTTTCTTACTTTCGCGATTTAGTCCTTTCTTCAATTAATATATCAGAATATACTTCCTAATGTTAACATAACTCAAAATTTCCCTTTTTGTCACTTTATTTCCTTACTTTACTATATGAAGGATAATATCTTACTTTCTTCTGTAGTAATTTTCGTGGTATTACAGTAGTTCAAGTTCATTGATTGTTTGGAAGTAAGTTTAATGTATGCCTTGTTTTGGTTCAAGATAAAGTCTTATATGTTCATAGGGTATAAAACGAAATGAGTAGGTAAGTTGTAATAAACTTAAATGCCATAATTGAATTGTTTTGGTGAACAAATGATTTTATTAAGTCTAAATGATGAATATGTATTGAATGTCATGTTAAATTATTGATCGAAATTTTAATAAACTTGTTTGGCATGTTTTGGTTAGGTATATTTGCTAGTTGGGTGTTAATGTTGAAATATTTTGGTTGGAAGTTGTGGGATATGCACCTAAATGTGCATTTTGCCAAAAATAAGGGTCATGTCTAAACGAACAACATCCCACTTCGCAATGTCGATTGATAGTAAGTAACATCCAAAGTTGCAATGTGATTTACTGTGTTGATGATGTTACGATGTTGGCCCGAGATATTTTAAACTTTACAATTATGTCCTATTTCATGCTCGAGTTTACAAAAGAGCTTTTGTAAGCTTTATAGGACCCAAAAATTATTGTATAACATAATTTGCATGTGATTGATACTTAATTACACGTGTGAATGATTAAGCGCTACCTAATTTACTGAAGTTGGTCCGAAAATGAATGTAGCACCTTGTAGCTCAGACCAGATGATAGGGCCGGGTGAGGGGTGCTATAAAAAGGGTTTAAAGTCAAACATATGGGAGATTTGTGTAACACCCCTAACCCGTATCCGACGCTGGAATAGGGTTACGGAGCATTACTGGACTTATGACTTAAACAATCATACATTTCATAATCATTTATCATACAAATCAAAATCCATTCAAATACATTCTTACAGTCCCTGTTACAAGCCCTCGAGGCCCTAAATAGACATTAAAAGTGGTTTAGGACTAAACCGAGTATTCAAGAAATTTTTAGAAAAACATTGAAAATTTTTCAAAGTGCAAGGGACACATGCCTGTGTGGCCAGGCCGTGTGAGCAAGAGACATGCCCGTGTCTCAGGCCGTGTGGGCAATCGAAAAAGGATCACATGGCCATGTCCCAGTTTGTGTCCGACCCCGTGTAACCCACTGACTTAGGTCACACGGCCAGACCACACTCCCGTGTGCTAGGCCGTGTAAAAACTGGATGGTATATTGACTTGTGCCAAACGGCCAAGCCACACGCCCGTGTGCTAGGCCTTGTGAAGCTATTGACTTACTTTCTAAGGAAATTACAGGGGACACACGGCTATGTCACCTGGCTGTGTGTCACACATGGCTGAGACACACGCTCGTGTCTCTGCCCGTGTAGACAAAAATAGGCCATTTTTCAAGCCATATTTTTCACCCATATTGGTGTCAACCTATACACATCAAAATACATAAAACCATTGTATAAATAGGCACTCAAGTATAACCAATATCAAGTTTATAACATGTACATTCACACCATAACATGATATCCATAAACACATTCATTTTACCACTTTAAACATACTAAACATACCAAACATACTTCAAAGGTTACCTAAATGGTCAATTACATATATGAGACATTGTGCCTAAAACTTAGCGTACATAATCATCTCCATTTCAACCAAATAATGCCAAACATAATTTTACAAGCAAGGCATTCATATAGCAACAATACACCACATATCAAAGGGCCATTTGAACATATGTACATATCAAAATATGTGACCACCTTACAAGCCATCTCAAATGGCCAAAACATTACAAGACATACATGCAACATTAGCCAAAACACCTATACATGTCATTTAACCAAAATATACAAAGTCCAAAATACCAAAATGAGAGTTTGATAGTGCGGCATGATCTCCGACAACTTTCAAACTGGGAGAGCTTCTGAATCACTATAAAACACGGAGATTAAAACATAATAAGCAATTAAACTTAGAAGTTTGATGGCTAATAAATACAACTTACCATACATCCACAATTTAGATAAACATAATTAAAACATAGGTAAATTTCAATTGGCCCAAAGCCTAACACATAATCACAATCATGTTAGTCATGTACGAATACATCAACTATGAATTACTTTTCGTACTTCACACGAATACTTGTACTGGTTCGTATAATCTCTTATAACCTCGTATCATCATCTGTGCCCGTTGAACCATTTGGAATACTATCGGATACTAGGGTATCTCGCATACTAAGTGCCAATACATGGTCTAAACCACCTCTGTCTCATATCTCATATAGATGCTCACTCTCGAGCTATCATTGGGTCTGTATAATCAAATTTACCTAATTTAATATTTATTCTATTCAATTCAATCAAATTTCATGTTATGGCAAAATTACCATTTTACCCCTAAACATTTGACCTTTTTACATTTTTACAATTTAGTCCCTAGGCTCGTAAAGTGAAATTCATGCAAATTTCTCAACACCAAAGCCTAGTTGAATTTTATAGGTGCTCATAGCAGCCCATATATTCCACAATTTCACACATTTAGCACACAATTTTCACATTTCTCAATTTAATCCCTATTTCTTCCATTAAACTTCAAAAGATACTAAATTTCTCTCATGGAAAAACCCTATACTTTTAACCAAATTTCAATTTAGTCCCCTAATTAGCTAGATTAAGCTACAACGGTCCCGAAAACATAAAAAATCAACAAAACGGGATGAGATAGCACTTACATGCAAGGGAAGAGCTTGAACAAAAAAAAAATCTCTTCTTCTCTTAGACAAATTCGACTATGGTGAAGAAAAATGGGAATTACCCTTACCTAAATTAAAAATTACTCAATTACCAAGCCATACAGTCCACTATCACCTTTAATGGTCTAATTACCAAATAAGGTCCTCAACTTTAAATTTCTATAGCTATTTAACACCTTTAGCTAATAGAACACAAATTTTGCACTTTACACGATTTAGTCCTTTTTCACAAATTGAGCCTACAAACGATAAAATTTCTTAAAGAAATTTTTATACTATTATATTATTATGTTGTAGACCTCAAAATAATATTAAAATAGATTTTATAACCTCTGATTTGTCATCCCAAAACTACTATTCTGATTTCACTAAAAATGGGTCGTTACAATTTGGTTGTTGTTGACCTTTAGGGATAGTCTTGCAATTGTAGGACTCGAGACCTGTTAACACCCCTAACCCGTACCCAACATTGAAACAGGGGTACGGAGCATTACTGGGCTTACAATCGAACAAACAGACATTTTATTTGTAACTCATATTCAAATAAAAAACCAATCACAATTAATCATATAGTTCATAATATGAGCCATCGAGGCCCAAAATAGACATTAAAAATAGTTCGGGACTAAACCGGGTACTCAAAGAATTTTTTGGAAAGCATGGAAATTTTTTAAAGGTGTAGGGGACAAATGCCCGTGTGGCCAGGCCGTGTGTCTTACACGACCAAGAGACACGTCCGTGTCTCAGGCCATGGGGGCATTCGAAATAGAGACACATGGCCGTGTCCAAGCTTGTCTTCGTGCCCGTGTACGTCACTGATGTGAGTCACATTGTAACACCCCAAACCCGGCCTAAACATTAGGGCCGAATCTGGTGATGTCATATTGTAACACCTCTTACCCGTATTCAACGCTAGAATAGGGTACGAGGTATTACCAGAATAAATACACTTATAGACATATTAAACCGAGTTATAAAATTTCATCCAAATTAAAAACTTTCAAATTATTATCTTCGAGTCACTAATTAGGGTATACGGGGCCCAATACATACCTATTCATATGCTCAATATATTTGTTAAATCAATCCAGTATTGAAGAATCCACTTTATGTCAGAATCAATATTAATAACAATCATAAATCTTTTCATGTTAGTTTCATATATCACTTACCGAACTTGAATGTTAATTTACAAATATGTAATTCACTAACACATTCTGGTATACACAATGTTTAATTGATGAAATCATTTAATTGAGCTAAATTTCATGTTAATTCCAAATTTTCTTCTAAATCCATAAATGCTTCCACTTACTATTTACCTAATCAATTTCTCGAACCAAGCTATCACACAACAATAATACATCACCCATGCTTCATGAATTCAATATTCGATTCTTATCACCATCAAATCCATGTCATTCGAATACTTAAAGTTTATTCAAGAATATATTATTACGTTTCATATACCAAGCATAAGTCAAAATTATGAATACGCAATCAATTCATTTGTCATTTATTTGACTAGCAAATTAACCTCAAAATTTATAATATTCCATTACTTAAGATATCCCATAAAATACTCCTTTAACATAAACTAGCACCATGGTTGAATTTTCATTATGCTATTTATTACTCTTTTCTGAATCACATAGCAAAATATTACAAATATGTATATATTTGAATACTATAATTATGCATCAACTTACCAACATGAGTTAATTCATGAGTCACTCATGACATCACTTCATGCCAAATATACCACACACATATGCTATGAAACTTTATTTTCTCTCATGAGCTTACTATGACCAGTAATGCACCAATATAAACATCACTCCTATTTCATCGTTTATCGATTATAATCAGGCATATAACCAATTATACACAATTCATTCATATAATTTATTGTCCTCCTCCTCCTCTCCATCCCACATCCTTTATGTCTATAACATGCTCAAATAGCATTATCATAATTTCACTATTCACTATTCACTTATATTTAAATTCAAAGTTTTCTATTTGAGTCAGAGTCACTAAATCATTTTTATCTAGAGCTACAAAGCTTAAAATTAAGATTCGTTAATTTTTCATGAAACTTTACTCACATATCTTCTTACCATAAAATTTTTTAGAATTTTTGACTTGGCCAATTAGCACAGTTTATTCTTTAAAGTCACCCTTATTTCACTGCTCAACATCTCTGACCTCTCTTCACTAAAAATGAATTATCTCATTGTACAGAATATGGATGATATTTCCATTTATTTCATTTCAAAATAGACTCATTAAGGATTCTAAGCATATAAATTATAACTCATAACTATTTTTGTACAATTTTAATTATTTTCCAAAGTTAAAACAAGAGATTCCAAAATTAATCCAACCCTACCTCACTAAAATTCAAATATCTTAAAATATATAACTCTTTTGCTTGCTCTGTTTCTTTATGTAAAATAGACTAATTAAGATTTCATTTCATATCTTATGCACTCTCTAATTCATTTTTACCATTTTGGTGATTTTTCAAAGTCACACAACTATTGTTGTCTAAACTGTTTTGTTGCAAAATGTATTTTATCATAATTTCACTTTTCACTATCTCAATTCCATTGAATTTTTTTTTCACATCTCATTCCAATAGTTCATTTCAATTCATATACAATTCATTTAATTTATCACTATATTCAAAGCAATCCAATTTCTCATTTCCAATTTCAAGTCAATCTTCAATTCAATTCCACTTATATATTCATCACTCAATTACAGTTAGTCAATTTCCCGATGAACACTTCGGAATAATAACAGATACATGGTGGAATCAACACATAGCAACCACCTTATAATAAATGATACCCGGTTCACATAGTAGCCTGCACATAGTACTACACATGTGACCATTTTCATCCGATACACGTAGTAGCCTGCACATAGTACTACACACGTAATCGAAGCTATTCGGTACGCATAGTAGCCTGCACATAGTACTATACATACGACCTATCATTCCGGTACACGTAGTAGCCTGCACATAGTACTACACACGTGACCTAGCAACTTCACTCGTATCTCTTTCATTCCAAAGGTTCAACCGGGAATTTTCACTTTTTCTCATTTTTTTTTTACCAATCAATTTCAATTTCTCATCTTTCTCAAATTAAAATTTATTACTTTTTCTTATGTTTTATAACATACTGAACATTTTTCCCTTCTATAGCAACATCAAATTCTTGCTCTAACATGAACTTATGAACAATAATAATTTTTACCAATTATGCCGTTTCACTTGTTTTCACTGAAAATCGCTTAACAAAAATTGTTTAACACAATTTCAAGCTTCATATTCTACCATAAAACATCAAAATAAGCACATTTCACATATGGGTATTTTTCCAAATATAAACCCTAGGTTAAATTATTACTAGAATAAGCTAAATTAAGCTATCGAGACTTAAAAAACGTAAGGAACATTAAAAACGGGGCTTGGAATCACTTACTATGGAGATTGGAAGCTTGAAAACCCTAACCATGGCTTCCCCCTTGCTATTTTCGTTCATCATGGAGAAGATGGACAAATTTTTGGCTATTTTGGCCTTTTTAATTCTTTTAATTACTAAATGACCAAAATGCCCCCAACTTAAAAATATCCTATTTCACTTATCTCTTGTCAATTTTTGTCCAAAGAGTTAACCAATGGTCTAATTACCATTTAAGGACCTCCATTTTAAAATTTCATAACAATTGGACACTTCTAACATGTAGAACTTAACTTTTGTACTTTTTACAATTTAGTCCTTTTAGCTAAATTGAGTGCCTAAACGTCGAAATTTTTGAACGAAATTTTTAAGAAATCATTCCGTGAAATTGTAGACCATAAAAATATAATAAAAAATAAATTTTTCCTCATTAAATTTGTGGTCCCGAAACCACTGTTTCGACTAGGCCTAAAATCGGGCTGCTACACACATGACCATGTGCCCTTCAAAATAACCTTATACACCCATGTGCCAGGCCATGTGCTATGCCGTGTGAGGCTACAGACTTGTTTTCTTTAGATGTTACAGGGGACACATGGCTGTGTTACCTAGCCGTGTGTCACACACGGCTGAGACACACGCTTGTCTCTCTGTCCGTGTGGACAAAAATAGACCATTTTCCAAGCCATATTTCTCACCCAAATTGGTACCAACCTACACACAATAAATTGCTCATGACCATGACATAAATAGGCATTCAAAATCAACCAACATAAAGCTTATAACATGTTATAACATCACATATAACCATAATACTCGTGGGCACCTCAATTTGTCATTTATAACATGCCAATTATGTCTCTAAAATCTACCTAAATAGTAAAACACATATATGCATTCAATTTACCAAAACTCAACTTATATGCTACTTATCAAGATCAACTAACTGATACCCAAAATACCAACTCACAACTAACACACACTCACATGATAAGCATACACTAATATGATAAGGCCATTTACACATATATACATAACAAAATATATATCCATAATACAAGCCAATTCAAATGGCTAAAACATGACGAACAAATAGGCTACCATTAGCCAAAAAGACCTATACATGCGATTAAACCCAAATATATAACCAAGAGTACCAAAATAGACGATTGATAGTGTGATGAGATCTCCGACAACTTCCAATCCGAATGAGCTTCCGAAACACTATAAAACATGGAAAATAACAAAGAGTAAGCAATTAAGCTTAGTAAGTTCGTATAACTAAAAAAATATAACTCACCATTTAACAACAATAAAGGCAAGTAAAATCATGGCATAATAAAACGTAATTTGGCCCAAAATCCTAACACATAATCATCAACCAAGTTAGCCATGTATTCATATGTCAAATATAAACCATTTCCTGTATTTCACATAAGTACCTGTACTAGTTTGTATCGAACTCGTATAACCTCGTAACAATACTGTGCCCGTTGAACCACTTAAAATAATATCAAATAAGTGGGTAACTTGCACACTATGTGCCAACACATGGTCGAAACCACTACAATCTCATATCTCATAGCGACACTCTTTCTCGAGCCATAACTGGGTCTGCTCACACAAGCTGTCAGTCAAGACGTAGCTACACGATGCTGCTCACACAAGCTGTAAAATAACTGCAACAAATACCGAAAACTCAGCCACCGGTAGGACGTACGAGACTAGTACCCAAAACACGATACCCCTAATGACATGTCATTTGTATCCTATCTATTCCTAAGGTTTAAACGGGATCCATAATTCGTCGAAACTTCATCGAATATTTTGTGGATTCGTATCATCAAGAATATAATAATAAATCATTTAAATCAAATATAATTTAATGCTTATTAAACATACGAACGTACCTCAAACTCGTACGAAGAAAAACGATCGTTCAGTCCAATACTTTATCTTTTCCCCGATCTAATTCCATACGTTGCTTTTCTTGATCTATATAATCAACTTTAACTAATTTAATCCTCATTCTATTCAATTCAATCCAAAAATCTTATTTTGGAAAAATTTCCATTTTGCCCCTATACTATTGATTTCTTTACAATTTAGTCCTTAGGTTCGTAAAATGAAATTCATGCAATTTCACTCCTACCCAAGCTTAGCTGAATTTTATACATGCTTATAGCAGCCAATAAATTTCACAATTTCACACATTTACCACACAATTTTCATATTTATCAATTTAACCCCTAATTGACAATTTTATCAAAAATCACTTAACAAAAATTGTTTAACTCGCAATAAAGATTCATTTTATTCCATTAAACTTCAAAAACCTAACTTGTTCATCAATGAAAAATCTCAAACTATTTACTAGTTTTACAAATTAGTCCTCGGGTTAGCTAGATTAAGCTACAATGATCCCAAAAACATAAAAATCATTAAAAACGGGACGAGGAACACTCACCATGGACTAGCCAAAAGTTTGAAGCTCAAAAATTGTGTCTTCCTTAGGTATTTTCGGTTGGGAGAAGAAATAAATGAAAAAGATGATAGTTTGGTCTTTATTTTATTTATTTTATTATTAATCTACTTAATTACTAAACCATGCACATCCACTAACTCAATTAATGGTCTAATTACCATATAAGGACCTCCACTTTAAAGTTCTATAGCTTTTTAACATATTTAGCCAATATGACACCACTTTTGCACTTTATGCGATTTAGTCTATTTCTTCAAATTGAGCATGTAAACGTTAAAATTCCTTAACGAAATTTTTATACGATAACACTATCATGTGGTAAAAAAATAATATTAAAATAAATTTTTTTGATCTCAGATTTGTTGTCCCAAAACCACTGTTCTGATTTCACTGAAAACGGGCCATTACAACTCTTCCCTTTAGGAATTTTTGTCACCGAAAATCTTACCAGAAAATAGATTAGGGTATTGTTTTCTCATAGTTTCCTCGGGTTCCCAAGTAGCCTCCTCAATCCCATAATGTTGCCAAAGAACCTTCACTAAGGCTATGATTTTGTTTATTAACTCTTTAATCTAAGGCCATAATTCTGATTGGTTCTTCGTTGTAAGACATGTCGGGCTGAATCTTAACCTCTGTCGAAGAAATTATATGCGAAGGGTCTGACTGGTACCATCGTAACATAGATACATGAAACACATTATGAATCGTTTCTAATTCTGACGGTAATTCTAGTCGATATGCCACTAGTCTTATTCTCTCGATAATCTCATATGGTTTGATAAATCATGGACTCAATTTTCCTTTGCGACCAAATTGAAGAATCCTTTTCCAATGTGATACTTTCATCAACACTCTCTCACCGATCTGAAATTCAATATCCTTACGTTTCAAATCTACATACGATTTATGTTGATCTGAAGCTACTTTCAAACTGTCACGAATCACTTTTACTTTCTCTTCAGTCTTTCTGATCAAATCAACCCCGTGTATCTTTTTCTCACTAAGCTCGGTCTAGTATAACGGAGTTCGACATTTACGACCATATAAAGCTTCATATGGTGCCATCTATATGCTCGACTGAAAACTATTTGCCTTCGAACTCTAAAATGCAACAACGAAGCATATCTTTGAGAATCTGAATCACTTTTTCAGACTGACCATCAGTTTGAGGGTGAAATATAGTGCTAAAATGCAACCGCGTACCCAAAGCTTCTTGTAATTTCTTCTAAAATCGTGACGTAAATTGCGGATCTCTATCCGAAATAATGGAGACTGGTAGTCCGTGTAATCTGACAATCTCGGAAATATACAACTCAACTAATCTGTCAAGTAAGAAGTCTGTACGTACCAGAATAAAATGTGCAGACTTCGTCAAACGATCAACAACAACCCAGATAACATCTTTTTTTTAGAGATAAGGGTAACCCCGATACGAAATCTATCGTAACTCTATCCCATTTCCACTTCGGTATCATCACTTTGGTCATAATACATTAATCAAAAATATATAGGATTTTTCCTATATAATTCATTACCTTTTTACTTAAATTTGTTGTTAAAACCAAGTAATTGTTTAATAAATTAATAAAATATACGAAAATATGAATTAGGACATAGAAATTATTAAAATATGATTTTATACTTTATTATATAGTTTTCATGCATAAAATGGCTTATTTTATATTAATTTGAGCATATTATATTTTTAAGCTATAAAGTGGGTTATGCATGATTAAAGTAAATAATAAAATATAAATTTATATTTAATAATTCATTTTTAATAATTCATTAATAAATTGGGTTTTAATTAATTAAGTAAATTGATTAATTAAAGTGGTTAAATTATATTATTTGGTCTTTTAAACTATCTAATTGCAAAACCGTCCAAATTGGGGACAAAGCCAACCCAATTTTCGGTTGCACATGTATGTCATAAACCATTTTTTACTTTAATTGTACAAAGTCCTTGAAGAGTTAAAGAAATCGAAGATTTCTCAAAGATTTGCTGATGACCGAGTCTTAGTCCTGAGTTGTTGTGGCACTCAAATTGACCAAAAATCAAGGGAAAATCAGCCACCTTTCCTCAATTCATGGCCGGCCACTTTTGAAGGAAGTTTCAAAGGATGGAGACTCCTATTTTTAGCAAACTAGCTCCCTTGCGTCACCTATAAATAAGAGCTCATTTCTCACTTTTCCAATCATCCCTCATCCCTCATCCCATCATCTCTCACTCATTCATCATTCTCTCAACTCTTTTAGCTATATTTCCCCTTCATCATCCTTGCATAAGGATTTTAGCAATTAAGCCTCTTAAAGAACCCTTGGTCGGCCACCTTGGAGAGCCATCAGCAAAGGAGCAACGTTAGTCCTAGAATCAATAGTAATAAATATGGCATGCATAGCTAGACTCATACGTGCTACGTTAGTCCTAGAATCGACTAAATCGTTGCTCTGATACCAATCAAATGTAACACCTCTAACCCGTATCCGTCACTGAATTAGGGTTACGAGGCATTACCGAACATAGCACAATTCAGAACAGACATTTATTACAATTCTAGTGTAATAATTTATAACTCATCCAAACACAAATCCTATTCACTTTTGAACTTAAATTTACAATATTATTTCCATTGGCATATTTTAAAAATAATTCGAATATAAATGTATTTATATATATACATATCATTACACATCATATACCAAACATATAATAACTATTTGTCATAAGCTAATTATTAAACACCTCATTTTATAATCTAAGCATGTTCACATATTAAAATCAATTAACAACCACACAAAATTAAATTTTGGTTAACATACAATATGGCCGAATATTTTAATAGTTATTAATAAACATGATACACATTCATTTTAAAACAACATAACCCATAACTCAATTTGGGTATCACCCATTTATACGGCATGGATTTCATTTAACTACATGATTTGAACCAAACTTACTTCCTTCCTAATCACCAAAACCATGCGCATATAACCTTGATATCTTAAGTTATTTAAGCAAAAATAATTTTTTATACCAAATTAAGCTTAATTGCTTCTTATTCGGTCATTCTATATAACATTCAATACATAATATATATACTTACATTATCAAAGAAACCAAACCTCAAACATTAATAAACCACACCAACTTCATTTCATCTATTTGCCATTATAAACCAATTACCAAACTAAACACATATACAATTTAAATCTTATACCAACTTATCTATTTCATTTTTGTTTTATAACAATCAAAACAAATGCATTCACGCCTTTACAAACCGACCCTAATTAATCGACAAGATATCCAAAATACAACACAACAAATCCATATATTTAACTATTTTAATTCATCTTATATCCGAATACATAAGTATATTAAAACAAATTTTGTAGCAACTTATAAGACCAAACATATACAAATTATTACATATCATAATCTTAATTTAACTAACATCCAAGATTAACTTCATTACCAAAACATATAACTACCTATTACCTTTTTTTCAACTCATATTTCAGGACTTTAATGTCTAGCATAAACCAAACTTATCACATACATGAACTCATATCATAACCAAAATGCATAATCACAAGTATCATTTTAATCCAATTCATCAAAAGCATTAAGACCAAACTTAACCTTTTACCTATATGCCATAACTAAATCCATATAATACCAAAACCAAACATATCACACATATATATAACATAATCATAAACTCCATTCTTGACCACTAAAACCCTATGCATCAATACCAAACTCAAACAAAGGAAATAAGTCATTTTCGCATGGCTATTAATTATATATACATACTTGTCCAAAATCAACATTTTAATTATGCTATACATGCCATATACTCAAAATCAACTTAGTAAAATACCGAAAGAAACTGTCGATAGTGTGATAGGCTTTGCTGACGATACCTGAGCTCGTAACGACTTCAAAATCTATAAAATAGAGATAAACGAGTGCAAATACATAGAGTAAGCTATTTGAAGCTTAGTAAGTCACAAGCAAATATATATATCATCTATTGTATATTATTACAAGTTAACAAGACCGAATATACATGTTCTCAATACAAGGTTATCATTTAAATCTCTCATACACATACCATATGGCTAATTGTACAAATTCACATGGACTTATCCAAATCTCACCATTAAAATCACATGTACCACATTTAGCCAAATCACATGTATCACATATGCATACACATAGTTTACATTTATATTTTAACATTTATACAATCAATACAACAACTGACTTACCTCATTTTCTCAACTTGGTATAAGTACATACCTGAGCCCTTTTAATTCGATTTCACATTTAATCTTCATTTAACATTGCCCGTTGAACTGTTCGGAATTAAAAAGGATACGCGGACAGTCGGAAGCTCGTACAATGCCAACGTCCCAGACGTGCTCTTACATGTAATCACATATCGATGCCACTGTCCTAGACAGGGCTTTACATGTAAACACAAGTCGATGTCAACGTCTCAGACGTGGTCTTACAAGATAACACATATCGAAAATCCTATGTCATGACATATGTATCCTAACTATTCCTAAGGTTCATACGGGCTTTTGGACATTGAATCTCAATCGAATCGAACATTATAATCAGGCTCCCAAATTACATTTGCATCCGACAATACACATTTAGGTTCATAAAATTTCATTCATCATGTAACAATAATATTTTATCAAATTTAACAACATTTATATGCCTATAGACTTACCTCGGATATCGACGGACGCAATTGACTACTCGACTACTTTTAACTTCCCCCGATCTAATGTCGTTTTCTTCGGTTCTTGATTTAAACATATTCAAATTTAACCCTTTTATTTATCAAATCATTCAATTTAATCCAAAAACACATATATAGGAAAATTACCATTTTCCCCTAGCATTTAACATTTTTTACAATTTAGTCTCTATTGCACAAAATACAAAATACATAAAATTTACTTACACTATGCTAGGGTCGAATATTCAATAGCTTTGTACAAGTCCACTCATTTCATTTATTTCGCATTCTAGTCCCTCAAAATTTTATTTTTACAATTTAACCCTAATTACTCAATTTCATAAAAAATCAAAAACAAACTATGTTAATCTAACACATATATTTCATATTTCACCTTCAAACATCACAAAACTCATAAATTCATCAATGACATTTTTTAAAATCATCACCAATTCAAAAAATTGAAGCATGGGCTTTAAAGAACACAAAGCAACAATCTCAAAAACGTAAAAATTATCAAAAACCAAAACCGAAACTTACTTTAATTAAGCTTGACCATGGTCGAATATCACAAGCTTCAAACTTTCTTTTTCTTTTCTAGTTTCGGTGGAAGAAAGATGAGAATGGCTTTGTAAATTTTATGTTTATTTTATTAACATTATATTAACATTATTATTTTACTAAATTAATCTTTACTAATTAATATATATAACATATAATATAAGGTCATTCTGGACCATTGCCATCCACTAACTTATATAGTGGGCTAATTGCATCATAGAACCTCCAAATTATAAAGACAACAACAATTAGGCACTTTCATATTTAACCATTAAATTTTCATTTTACGCGATTAAGTCCTTTTCTCAAATTAAGCATTCAAACAATAAAATTAATTCACGAAATTTTCACACATGTAAATTCACACAACATAAACACATAAATAAAAGTTTAAAATATTTTTCAAACTCGAATTTGTGGTCGCGAAACCACTGTTCTGATTAGGGTCAAAATCGAGTTGTTACATCACCGAACAAATGGTGTCGCCAGATTTTCAATGCAAACACAATAGTGACCAACTCCAAGTCGTGTGTCGGATAATTCTGCTCTTCTAGCTTTAATTGTTTGGAAGCATAAGTTATCACTTTGCCTTCTTACATTAAAACACATCCCAAACCGTTCAATGACGCATCAATGAAAATCACAAATTCTTTACTTGACTCAGGCTAAATCAAAACTAATGCTTCGGTTAATAGTGATTTCAACTGGTTAAAACTCTGTTGGCATTTCTCAGACCATTCAAACTTCATATCTTTCCATAATAATTGAGTCATCGGTGTAGCTATCATCAAGAACCCTTTTACAAATCTTCAATAATAGCCAGCTAATCCCAGAAAACTTTTAACTTCGGATATGTTTCTTGGTGGTTTCTAGTCAACAACTGCTGAAATCTTACTCGGATCAACTCTGATGCCTTCCACTGATACTATGTGTCCTAAAAACCCAACTTCTAGGAGCTAAAACTCGTATTTACTAAATTTAGCAAATAGTTGTTTATCTCGCAAAGTTTGTAACGCAATTCTCAAGTGCTTTGCATGCTCAGACTCTTCTCGAGAATATATCAGGATATCATCAATGAATGCTACCACAAATCTGTCCAAATACGGTCTGAAGATTCTATTCATCAAATTCATAAATACTGAAGGAGCGTTAGTTAACCCAAATGGCATCACAAGAAATTCATAGTGTCTATACCTGGTCCTGAACGTAGTTTTTGGCACATCTGAATCTTTAACCCGTAACTAATAATAATCAGAACGTAAATCAATCTTCAAAAGTACCGTTGCTCCTTTCAACTGATCAAACAAATCATTGATTCACGACAATGGATACTTAATCTTAATCATAACTTTATTGAGCTGTCGATAATCGATACACAATCTCATTGATCCGTCTTTCTTCTTAACGAACAAAACTGGTGCACCCCAATGTGAGAAACTAGGTCGTGCAAAACACTATATGTTGACTCTTGCAACTGAGCATTCAACTCTCTCAACTCTGTAGGAGTCATTCTGTATGGAGCAATCGATATTGGTGATGTTCCCGGTATTAACTCAATAGCAAACTCGACCTCTCTGATCGGTGGCAACCTGGGTAACTATTCTGGAAACACATCCGGATATTCACAAACTACCGGTACTGATTCAAGTTTCGATTCAGACACTTTAGTATCCAGTACATATGCAAGGTAAGCATTGCACCTTTTCTCATATATTTCTGCTCAAAAATAGCCGATATCACAATAGGTAACCCACTCGAATTATCTGATTCAATACGAGGAGTCTCTTCGTTCTGACATTTTAATATGATAAACTTTTGTCTACAGTTTACAATAGTATCATGCAAAGTCAACCAGTCCATGGCTAAAATCACATCAAATTTATCAAACGGTAAAAGCATCAAATCAGCCAGAAAACTATAATCCCGAGTCATCACAGGACAATTCTTACAAACTTTATCAATTAGGACATACTAACCTAAGGGGTTTGATACTTTAACCACGAATTCAGTGGACTCAACGGGTAAACTCTAACTAGACACTAAATTCGTACATACATAAGAATGGGTTGATTAGGGATCAGTCAAAGTAGTTACATCAGTGTCATAGAGAGAAAAAGTATCGGTGATAATATTTGGCATCGATGCATGTTCACGAGTACGAATAGCGTAAGCTTTGGCGTCCATGCCTCAGATCTCACAGTAGAATCCTTCATTGCACCTCGACTACCACTCATATTTTCAATATTTCGGGGTGGTCTCCCTCTAGCAGCCGTATTGCTCAGTCCAACAGTCTTAAGTTTTTCTTTTTCAGGTAATTTTGAACAGTCACGAATAAAATGCTCCTGCGAGCCACATCTGAAATAGGCTCTATCATTCATCCGACATTCACCAAAATGTTGTCTTCCACATCGTTGGCACTCAAGTCTGTTGGCCTCAACACTACCAACGCTAGCTACTGATGTAGCTTAAGCTTTTGAACTTACGTGTAGTTTACCATGGTCTCTGTTAGGATATATCACTGAAGCGGTTGAACTATTATAGAAATCCTTTGATTTATTTGACGATAAATGATACGATTTTCCCTTTGACCTTTTTCTTGAATCTCTAGCCTCTGAATCGACTCTTCTCTTTTCTTTACTAAGCTCCTCGGCTTTGTGTGCTCTATCAATTAAAACAACAAATTCTTTTAGTTCAAGAATTCCTACTAAAAGCTTAATGTCTTCATTTAACCAGTCTTCGAACCATTTACACATAACCACTTTGATTGGAATACATACAGCACATTTAACACATTCGGTTGGTGAACAGGATAACTCATCGAAGACTTTGATCATATTCTCTAGCCAAAACCCAGCTCTCTCTAGATCATTATCAACTGTAGCCCTAAACTCTTTGGACCCATATTTGCAAATTTTATCTACAGGTAGCTTACTCATACGTACAAGTTCCAAAACTTGACGAACTACGGGAACTGGCTAGGGAAACAGTGAGGGTGGAGGTTGCTGAGTAGCTAGATTAGTTAAGAAAAACTTAATGAACCACTCGTTCATCATTTGGAAGAAGGCTTCTTAGCCTCTCCTCTATGACCCTCAGATACTGGCCTCGATACTGAGGACGATGTTCCTCAAACGGAGGCTAGCGCATTACTTTCTACAACATCGGAGTCTGCTCGATTGGAATCCATTACTATATGAAAACATGTTTTAAAAACTGTCGAGAGATATCACACCATCACAGGTTATATAATGGCATGTATAGCTAGACTCACATACGTTACGTTAGCCTGAGAATCGACTAAATTGTAGCTCCGATACTAATAAATGTAACACCTCTAACCCGTATCTGACACCAGAATAGGGTTACGAAACATTACTAGACTTACAATCGAACAAAGAGACATTTCATTTGCAACTCACATTCAAATCAAAAACCAATCAAAATCAATCATATAGTCCTTAATATGAGCTCTCGAGGCCCAAAATAGACATTAAAAATAGTTCAGGACTAAACCGGGTACTCAAAGAATTTTTCAGAAAACATGGAAATTTTTCAAAGGTGCAAGGGGCAAATGCCCTTGTGGCCTGGCCGTGCGTCTCACACGGCCAAGAGACACATCTGTGTCTTAGGCAGCATGGACATTCGAAATAAGGATACACGGCCATGCCTCAGCCTGTGTCCGTACCCGTGTAACTCAAGGACTTGGGTCACATGGCCAAACGACACGACCGTGTGCCAGGCCGTATGCCTTTCGAAATAACCTCATACGCTCGTGTGCCAGGCCGTGTGTTAGGCCGTGTAAAAATTGAAGGGTATACTGACTTCTGTCATACGGCCAAGCCACACGCCTGTATGCTAGGCTGTGTGAGGCTACTAACTTGCTTTCCTTAGATGTTACAAAGGACACACGGTCGTGTGTCACACACGGTCGTGTGTCACACACGGCTGAGACACATACCCGTGTCTCTACCCATGTGGACAAAAATAGGTCATTTTCCAAGCCATATTTCACACCCAAATTGGTACCAACCTACACACAACAATTTGCATATGACCATGACATAAATAGGCATTTAAAACCAACCAACATAAAGCTTATAACATGTTATAACGTCACATATAACCATAATACTCATAAGCACCTCAATTTTTCATTTATAACATGTCAATTATGTCTCCAAAATCTACCTAAATGGTCAAACACATATATGCATTCAATTTATCAAAACTCAACTTATATGCTACTTATCAAGATCAACTAATTGATACCCAAAATACCAATTCACAACTAACACACACTCACATGATAAGCATACACTGATATGATAAGGCCATTTACACATATATACATAACAAAATATAGATCCACAATACAAGCAAATTCAAATGGCTAAAACATGACGAACATATAGGCTACCATTAGCTAAAAAGACCTATACATGCCATTAAACCTAAAATATATAACCAAGAGTACCAAAATAGACTATTGATAGTGTGATGAGATCCCTGACAACTTCCAATCTGAATGAGCTTCCGAAACACTATAAAACATGGAAAATAACAAAGAGTAAGCAATTAAGCTTAGTAAGTTCGTATAACTAAAAAAATATAACTTATCAGTCAACCACAATTTAGGCAAGTAAAATCATGGCATAATAAAACTTAATTTGGCCCAAAAGCCTAACACATAATCATCAACCAAGTTAGCCATGTATTCATATGTCAAATATAAACCATTTCCTATATTTCATATAAATACATGTACTAGTTCGTATCGAACTCGTATAACCTCGTAACAATACTATGCCCGTTAAACCACTTAGAATAATATCGAATACGTGGGTAACTCACACACTATGTGCCAACATGTGGTCGATACCACTACAATCTCATATCTCATAGCGACGCTCTCTCTCGAGCCATAACTGGGTCTGCTCACAAAAGCTGTCAGTCAAGACATAGCTACACGGTGCTACTCACACAACCTGTAAAATAACAACAACAAATGCCGAAAACTCAGCCACCGGTAGGACGTATGAGACCAATACCCAAAACACGATAACCCCTAATGACATGTCATTTGTATCCTATTTATTCCTAAGGTTTAAACGGGATCCATAAAGCACCGGAACTTCGTCAAATATTCTGTGGAGTCGTATCATCTAGAATATAATAATAAAGAATTTAAATCAAATATAATTTAATGCTTATTAAACATACGAACTTACCTCAAACTCGTACAAAGAAAAACGATGGTTCAGCCCAATACTTTATCTTTTCCCCCATCTAATTCCGTACGTTACTTTTCTTGATCTATATAATCAAATTTAACTAATTTAATCCTCATTCTATTCAATTCAATCCAAAAATCATGTTTTGGAAAAATTTTAATTTTGCCCCTATAACAGGTCAATTTGGATCTGGGCCTAAAAACCCAAATAAAAATAAGCCCAAACTAAACCAACCCCAGACCCAAAGCCCAAAATCAAATTCAAACCATAAGCCCAACACCTAACTATTTTCGGAGGAAAGCAAACCCTAGCCACGACTTTTTATGTCATTTGCCTCTCGTCACGGTGTCAAGGCCCACCGCCGAGGCCTAGCCCCCTTTGCACCAAAATGGAAAATTTCATCTCCTTCGACTTCGTCCAGGCCTGCAAACGAAACAAGAAAAGACGAAAAGACAGAGAAAGGATAAAAAAATAGTAACGAGAGGAAAATAAAACAGTGGTATTGTTTATTCTCAGCTATTAAAGACCGAACCATATGTAACCTTTTTTTTTATAGAAATATACACAAAAGAATACAAAAAAAAGAAGAAATCAAGAATTAAAAAAAGGTGACATTTTGGTTTCTTTTTATTTCTGATTCGTTTTTTTTAGGATAGGAATAATACTAAATAGAAAGAAAAGAGGGATTACCTATGTTAGTCCACCGTCGCCTTCACCTGCTCTATTGAAATCGGAGTTGAAAGGGAGGCGCTGCTCGGCTGAGGACGGTGGGATACGACCTGAGCCTCAATCAGTTTCAAGGACCAAAAATGGGATATGGTGGCCTAGGGTTTTGCTCCTCCATAAAATAGTATATATATGAACTGGGTATGACGTCGTTAGAGCCAAATCTCAATGGCTCCAAAAACGGTGCCGTCTGGTCCCGGATATTCATGACCCAACCCGATTGCCACCAAACCCGCTTGTTTTGGGATGGATGGGGCATTTATGAAATGGGTCCTTCAACGTTTCTCCCATTCTATAATTTAAGCCCTTTCTGTCAGATTTCTTTTATTTTTTATTTTGCCCAGTAATTTTGTTCTGATTTCATTTGGGTCCTATGTAAAACGTTGTGTTTTAGAGGGCAGGGATATTTTCCCCTTTAGCCCCTCTTTGTTATCCATGTATTCAATTCGATCCCTTTCTTTTATTTATTTGTGAATTTGCCCCCCAGATTTCTGTTTTAAGTTGAAATTAGTCTTTTATTATTTTATTTTATTTTATTTTCTATTAAGGCAATTAATTTTCATAGTATCATCATTATTTTACTATTGTTGTTGTTATTTTTTTAACATTGCTATCATTTTATATTATTATTATTATTATTATTATTATTATTATTATTATTATTATTATTATTATTATTATTATTATTATTATTACTATCGTTATTATTACCATTACTATTACTTCTATTATCACTAATATCATTATTTACATTCTTACTACTATTGTTATTATTATACATTGTTATTTTTAGATTATTTTTACCTAATATTTACTCATTTATTATTTATGGATTCACTATTGAAGTTCTAATTATTTTTAGTTTTCATTTTTTAAAACGGTTTGTTTGTTTTTGTTTCTTCTTTTAGTATTTATCTTATTTTTGTTTTCGATTCTTGTTATTCCTTTATTTTTGGTTTATTTTGCTTCATCTCTTACGTTTATTATCGTCATTTCATCGTCTACTTATTTACATGTTTACATTTTATTGTACATACATTCAATTTTCGATTATTCATTACCATCATCAGCTTTATTATTATTGTCATTCATTGTTGTATTGTCATTCTCATTATTCTATTGTATATATTAGCATTGTAATCCATTTTACATTTTGTTATAAAATCACGTTACATTAACCTTCTTCGATATATTTTACATTAAGCAATTTTGTAACTCAAAATTCGGGAAATCGTATCCTAACTTACTAGGTTTTGATTTTTTTTTCTCAACGAGCCTAAAGAACCAATCATTTTTAAGAAAATCAAAGTATAAGTTAAATAAAAACTTATCCTCGGTAGTTCAAAAATGGTATGTCCTAACTCACTGGATGTGACATTTTGTTATCTCAAGGTAAAGATTTCTAAAAATACGAAGGCAATATTCTGCATTTGGGACTTTGAAAAATCGAGCCCTAACTTACTAGGTTCCGGTTTTCTTCATTTGACTCAAATGACCGATTATCCTTTTAAAATTGAAATAAAGTTTTAAAAAAATAAAAATTGACGAACTTATTCTCAAAAATACAATATGTTATGTCCTAACTTACGGGATGTGACATTTAGTCTCTTCGAGATAAGGAGGCATTTTATGCATTACAATCAATTCGATTAATTTTAATTAGATCACATTAAATAAAAAGGATTGTATTTTAAGTTCTTGCTAAGTTTTTAATCTTCGACATTAAGATACTAATTAATCAACTAGGTACCAATTTTTGGGCGCTAATCCTTCCTCGTACGTAATCGACTTCCGAACCCATCTTTCTAAATTTCGTGGACCAAAATTGTTATTTTAATAAAAATCAAATGGTTTATAAAAACAACCACTTTTCGAGGTGACTCGATCACACCTCACCAAAAAAAGATTCGTGGCGACTCCCGTTTTCATTTTTCAAAACTCAAGTCGACCCCATTTTTATAAAAAATGGTGTCAACAGCCCCTATACTATTGATTTCTTTACAATTTAGTCCTTAGGCTCGTAAAATGAAATTCATGCAATTTCACTCCTAACCAAGCTTAGCTAAATTTTATACATGATTATAGCAGCCCATAAATTTCACAATTTCACACATTTACCACACAATTTTTATCTTTCTCAATTTAACCCCTAATTGATAATTTTATCAAAAATCACTTAACAAAAGTTGTTTAACTCACAACAAAGATTCATTTTCTTCCATTAAACTTCAAAAACCTAATTTATTCATCAATGGAAAATCTCAAACTATTCACTATTTTTGGAAATTAGTCCCCGGGTTAGCTAGGTTAAGCAACAACGATACTGAAAACATAAAAATCATTAAAAACGAGACGAGGAACACTCACCATGCACTAGCCAAAAGTTTGAAGCTAAAAAATGGTGTCTTCGTTAGGTATTTTCAGTTGGGAGAAGAAAGAAATAAAAAAGATGATAGTTTGGTCTTTATTTTATTTATTTTATCATTAATTTACCTAATTACTAAATTACCCTTACCTAACTTTAAAATTTTCATAATTACCAAGCCATGCACATCCACTAACTCAATTAATGGTCTAATTACCATATAAGCACCTCCACTTTAAATTTCTATAGTTATTTAACACCTTTAGCTAATATAACACCACTTTTGCACTTTACGCGATTTAGTCCTTTTTGTCATATTGAACATGTAAACGTTAAAATTTCTTAACAAAATTTTTATACGATAAGATTATCATGCGGTAGATCAAAAAATAATATTAAAATAAATTTTTTACCTCAGATTTGTGGTCCTGAAACTACTGTTTCGATTTCAATGAAAACAGGTTGTTACAAGACTTCTCCAATATCCCATGTCGACATGAAATTGCTACCATTATGTGGAAAAAAATATGACCTTAAAGATTATATGCATAGGTATCATAAGAAAGTAGTGTACTAGCAATTGTATGGCTTTGCATGGCCTATTATTTGAAGCAATAAATATTGGGTCAAAACAATTATGGAACCTATTTACCCTCTTGTCTGAAGGAAAATGCTTAAAATGTCCTAAATGAATAGGGTAAAAAAGCTAGGAGAAAAAGAATTGTGATAATATATTGTCAAGAATGGAAGGAAAATGAGGTGGTAAAAATGCTTCCAACTAAGGCACAATTCTAAGAGTCCAACTCTGTTGGAAATGTAAGTGTTTATATAACATAGTAATTCTCATATTACTGCTTACATAAACATCATCACCAATAGCTCATTCAGAAGCATCAATAATATTAGCTCATCTACTAGAACCATCAACACCATAACCTCCTCCACCAATTACATCAAATGTTATTAAGGCAATCTTGAACTATTTCAGTAAATTATTATTTCAAACATATATGACACTTTGATTTAACTTTTTTTGGCACATATTATATTTATAATCTACAAACTATATTCTAGAGATCCAACTAAGTCGACTCAAACAAAAGCATCTCCCATGGAACCATATATTGCAACAACATCAAAAAGAGAGAGATAATGTTTGTGATACACATCTCAAGATCATCCACCCAAAAGCTCATTCAACACAACCAAGGCCTTCCACACAACAAATGCCTTAAACATAGCCAAAGCCTTCTGTTGAAACCACCTTTTTGAAAATAAAAAAAAATGGGGATCGACTTTGAAAATAGAAACTGGGAGTTGCCACCGACCTTTTAAGGAGGTGTGATCGGGCCACCTTGAAAATAATTTTAGTCTGCGAATTTTGAGAAAAACGGGTTCGGGAGTCGGTTACGCACGAGGAAGGGTTAGCACCCTCGTAACGCCAAAGATTGGTACCGAATCGATAGTTTAATGTCTTAATGTCGAAATTTTGAAAAGATTTTAAGATACGATCCTTTTATTTTGAATAAATTGCATAATAAAACGTTCTTATTTCAAAGAAATAAAATGACACACCCAATGAGTTAGGGCGCCACATTTTTAATCTTCAAAATTAAGTTTATCTTTTAACCTTAAAAACCCATGCATTTGAGAAGGATATTTGATTATTCGGGTCAAAAATTAAAACCCAATAAGTTAGGGCTCGATTTCACAAAACTCCTAAATATCAAATATTGCCTTAATTTTCATTTATTAGAAAAATCCTCGCCTTGAGAAAACAACATGTCATATCCAATGCGTTAGGACACAACGTGTCGAATTCCCGAGAATGGGTTTTTATTTGAAATTCGTATGTAAAAAATTCGATTATTTAGATTCGACGAGAAAAATTGGAAACCAATACGTTAGGGCTCAATTCTCTTAAGGATTCCAAACTTCAAGCATTTTCGAAAGTTTTTTTGAATGAAATAACTTTGATACTTGTGATCTTTTGAATGAATAACAAAATAACATTGTACATCGGGAAAAGCTAATTTACAAACTAAAATCAATGCTAATGAGTTACAAAGAATCAATAAAATACAAATAAACAATGCAACATACATAAGGGCAACAAACCTATATTATACATGAACTTAAAATAAACTTGACATAAAAATGATACTAACATTATAGAACAATATTTTAAAACAATTAAGAACAACTAATATACATTTATTAATTTCACAAAATAGTATACAACATAACCATATAAATATACCATACACATACATATATATGAATTTCATAAATAAGTAAATTCTTTCTTTTTAAAGAAAATGAATTACATATAAGTAAAATCGATTTAAAATACATACATAAACATAGTAAAACTCTTGAAATCCATAATTCTAATAATATCTAATATCCTAGTATTAACACATATCTTAAAAATAATTAATAATTTATACGTATATGAAGAATAGTATATAAAATATTATTATGAAAAATTTGAAGCTAAATGTATATATATACATATATGAATTTTAAAAAATATATGTTATACTAAGATAATATAAAATGTATATAATAAAATGTTTGCGAAAATAAGCAATAATACATAAAAACATAAAATAATATCATATAATAAAATAACCTATATAATAAGATTAATTAAAACTAATAATAATAATAATAATAATAATAATGGTAATAAATAAATAAGCAAATAAAAGGGAAAATTAAAATTAATAATAAATAATCATAATAATAATAACGTCACATTTATTAATTTAACAATAAAACAAACAAAATAACAAAAAAAGGGCTAAATTAGATTTTAAAACAAAATTCGGGGCCGAATTTATAAATAAATAAAAAGGGAAGGACAGGGGACCGAAACGAAACGCACTCAAAGCGCGAAGGACTTACTGGGAAATATTCCCGGCCCCGCACCGCAGCGTTTCAACGCGGGTCAAAATGAAGCAAACGTAAAATTTATGGGGCCAAAATAAAAATAAACAGTAGGGACCCGACCGCATAAAGGCGCAAAAGTGGAGGACCTGGCGCGAAAATAACCCAATGAGCGAAAGTGCGCGGATCCTCCCTGGGTCGGGTCACACGCGCGGGTTACAGGGCCAAATACGACGCCGTTTTGAGGGCCACTGGGAAGGACCTCAAACGGCGTCGTTTCTGGTTCAATATAAGCAAAAACAAACCCTAAACTAAACAGTTTTCAGCCACTTTGGAGGCCATGGCCGCGAGGCTAAGAGGGGAGTCCTCTCACCTTTCGCCAGACTCCGATTGCGGCGGAGTTAGCGGAGGCGCGATCGCCAGGTAAGTCTCCCCCTCCTCTTCTCTTATTATTTACTCTATATCTATGCTTATATGAGGCTAAAATAACAAAACGAAAAAGAAAACAAACAATCGGAGAAGAAAAGAGACCCGAAGGAAGAGAAAACCTCTTCTTTTTTGGATTGATTTTCTGCCTTTTTGATACAATATGCGTGTGGGGAAAGAGGAAAAGAAAAAGCCCCCCCTTACATCGTAATCTTTGGCTTTATAGCCGAATCAGAAAAGAAAAATGAAGACCAAAAATCCCCTCCTATTCCTCTCTCTTTTCTGCTTTTTTCTATTTTTGATTTTTGCCGCTTATTTCTCTTTTTGTTTGTTTTCTCTGTTGTGTTTGTGGGTGTCTGCTGCAGGTGTACGGGCGTACGAGGGCTATGCGTGGCACAGTGCAGGCGTGGTCGGAGGCTCGTGCGTGAGGAGCGGCTTGGCTGCGGCGCTATAATCCTCTAGGGTTCCTTGCTGCTAATTTTTTTGGGCTATCGGGTATTTGGGCTGATGGTTAGGGCCTGATTTGGGTATTAGTTTTAATCTACTTGGTTTGTAACTGGACATTCAATTAATTTTTGTTTTTATTTCTCTGTGATTTTGGGCCCGGGCAAATTGGCCTACTGCACCTTCAGTATAGCTAAGTTTCTTAATAACACAAAACTGAACGAAAGGAGAAAATAAATAATGAAGAGAATGGGCCTCCACGCAAATGAGATATTGAATGTAAGTTCCAAATCTAATTTCAAGTTTAAGAATATTGGTTATGTATAATTGTTTTTACAACTTGAATGAAGAGGCGGGACATTAAGAAAAGGAAACTAAAGCATCTTACCAATACAATTGTTGACGGTTAATAGAATAGGAATAATAAGTAATTCAAGCCCAAATCACAATCCAGAAAACCCAAAATTTGAAAATATTGATTGTATTTGTGAGTGTTAGTTGAACTAAACATTAAGTAACATATGTTTGTTGAATAGATAGGGCTTATGCTCGAGGTGAATTTGGTTTTTTTTAGTTTTTGTTGGTTGTTAGTTGTGGTGGCTAAACATTGAACAACTATTAACTATGTATAAACCATGTAGTTGATTATGCTAAAAGTGATCAGTTTATTAGTTTTTTTCTTCTGTTAAGTGTGACATGTGATACCTAAATATATTTTAATTAAGCAATATATTTTATCGATTATCAATTATCAATTATGCATCTAGATTCAATTAACCTTTTCATGACGTTTTGATATATTTATTGCAACTTTTGATTATCATTTTTAACATTATTGAAATTGATTTATTATAATTCCAAACACAAAACATTTTATTAAAAAAAATGATTTATGAAACTCTTTCATCCATAAAATTCTAGTGTCCACATAACTCTCAACAAAACGTGGATGATATCATATTTGCTCTATTCATTGCTAACTTAATGTTGTCTTTAAAATTAAGTAGAGCATTTAAATTTTCCTCACCGCTTATCAATTGCCCGTCTTGTCCAGTTGGTAGAGCTTGTGGTCGTGGGTTCTTGAGTTCTATTCTGGGGTTTTTAGTTGTTTTTACATTTCCATAAAACTCTCTTGAACGATATTTGGGCTTTCCTTCGGTTCCGCTTTGTTCCCAATTTTGGTACTCTCTCACAATGAATGTTAAAAAGCACTTCACTATTTTCAAAGCTTTAAAAATGGAAAATGAAGTACCCATCTCACACATTGACATGATTTTATTACTCTCGAAAAGGACTCATCCAAAACAGCATAAACACGTAAATCAAGTTAATATGCAAATAGTTTGAGATAAATTTCAATTTACAATCCTAAATAAAACTTTTCATATTTACCTCATTAAAGCAACTTATTAACACAATGATTCATATTTTGCATGTGCCTAAAGCCCTTGCTTTATGGATGCAAAAGATTCCCATGTCCCTAAATCTGCCTGCGTGTTACTTAAAGTACACAGTCAATTTTATTCCACATTTCTCATATGTTCCACCTGCTTCTTTATAAATATGCTACTTCAATGCAGTACTTCATTTTACATCTACTTTGGACCCACTTCTTTTGATAATTGTTACTATATTTCTGCACCAATATATTCTTTTTATTTTTTTCTATACTCGAAGGCTGGGCCGAAAAATAGAAAGATTTGAACAAAATACTAAGCTTTAAAAATGGATTTCAGTAAAACTTAAGGCCCGTTTTCTATATGAGTTGGACCTTGGATAATATTTTTTGACCCAAGTCTGGCTCGAATATTATGTTATGAAATAATACTGTATTAATTGTATATGTTAAATAATAATTACATGTATTTGCATTTATGTTAAATCAATAATCCAATAACAATTAAACTTATTGACCAATACCTAAAGAAAACTTACTCAACCCAAAATATAAAATTTTAAAATTTATGCTTAATACGATAAAACATTTATTATGTTTATTTGTGTTTTTAATATAATAAAACATTTAATATGTTTGTGGCAACTTTTTAATATAAATACTTTTTAATGTATTTTAACGTGTTACAAAACTTTTATTTTAGCCTCTTTTTTAGTGCATTTAGTGTATTATATTTAAAAAAAATTTAATAAAAAATCAAATATGGGTTGGTCAAGTTTAAGCAAAAAAGTAAGCTCATTTTTCGAGGCGAGCCCGGGCTTGAAAAAGTTGTCTAAATACTATGCATAGACCCGACCCATGATCATCTCTAAATAAAACATATATCTCAATGATTTATAAATATATTAGTTTGCGAATAAGACCTCGGTTCAATTGGTAAAGGTGGAAGTCTTGAGTCTTGAAAATCTAAGTTTGAAACTCATCCTAGGCAATTATATATGTGGGCACATCATGTGCAATTGTGATTTATGGGTTTTAGTCCAATTTGTTAACTTTAGTTTGGATTATATCAGTTCTTATTCCAATTGTACTGTAATAGATTTCTCAGGCAATTCGTGTTGCAAGTGTTTGATACTTGTGGTTCCTTGAACATGTGTTTGTATTTGTACCATGGTGGTCGGTTTCACATCTTTCAGTTGTACCGATCAGTACGCGCTATTCCACTGCGAAAGTAAAACAAGCAACACCCTTTTTTGCACTGATGAAAATTCAATCCATACCTATCGCACCGACTTGTTTTAATAAATTTTAATTGCATCGATCGGTGTATGAATAATATTAAAACATATAAAACTTTTAACTATTTACTATTATGCTAAAGAATTAATGAAATGCATTGATGAATGGAAAAATATCACTAAGGAAAGTAAAGTTAAACATTTTTATTGTTTTAGACAAACATTCACAATTAAAATATAAAAATTAAAATGTAATAAAAAAATCCACTCACCAATTATGAAAGAAAAATTCCTTATTCATCCTTCGGCTTCTTTTATAAAAAATCCTTCACCCTTTGGTTTGTTTTTATTATTAATTTTGAATTTATTGAATAATAAATTTTTATTTGTGGAGTTTATTAACGAGCATTCTATATAATTGATAATTATTTTATATTTGAAATTTATTCAGTATCATTTGTTTGATACTTGTATATATTAAATATTTTTAAAAAATATTGATATATTTGTAACGGTACATTGAAACAGATTGACATTTGTATGTATCGATTCCAGTTGAAAAATGGTGCATCCATTGGTACGATATTGACTACCTTGATTTGTACTTTGATTGTACTTGTAGCACTTTCAATATATATATGCAATAGTTTTTTCATCATGTTCTTTTACGTGAATATACACATTTAGTTATTTTTAATTTTAAAATATATTTTAAATTTGTCTTATCTTGAATGGAGTAGGAGTTAAAACTCTTATCGAACACCTGTTTGACATGAGCTCGAACCGTGTTACCGCCTTCCCTACCCCTAATATTGAATAAAGAATAAAATTTATATAATTAATGTAAGTAATCCTTATTAACAAATAAGTAAAATATTCAAAACATTTAAAAAAAAATCTACTTGAATAAAGTTGGAAAGATAACATGTATTTTCTACTCTCAATCTTTATTGTTATTTTTTTAGTTTTTAGCTTAAATATTATATTAATAATATTTTATCACATTTGCTGAAAAGAAAGTTGAAAGTAATATATTATGAAATTAAAATCAAATAAATGAGTGATAAATAAGTTGATGATGTTTTCTAGAATTCTTTTGATTATTTGATAGGTGAATTTTTAAATTTAAATTTAAACAACTGTGAAGGTTAAAAGTTTGCAAAATTTTAATTAAAATATAATTTTCTAAAACAATCAAAATAAAATTACATTAACTTGTTAAAAAATATTAATAATATTACAAAACAGTCTTGGTATTCTTCTTCTTCAAGTTATCATTCTCGTTTGTCAACTAATTCATTTATAATGCTATCAATTCCTTCATTCAACTTTACAATAAAAAAATAATGCTAACATCAAATCATAAAAGTCTTATTAAATATCTATCAAACCTGTTTTATATTTTGGTAATGAAAACAAAATCACTAAAAGCTAGCTAGCTTTTTCCAGAGTCTCACTAAATGCTATTTGAATGAATTTATAGTAGTCTTAGTAATCCTAATTAAATGATAATCAATTTACGATAATAAGCATAGATTCAAAGTCTAATTATGTGATTATAATAACATTATTAATAAAATAAATATAATTAAAACTATTTTATATTTAGTATAAAACATTATTTATTGTTATTATATATTAGTAATATTTTATCACAATATTTCAAAAATTCGTTATGATAACTAATAGTATATATATATAATATCTGTATATCATTCATCTCAACTGTTGATTCAATTGTAGTTTTTTTATCATCACATAATAATTAATATATTAATAAAATATTATTTTAATGGTAATTTAGTAGTATAATCAACAATAATCATTTCTTATTATTTATCTATTCAATCATTTTAATGTGTGTGAGATTAGAATCTCCTTAATAGAGATTAATTATTTGATCCCATTAAGAAACAACAAATGGATGGCAATCTAAGAATCACTTGTCAATTATATCAAAGATTTTATGTCTTTCATTAAAGTTAATTTTATATATATTTTTTGAAATGCACCCAAATAAAATTTAGAGAAGAATTAAAGATTTTTTCCCACAAAAACTTTATTTACTTTTAAAAAATTCTAACATTAAAGTAGTTCAACATTATTTTACATCTTTATTGGTGGAAGTTGATCCATCACTAAGCCTTTGGCAGCACTAATATTGTGTAGTGCTATTTTTTGTCCCCTTGAGTTTCTTATTGGAGTCCCCCGTGTTAGTTTTTAGAGATTCGGCCAATTAGGATAAGCTCCATAATATTGTTTTCAATTTTTAAACATGAAATACATGTATTTTTTTTACAAAGAAAATGTTAAAAAATCATTAGTCCTTAATTATAACTGTTACGATAAAGACGCAAGTAACAAGGAAGATTTACATTATGGGAGTGTAAGCAATTCATTCCATGAAAAGTGTGGAAAATCGTTGAACTTGGAAATTTGGGTGGAACTTTTGCAGAATAAGGGCCATTTATGTTCCTTTGCTCCCGATGTTGGTGGGGTATTTATAGGAGAAGAGAATTTATATGTATGGTTGTAATAGGATGATAGATGTTAATTTAAGACGATTTAAATAGACTAAATTATATATATATATATGTGTGTGTGTGTGAAATGTGGTGTGGTTAAAAAGTCTTCCCAATGTACTAGATTGTGTTAGCCTACTAAATGTGACGCTCAAGTGAAATCATAGAGTCGAATTGCCAAATTTCCCTAGTGATGAATTGTTGTGACGGGGGGCCATTCCAAGGCGAGAGTGTAGCAAAGGGACTTCCAACTTTTACAATTAGTACAATTTTCGTCCTTTTTACCATTAAACCTATAAAGCTCTTTTTTTTTTAAAAAAAATTTATCTTTTGTCAATGTACCGAAATAAAGACTAGATGTTTGTTTCATTAAAATTTATTAATTGAACTTGTCATACCAAAATAATTATACTTATATTACATTACATGTTTGGTGTCATTAAAATTGTATCAAAGATTTTTTGCTAAATCATATCCCGAATTTTCTTCGCTTCTTAAGCATTAAGGATTCTTAGACAACATTGGATTCAGTATTGTAAACAAAGAAGTAAATTAAAAATTGAGATCTCAACTGCCGCCTCTGATTCCGACATCTCTTAGGTTATAATTTTAGTTTGGTCCATCTCAACTCTCTCAAGTCATTTAGCTTTATAATTATAATAATATGTAAATAATAGCCCTTTTTAAAGTGGTCGAAAAAGCATGCATCCAACTTTAAAGCACACCCATGCTTTTAACAAACGAAAAACATATAATTTTTAATACAAACAAAAGGACGTACATATACATTTCTAGTTATTGTATGTCGTGTCTCCCAATAATTTGTCAATCCGGATTTCATCTCTGCTAACTATAATTAAGATCAGCATTAAGCAAACTTTCTAATTAAGTATGTGGTTAACAAATATCTAAAGATGCTCATGGTTGCATTACTCTGAGTTTTAAATAAATCTTTGGACTTGAATAATTAACCTCATTACAAGTATTTATAAACAAGAGATAAAAATATTTATTTACTTTTTACTTAATTCAAACTTCATTAATCACATTTTTATAAATACTAAATAACTATAATTACACTTTAATTAATCCCAAATTTTGAGGATTGAATGGATGACTTTTTTCTTTGGAAATTCTTAGTAAAATAAGGGATACGTGTAACATGGTGTGATAAGTGATGGTCTATTTCTAAAATTATGATAGGGTCTAATTCCAGATGTCAAAAAACTAATGGATTTACATTATTGGCTTGGGTTTCAAACACTAAGAATATCTTGGTATATTCAAAAAGCTCCATTGCCTTAAACAAAGCGAGGGGTTAACAATTGAGCACCTGAGCCACAGGCTGCCTTTCACTTTCACTCACTCTTTTTGGGTCCTTTTCCATACTAACCTTTTTATGAGGACAAATATTTATATGTTTTTAAAGCAACTATTAAAGTTCGGTTCTCTTTTATTTAGTGGTTCATTTATAATATAATTTATATTGGTAATTATTTAATTATTAATTTTTTATCATTTAATTATTTGATTTTTAGTCACTTGTTGTTAAATGGTTAATAGGAAGATGGCATGATAATAAATTTAGCTCTCAACATTTACACCTTGTGTCAATTTAGCTTAATTTTTAAAATTTTAAATTTCAATGTTTACATATTATCTAATGTTATCTTATTTTTTACATGAAATTATAATTTAAAACACAATTTGTAAATTAGAAATAAAAGCAAAATTATTGTTTTTAATATTAATTTAGACAATCTCAAATACATTTTCACTTCCAATCAATGATAATTAATTCATTTTTTTGTTAATTTGAGCTAGTCGCCATTGATGAAGCAAATTAAAGGTAAATTTTTTAAAATTCTTTTCAAGCAATTGAATAGGCTATTTTCAAAATTTGGGTTGTTCTTTTTTGCTATTTTTTATTGAATCAAACGATGGATAATGTCGGAAAATATTATAAAGAAAAACAAAAGCGTAAAATGATCAAATTACATAATGTGTAAATGTTGAGAATTCAATTTTTTAGACTCAAGATTTATTTGGCACAATATATAAATATCGAAGATTAAAGTTATTATTATGCCATTTTAAAAGTTACCAAGTTAACTTTTCACTAAACATTTAATGACTAGTTTTAAAAAATCAAATAATTAAATAATTAATTTATAATTTTTTATAATTATGTGATTAAAAAATTTGTAATTACCATTATAATTTATTTAATATAGGGAGTTGTTTGCAGTCCAAAATTTGTTGTTGAAAACTTATTTAGAATATGTATAATTATATGGATATGATAATATTTTCATCCAAATATTTCACTCTCGTTATGTAATAAATATTACATGATTTCCAATGTAAGCATTCAGTTAATAATTATTAACTCCACTTTCAATATGCTTTCTTCCAATTAATTAACTTACACATCCAAGATTTATCATAATTAACTTTCATTTTCAATATTTATTCTTGTAAGAATTAGGCTGATGGTTAAATTAGTATAATCCTTCTTAGTTGAATCATTACAACATAAAAAAATTCTAAAAAATCTAAAAAAAATTATAATTTTTTTAAAAAGTTCATTTTATCTTGAATGTGAGCAAATAACTTTTGAAGTTATCGTGGAGGCTCCTTTAGCTAACAATTTGCCTAACAAGTGGGCCATATCAAGTCCCAACCATCACAACCCATATAAGATGACCCAAGGCACATTATAGTGCCATTTTACCTAGATCTATAGCATCAAGCCACTTAGTTTTGACCCACAAATCCAAACTCAATACATGTACCAAAACTAGAGATAAGGACAATTAACGTATATAAGGCCTAGAGCCTAAGGAAAGGATTAGGTAACCGCTACCTTCATCCTTCTTGCCAAACCTAAATTCCCTTTCCTCTCTTCTACAATCACTCCGGCCACCCATCTCATTATTTCTCCCCTACCAACTCGTCTATGTATCAACAAATTTGTTATTCTTATTTTATAATCTTTTTGAGTTTATCATGTAACAAATTTCATTCTGTAATATTTTTGTATAGGCACTAAAAGATGTTGATACACCTTCACTGGTAGAGACAACTAGAGTCCCAACAATGGTTCCACCAACTTTTGGAAGGGGAATGAGGAGTAAGCCAGTCCAAGTTGTTAACATTTGGTTGACGAACAATAGTAAACCTAACACGTGGTTGTTTTTGTCTTAAAACCTTATTTGCCGTAATTTGATACATCAAATTAGGCTTTCTATTACACTTAAAGAGTTTATTCTCAAGAAATTTAGGTATTTTTTATTTACTTTTGTCGATTTTTAGTTTTTGTTGTTAATAAATTGTTTTTGTGAGTTTTATGCTCTTTTGAGACACAAATTGCCAAATGTGCCATGGGGAACCTAACAATGTGCTTGAGTGGTTTAGGGAGTCGATAATTGCCCGAACTTGAAGAAAATATCACTTAGAAGGGAGGTATCGCGATATCACTACCTAATGGGTGAAAACTATTGGATTTGGTTCCCTGAGTGTAGTATTTTTGTCTAAGTACACTTGTAATTTTTTCAAACAGATGGTTAATAAAATTATTATGAATTGCATTAATACTTTGTATATTGTCCTCACATGGTTTTTGCATATAAAACAAAATGGAAGCAAATGTTGTCCACTGATTGTCTAATGTTTAACTAATACTAAGTGGTATTACGTGGTAGGATTGTAATACAAAAAGATAAGTTATATTAGTAGATGAACCTAAACATGTCATTAGTCTAATTGAAAATGAGCAAACCGATTAAAAGACTAATATGTTGTCTATCAAGCCAATTAGGGAGATGTCTTGTTTTGAATGTAACAAGCCCGATTTGCCCGGCCCGTTATACTAAACCAAACAAAAAAATAAATAATAAATTAGCCCAAATGTCTAGGCCTAAAATACATGCCCAATTACAACAAACCCCAAAAAATAAAAAATCCTAGCCCAAACAAAAACAAAAAGCAGAAACCTTAGCCCCCTTTCAGTAGCCGCCGCCGCCGCACCCTTCCCACGCGCGCCGCCACGTGCCTCCGTACCACCACGTCGACCTTCGTACCTACAAACAAATACCAATATGACAACAACAAAAAAGAAAAAAAAGAAAGTTGTAATTTTTTTTCTTTTTCTTTCGGTTATAAAAAGCCACCAAGAACCAAATGTAAATTTTTTTTTACAGGGAATACGAATAAAAAAAATAGAGATTGAATACAAAAAATTTTAAAGCAGATTCAAAGGTAGTTTTTCATTCCGATTTCTTTTTGGTATTTTTCTTTTTTTCTTTTTTCGGGCTCATTTTGTTTTAAAAGAAGAAAATAGAAAATAAAGAGATAAAAGAACGTAGCTTTTGTGAGAGGTTCGTTGATTTCGATGAAAATTGACGTTATTCGAGGTTTGGGAGTCGAAAAGCCTAAAAAATGGGCTTTTTCAGTTTTCTGGCGGCGGCCGCCATGGTGGCCCAACGACTGGAGCTAGGTCGGAGGTGAAGAGGTTGAGAGAGAGTTGGGAGAGAAGATCCTTCGCATATAAAATGAAAGTGGATGGGAAGGATCTTGTGTGGAAGACTTTATCTGGAAAAGCATTAATTCTTATCGAAAAGGATAACATTAACTTGTCTAATCCTATGAGTTCAAATCCAATCAAAAAATATTTCAAAAAAATCAAAAAATATTTCAAAAAAAATGAAAATGAAAATAATGAAAAAAGAAAAGAAAAAGAGAAGGAAAAAGAAAAGGAAAAGAAAAAGGAGAGGCCAAAGCGAAAACCCGCAAATGACGCTTTGAGACCAAAGGGGATTTAGGTTGAAAACCTGAAAGGGCGGCTCAAATTTTGAACAAAGTGGGGCATAGATGTCATCGAGCCAATATCATCGAAGGCTTCTAAAGGGCATCGCTTCATTTTGAGATTATTAATTACTTCACCAAACGGGTAGAGGCTGCTTCATACGCCAATGTCACCAAGTCAGTAATTAACAAGTTTTTGAAAAAGGAGATTATATGTCGATATGGAATGCCTGAAAGAATCATATCAGACAATGCGCTGAATTTGAACAACAGCACAATAACGAAAGTCTGCAGTCAATTTAAGATCGACATCTGATGAAATCGTCACCGTACGCCCAAAAATGAATGGTGCGATGGAGGCGACCAACAAAATATCAAGAAAATTGTGGGAAAATGATCGAATCAGAATACCCCTAACCCCAAACCGTCACGAACAGGTTACGAGGCATTACCGGACATATCAAGCAGTTTACTGAATAATTCATAATAAAATAACAATTGTAATATAATTGTATAACTAAATCCATATAATAAACTTTTGAAGTTCAAAACATGAATAAAAATGAAATGAAACTCGTTCAAATACTCAAGATTTTTTTTTTACAAATTTAAAAGACATTTCGCTTATTTTTGCATAATACCTCCGCAATTAAAACCATAGTATTTCCAATCTCAACCAATTCAACCAATTCATTTCACATTCTCAATTCCTATTCTAAATACCTTCTAAACAACTTAATCAACATAATATCAATTTAAATTTAACAATGTAATAAATTAAATAAAGATCGATAAACTTCTTTCATTATAATTCATAAACTTATACTACTAATATTTTTAATCATTCATACTAAAACATAATAACCTTTATACTCATCCTATGTACATGCCACATTACCAAAATAAAATATACATCACCAAAAGTATCTTTGAAGTCGTCCGGTTTTGGATCTTTGGATCGATGATTGACCTCTACAACTGCAAGACGGAAACAACTGTGACTGTTGAGTATGCATATACTCAGTGGTATCACTATAATTCAATTTATAATTAAATGCATTAAATCACACACATACTTTTCATCACAATTATCACTACTAATAAACAATTCAATCTTTTAATATTAGCAATTAATTATATATAAATATCATTCTTTTTTTTATTTCAAATTTCACTCTTCACATATAATATATCATTCGAGATTAGTTTTATCAAGAAATTTATTTCATTTATCCCTATTAACTTGGCTCGGACTCGGCGGATACAGATTCCAACCAAACACACCAAGAAACAAGAATCAAGATGCTTGATAAGATATGATAAAAAGTAACGAGATTCAACACACAAAGTCTTGAATCATAATGATCTCGATAACGATATTCGACACACAAAGTGCGAATTGGTAATAAGATAAAGAATCGGCACATAAGTGCCTAATCGATGTCGAACAAATACACCGTACTCTTCCATATCCTATGGCATGCCAACTATATCCGACTAGCCCGACTAGTTAATAGGGTATTTAATTCACTTTCAGTACAATTTTTCATCTTAGTTCAGTATCAATTATAAATTCCTTATTTCAATCAGTTTCACAGTATTGCAGTAATCACTACTACAGTAATTTCACAATTCAATACATTATACGTAACAAATTTTCAGTATTTTCACAATTCACGCAGTACTCAAACAATATCTAGTATTCCATAATTTAATTCAATATCGGTTTCAATTCCATTATCACATTGTAAATTTATCATTTATTAAACACTTACCTTAAAATACTTACCACACATAATTAGCAAATTAAAAATTTAATAATAATAAAGTTTGAATTATAGTATATATTTTTCTTTCTCAATTCATACCTTCTTATTATTCAATTTCTTGCCAAACTCACATTTAACTATCTAATTTTTATCATATTTTCATAATTTCGAATTTATTTCAATTTAATCCTTAGAATTCAAAATTTATAGTTTAGTTTACAATTTAATCCTTTATTCAATTCCAAACAAAATTCCTATCAATTAAACCCTTAATTCCATCATTTAATCAACATAAACCCTACTCAAAAAAATCTATCAACTTCCAAAACCTCAACTTATTTTCAATAAAACTTTGTTTTAAACTTCTAAAACATCTAAATTAAAAGAAAAGGACTTGATTGACTTACCAAATTAATTCCAAGCTTTAAAACCCTATTTTCCTTTTTCTTTCTTTTTCTTCTTTCTTTCCCTGTTTCGTTTGCTTCTCTGTTTCTTTGTTCTTTCTATTCTGTTTCTTTTCTTTTGCTTTGTTTTTATTTCCTTTTAATTTACTTTATGTTTTGTTAATTATTATATATTTTATTCTAAATATTTATTTTAATAACAAGTATAATTAATACATTTGTACCATATCATAACCTTACAATTGTCACTATTTAATTTGTTTATCAATAAAAATCTCATAATATAATTAATTAATTAATATCTTTTACTTAAATTTTAAGTAAATAATAATTATAATACAAGTGTATATTTATACATTATTACACTTGTACCATCTTATCACCACACATTTGTCTTAATTTTAATTTATTCCATAATAAAATAATACAATTAATATAAATTACAATTTAAATAAATAATAATAATAATTATTATATACATATAATATTTATATATAACTTAAATAAGTCTTGAATTTAACGCATATATGCGCTCTTTCCATGTAAGTGGCTTAATTGCCACTTTAGTCCTTTTTACTTTCTTTTAATCTATAATTAGACATTCACTCTTTATTCGATTTGATCCTTTTCTCCTAATTATTCTTAATTAGACTAAATTCACCTAATTAAGCACTCAACTAAACTCATAATTACTTCTAATAATTATTTATGACTCAGTTTACTAAGACGGAAGCCCGATAATATACTTTTCCGGTGCCCACGGATTTTGGGTCGTTACAGAAACTTACAAAGACTGGCATGAGAAATTACCATTTGCCTTCTTTGCTTATCAATCACCTATTAGGGCCTCCACCGGGGCAACACCTTTCTCTCTGATTTATGGGATAGAGGAAATTTTACCCATTGAGTTTGAAATCCCTTCTCTTCGGGTATTGTCTGAGCTAAAGTTGGATGAAGCCAAATGGATCCAATCTGATCAGTTAAACCTAATAGAAGAAGAAAAGGCTAAAAGCTATTCACCACGGTTAGATGTACCAAAGGCGAATGATGTGAGACTATAACAAAAAGGTTTGTCCCAGAAAATTCCACGAGGGAGACCTGATGTTGAAAAAGATATTTCCTCTACAAAAATATTTTAGAGGGAAATGGATGCCAAATTGGGAAGGACCTTATGTTGTAAAGAAGGCCTTTTCTGGAGAAGCATTGATTTTGAGTGAGATGAATGGTAACAACCTGCCAAATCTTGTAAATTTTTTTCAGTCAAGAAATACTTCACTTGAAAAAGGAGAAGGGACTAAGGTGAAAACCTGCAAAGGGCACTTTGAGTCCTAAAAAAAGGAAAAAAGAAAAAAGAAAAAGAAAAAGGAGAGGCCAATGTGAAAACCCGCAAAGGGCGTCTTGAGACCAAAGGGGATTTGAGTTGAAAACCCGAAAAGGGCGGTTCAAATAATGATCAAAATGGGGCATGCGGTGATCTTGCTATACCTGAATTAACAGGAAAGGGGTATGCGACATCTGGGGCATCGACAAAGTACTGTATATCTCCCAAACACATGTCAAACTCAAAACGGTTCTTAGAAGTTTGTATAGAGAAGTTAAAACTGTGATATCTGGGGCACCTAGTCTTCATACTATTTATATTGAATTTGTTGTTCTTGGAATAATTCATTCTTTTTCAAGATACGTGTTCCCAGTCAATTCCTCTTTTATTTTTATATCCTTCATAATTTATTCATTTCAAGTCATGCTCACAAATCAATTCTATTTTTATCCATTGTTATGATCATTTGTAAACATGTTGCATTGGAATAATGATCAATGAACTAATAATACTTTCACAAAGGAAGTTTTTCATATTACTCTAGAAGTTTCTAAATAATACAGGCACCTGAAACAGGACTATTGTTTAGAATTTACCAAGTTTAAAGGTTGAAATATCTGAGAAGGAAAAGTCTAAATTAAGACTATCTCTTTAGATTTTGTTGTCAAAAGCATTGATTGAACAAAATGTCAATATGTCATTTGGGTAACAAAGCTTCAATGAACAACAAACAATGATCACCGAGTGATAAGAAGAGGTTTTCTTGGAAAAGAAAGTTCTACAATTGTGCATAAAAATTTGGTTTGACACCTTGGGAATGGTGTAAGAGACCAAAGAGATTCAGATCATGTATCCTATACTCCTAAATTACAGTGGGAGGAAAATGGTTCAAATTTTATGTCCTAAAAGTATAGTGGATTGAACCTTGAAGATTAAAGTGGATTGAACCTTGAAGATTATAGTGGGGGAAATCTGATTAAGTAAAATATGAGTGTTTCTGTGGAAATACCCACCAAACAAGATGACGTTCTGATGTGCCGGTGATAGAGCCTTAATGAACAACAAGTGATAATAACTCAAACATTAAGGGATCATTTTCATGACATTTTGCATTCATGCATACACATCTAGTTAGGAGATTTTGATTCATTCCGATCATAACATCCTAATCACTAGGCATAAATAGGCTCATGAAATGGATTCTACAGGTCATGTTCCCTAGAGAGCAGATCGGTGAAACCACAAATCCTATACCACTGAAGTTTTAGTGGAATGGATTGAAGAATATGGCGAATCTTATCTCCCTGAAGTTGCAGTGGAGCAGATTAAAGCCAATAATCCTATCTCCCTGAAGTTGCAATGGAGCGGATTAAAGTTACAAGTTTTATCTCCCTGAAGTTACGGTGGAGCAGACTGAAGAAAACAAGTCTTATCCCTCTGAAGTTGCAGTGGGGCAGACTGAAGATGGCAAATCTTATCTCCCTAAAGTTGCAGTGGAGCAGATTAAAGCCAACAATCCTATCTCCCTGAGGTTGCAGTGGAGCGGATTGAAGTTACAAGTCTTATCTCCCTGAAGTTGCAGTGGAGCAGACTGAAGATAGCGAATCTTATCTCCCTAAAGTTGCAATGGAACAGATTAAAGCTATAAATCACAGATTTTATCTCTTTGAAGTTACAGTAGAGCAGATCATGGCAGATCTTATCTCTCTGAAGGTGTAATGGAGCAGATTAAAACGATGAATCCTATACATCTGATGTTGCAGTAGGTCGGATTAAATCTACCATTACAAGTCTTATCTTCTTGAAGTTGTAGTGGAGTAGACTGAAGATATCAAACCTTATCTCCCTGAAGTTGCAGTGGAGCAGGTTGAAGATACAAATCTTATCCCCCTAAAGTTGCAGTGGGGCAAATTAAAACTGCAAGTCTTGTCTCCTTGAAGTTGCAGTGGAGTAGACTGAAGATATCAAATCTCATTCCCCTGAAGTTGCAGTGGAACAGATTGAAGCTATAAATTACAAATCTTATCTCTCTAAAGTTGCAGTAGAGTAGATCATAGCAAACCCTACCTCCCTAAAGTTGCAGTGGAGCAAATTCAAGCCACAAACCTTATCCTCCTGAAGTGCAGTGGAGCAGGTTGAAGTTAAGTCTTATCTCTCTGAAGTTGCAGTGGAGTATATTAAAGATAGCGAGTCTTATCTCCTCGGAGCTGCAGTGGGTTAGCAAGAGGCTCCTTGAAGAAGACGAGCACCAAGAGGCCAGGCAAAATCGACCCTTTTAAAGTCTTTACTTCATTCTCGTTACACGACAACGAGCAAAGAGGGGTAGTTGTAACAGGCCCAATTTGCCTGGCCCGTTATACTAAACCAAAAAATAATAAATAATAAATTAGCCCAAATGTCTAGGCCTAAAATCCAGGCCCAATTACAACAAGCCCTAAAAAATAAAAAACCCTAGCCCAACTAAAAACAAAAGTAGAAACCCTAGCCCCCTTTCAGCAGTCGCCGTCGCCGCACCTTTCCCACGCGCGCCGCCACGTGCCTCCGTACTGCCACGTCGACCTCCATACCTATAAACAAATACCAATATGACAGCAATAAAAAAGAAAAAAAAGAAAGTTGTAATTTTTTTCTTTTTCTTTCGGCTATAAAAAGCAACCAAGAACCAAATGCAATTTTATTTACAGGGAATACAAATACAAAAAAATAGAGATTGAATACAAAAACTTTTAAAGCAAATTCAAAGGTAGTTTTCTATTCCGATTTCTTTTTGGTTTTTTTCTTTTTTTCTTTTTTCGGGCTCATTTTGTTTTAAAAGAAGAAAATATAAAATAAAAAGATAAAAGAATGTACCCTTTCCGAGAGGTTCGTCGATTTCGATGAAAATCGACGTTATTCGAGGTCTGAGAGTCAAAAAGCCCCCCAAAATGGGCTTTTTCAATTTTTCGGCCACTGCGGACGGCGGTGCCGTCGCCGACGACCGGTGGCTGGCACGGTGGTTCGACGACCGGAGCTAGGTCAGAGGTGAAGAGGTTGAGAGAGAAGAGAGGTTTTTTTTTAAGATAGGTTGCAAATGTTTTTCTTTTTTAGTTTTTTTAACTTATATAAACACCCCAAAACGACGTTGTTTCTTGGCTTTTGACACCCAAAACGGCGTCGTTTCAGAGACTAACCGACGACCCGATCCATATCCCTCAGGATCCGCGTTTTTCTAAAGGGGGCTATTTGCGCGAATAATCCTTCCGCTTTTGAGTCGCACTTCAATTTAGTCCTATTTTCAAATTTTTTTAAAAATTTGACCGTGTAATTTTATTTTTATTTTATTTCGGTCCTCTATAGAATGGTGTGTTTATAAGGCATGGGATAATTTCCAAATTGGTCTCCCCTCTTTTGCGCGCATTTATTTTTAATCATTATTTTTGTTTTATTGTTTTTTGTAATTTTTAATTTATACCCCAAATTTTAATTCGATTTCAATCTCGTCCTCAGTCCATTTAATTAATTTATTTGTTTTAAAAATGCCCTTTTATCATCCCCTATTTTAAATTTTTATATATATTATTTATTTTAAGTTGTTTTACATATTATTTATTTAAATTTCTTTTATATATTATTTATTGTAAACTATTATATATATATATATCTTTCAAATTTATATATATATTTAAAACTATTTTATATGTTATTTTTATATTATTTATATTATTTATTTTAAATTATTTTATTGTTATTTATTTTAGTTTTTTATATTTTGTTTACTTGAAATTTTTATTATTTGTTTTGAATTGTTCTTATAAATCATTTATTTTAAACTATTATTTACTTTAAATTGTTTTATATATTGTTTTGTTTTGTTTCCTTTGACTGTTAATATTGGTATTAAAAATGGCGTGTTGTGTAATTATTGTCATTATGTGTATTATAATTCGTTTATTCGTATTTTCATGCTATTGAGATTCATTAGTGTAACATTTTGTTAGTAAGTTATTTCTCCGTGTTATACATTATCATTCCATCGCGTTTTATTCGCTTAAAATGTTATGTTTAACATCATTTAAGTTTTGAAATCATTTTATTCAAAAGCTTTCAAGATAACACAATACTCGGTATTTGGGGTCTTCGAGAAGATTGTGCCCTAACATATTGGGTTTCAATTTTCCTCATTAAATCTAAGTAATTGAGTATCCTTTTTTAATCAAAACATATAAAAAGCTCCTTCTCGGGAATTCGATATGTTGTGTCCTAACTCATTGGATATGACATGTTGTTCTCTCAAAACGAGGAATTTTTTTAAAATAAAGGCAATATTCTATATTTGAAATTTTGAGAAATTGTGCTCTAACTTACTGGGCTTCGATTTTCATCTGACTTAAACAATTGAATATCCTTTTTAAACTTCACTGCATAAGTTTTAAAAATCAAAAGACAAGCTCGTTTTCGAGGATGTGAAACATCACATCCTAACTCATTGGGTGTGACATTCTATCTCCCGAAATAAGAGGGTCTTAACATGCAACTTGATTTATACAAGTTTCCTGTTAAATAAAAGGATCGTATTTTGAATCTTTGCAAAATTTTGACATTAAGACGTTAATAAATCAACTAGGTACCAATTTTTTGGGCATTACGAGGGTGCTAATCCTTCCTCGTATGTAACCGACTCCCGAACCCATCTTTCTGAATTTCGTGGACCAAAATTGTTGTTTTAACAAATCAAATTGTTTATAAAAACAACTATTTTTCAAAGTGACCTGATCACACCTCGTAAAAAAAGATTGGTGGCGACTCCCGTTTTCGTTTTTTTTTCAAAATCCAAGTCGATCCACTTTTATCAAAAAAATGGTTTCGACATTGAGCATCGGAGCGGATAACTCCTAGAGGATAGAGATATAGATGCGATTGACTGGATTGACAGTACATCGAATATGACCTAAATATAATAGATCTTAAATCTGTTTATGGATTTATTCACTTGTGACGTTCATAGTGTGGCATACCTAAATTCTAAGTGGATGACAGACAATGTATACGTGACTCGTACAATAATTGCTCCATATTTTCCCCTTACATTTTGTAAAGTACAATAGTCCAGGATATAGTCTCTAGTTCAGTGGTGTCATGGATTATCAATTTTGAAAGGCACACATTAGAGGAACCTTGTCTCATTAGTGGCACAAAATAAAAAACCAACCAATATCCTCTAACAAGAACTTGCAAGCTATGTTAGGGCCACCCCATAGAAATTCATCACCTCAAAGAGGGAACTCATGTGGTTGCAAATGAAATCTTGCTTCTATAACGTACAATGACAAATAAAATCTAGGCTTACCACCACCATGCTTTGGCCCACTCACCCCACTCAACGCATGCTCGTTGTGGAGGATATGAAAATCAAACTCGTAGTTGCTAAGTTGTAATTTATGGCATAGTAATAACCTCCGCATTACACTATTGTTCGTAGTGCACTCATAAGAAGCACCAACAACCATATCCATCTCCACTCTTTTCACTTTCTGCCTTTGACCACCATCAGCCCCGAAAGTAGTTCCAACCTTACCCCCACAATTTCCTTTAGCCATCCACAACCCAAAAGAAAACTCGAAGAATAAAAGAGAAAAGTGCCTAGAACTTACCCTAAGAATTGCTTCGTCGCCGACCATAAGCCTTTTAAACTTAAAAAGTGAAACAAATAAGACAAAATAAAAAAAGTAGAAAATGATGAAATAACGAGACAAGGAAATGAAAGCTACGCAATAAAAACAAGAATGGGAGAAATTAGAAATTTTCAAAATTTTTGAACCTAGGTGAGGAGTGAGGAAAAAAATCCCCAATTTTATAAACTCCTCGTTAAAAGAAATCCTCAATAAGCCACCAAGCAAAACACTTCATCCACCAATTAGCACACAACAACTGGCAACCTTAGGAGTCTAATTGCAGACCATTATTAGCACCATTTCCCGAAAATGAGTTGTAACACATTACCAAAAATGTGTATAATAATCACGCGCAATGTTTTACGATATAACTCCCAACGTGCCATTCACTTGTTGTTGTTAACTCCTCTGCTCCTAAACAAATATAAAAATTTTCTAAGTATTTATATGACCCTTTACAAGCACGTGCTCCACTCCTCAAAAGCACGTTTTCCATTCCTAAAAAACACGTTTACATGACTTTTGACAAACACATGCTCCACTCCTTAAAAGCACGTTTACGCAACTCTTTTCAAGCACATGCTCCATTCCTCGAAAGCATGTTTACATGACTCGTAAACACGTGCACCGCTCTTCGAAAAGACGTTTACAAGACTTTTCACTGACATGTACTTCACTCTTGAAAGCATATTTACATGAATCTTCACAAACACATTCTCTACTCCTCAAAAGCACGTTTACATGATTCATCCCAATAATGTGCTCAATTCCTTGGTAGCACATGTACATGACTCCTCGTAGTCATTTGCTCCACTCTTCATAAACATATTTACATGACTCCATGTGCTCTATTCCTCGAAAGCACGTTTACTCATCTCCTCACGGACATATACTCTACTCCCCGAAAGCATATGACATCCTTTGAAAACACACATACTCTTACCCTCAAAACAGCTCCCCTTTCACACCTACAAACACAAACTAGTCTTATACCAGACCACTATATAACCTCTCCCTCGACTGAAGGGCAATTGGTACACCTCACTAAAACCCCCTAAGTAGTCACGCCTTGAATAGACATGTAAGACTCGCCGCTTGAGACTCCTCGTGGAAGCCCACTTAGTTAGCAACTTGCCTGACAGATGATCCTACTTATTAAACTATCATATCAAGTCCCAACCACCAAGTCTCATCTGAGATGACCGGGGGCACATCATAGTGCCACTCTACCTAGACCTATAGTGTTAGGCTACCACCACCAATATTGACTCGACATGTGGAGCCTTTGGAAAATGGACAATCAACGTATATAAGGTTGAGAGCTTAAAGAAAAGGCCAGGCAACCTACAATCTTCTTCCTGCCAAACCTAAACTCCCCTTCCTCTCTTCTACAACCACTCTGACCACCCATCTTATCAACTTTTTGCCTTGTCCTAAATAGGATGAACCGATCATCTACGTCGCCAACCCATCCGTGTGTCAACAATTTTTTTATTCTTATTTTATAATCACTTTGAATTTATCATGTAACAAACTTAATCTAGAAAACATTTTTTTAAAAGATCCAAATAATTTCTAAATGCATATAAGAAAATATTGTGGCATTACAAATCAACAAAAAATTTGGCAATAGATAGTATAGTTTTCATTAAATAACCGTATATGTCTTAATAGCGTGTATCATGTTTACATTTTAATTAATTAGGATTATGAATATAATCTACGTCGTTATCATAGATAATATAAGTTTTCCATGCATGAATTGAGGGACAAGTAATTGAACAATTATTGGATGGGGTAGATGATCATAAACCGATATTAATGTGTCGAACTTTGCATGTGGCAGACAAATATACTATATGCATGCAAGCATGCATTATATATGCGTAATGCGCGGTTCTAGGATATTCCCAGAGCTAATGGTTTATGAAAGCTACTATTAATGTGCCGAATTTCGCATGTGACATACGCATGGTTCTACAATATACGGCACCTTGTTTTTAGTTGTGTATATCAATTAGAAGCTCTCCAAAGCCAATGGAATCGCTTCTTCTTTTCTTTATTCAATGATTGTGGCTAAAAAAGTGAAATCACTCCTTTTTAGCATTTATTATTATATGTATTATATCAAATTGACATACATATGGGTAAAAAAAAAAAAGTTTTGTTTAAAATAATAAAATTAAAATTTTCAACACATTGATATTTTCTAGAAGACTCGTTAACTCGTGATACAACATATTATCGTTTAGTATTTACAATTTATATCGAGAGGTGAGGTGTTGACATTCATTAATGGTACATAAAATTCATACACTAACAGTACATTAAATATTCACCATTATACTACATATACACGTTTGGACTATCACTACATATTTTTTATTAAAATTTAAAATATAAACTACTTATCATATTTTTAAAATATTTACATTATAATATAATATATTTAATTCTCACTATACAAAAGAACCAGGCGAATGGTTGACCAACCAAACAGTTGGTTTTTATTCAATCACTGGTTGTTCAATCATTACAAAATAAAAAAATGAAATACCTAGAATTATATATCATTTTATTTACATATTATTCCAAATCCTTTTTTATTTCAAGAAATAAGTAGAGCATAAATAAATAGAGGTTGCGATATCACAAGAAGTATAAATTAATTGATTTTAGTTACAATAATAAATTTTCTTTTTGAAGTTTATCTAAATAATTCGTATACCAGGTTTTAAAATTTAATTTCTCAATAAACTCTTGTATTTAACTTTTAAATTATACTTAAGTAAATCCTTAACCTATAAATTTGACTTGGTTTTTCATTGTAGTTGAAAATGTAGAGGAAAAGGGATGTGAAAAATATGATTTGTCACATTGTTATAAAAATTTGTAGTGATTTTAAACATGATGTTGGAAGGTAAAAATTAGTTAATGTAAATGATAGTTTAAATAATTTAATACAATGAGATATGAGATATAAATGTTAAATACATTTTAAATAATTAATATAAATTATTTATAAATTTATTAATACATAAAATGTTATAAAAATGTAAATATAATGATAAATAATATTTAAATAATTTAATATAATTTTTTGGCACTTTCGATGTCCGTTTTACCGTCCATGTTTAAGGTTCATTGTTGCCTCTAAAGTTAATAAATGATACATAAAATATAAATTAATCTAAATTTTTAAATAACTTTTAAATAGTTAATATATATAAAGGTACTTTGATAAGTGGGTTAGGATGACCGGAATGTGAACGCTAGGAGAGAAGAGGAGAGGAGAGACTTGAGAGGTTAGTCAAAGAAGAAGGTGTCTTGCACCCTTTTGTTGGTGCCCGAAATCCTTTAACATGAATCTCTCCGATAGTTCCTAACGTACCACATCACCTACGTATTGGTTTTGAACTCCCAACAAGCTAATCAGTATACTAATGCCTTGTTGTTGTAGGTTGTCACAGGCAGGTCTTAATGTATAGGTTGTTATGTCTAGGGAATGAATATATGTGATGTGTGAATGGAAAACGTCCACACATATGTCTCCAATGGTTCAAGCTTTCGAGATATTGGACGCGCAATTGTCTCAGCTCATAAGGTAATCCCGTGAGGTTATAAGAAAGCAAGGTAGGATCATGAGGTATAGGTATAACAATTGCCCCATAGCGATGGAAAGGTTATTAAATGACCTATCATTTCAGGTGGAGAGGTTTTCTTCGAATGTAGTGAGGTGACTTGTACTGTTGCAAGGCACTTGTTGCTGCAAAGTACACTTCTTTAAAGAGTCTAGGTATTTGGGCTTAGAAAAGTTTGGAGGGCATTTTAAAGGCTTGAAAGTTTGAAAATATTTGAAAATTTTAAAATAAATGTTAATTTGATTGGAGCATGGTTTAAGGCAAGATGTGCACTACTGCTGGTATACCTAATGTGAGCGGGGACCATTATTGAGTGATGTGATACATGGCACTCTTTTACTAGTTTCATAGGTAACTTATTTGGGAACACGCTATTACGTAGTTGAATTATCCCAATCAAGATGAGATGATGGGGAGAGCTCTGATGGGTTAAATTGAAGAACCAACTAAATTTTTTGTGCTATATGCTCTCTACCTTGAACAAAAATGAGTGTATTGAAGGGCTCACAAAGATGGTACAAGTTATTTGGGGCCAGTTGAAGTCACCAAAAGGGTTGATAGTAGCAGAGTGTAGTCAAATATATTTTTCAAAGGTTTTGATGTGCAACATTACATTTTTATTGTTGATGATGTGAGGACATGGGACAAGGCACACAGAGTTATCGATATCATAAGTAAGGTTTCAGGGTGAGTTTTTCTCGTGTACATTATTTGAGGTGGACTATGAGTTATGATAATTATGCAAGCCTGAGTCCTAGGTCTAGGGAAAGGCTATATGAGCGAGTTGTGAAGGAAATTGAAGAGTTGGGCTTAGGGACATCAGTGGGGCGGGTTTCGCGGGATCCCACCCTACTTCACACCCAATTGAGTTGGGATGGGTACATGTTTCCCAGATGGTAGGGCGGGGATGGGGAAAAAATTATACTCATCGTGGTTTGTGGGGCAGGCATGGGGACCCACGTGGGTAGTAGGGCGGGGATGGTTTTAGTCTTACGGGTCGTGGGGCGAGGATGGTTTTGGGTTTTGTATTAACATCCCTAATTGGGCTTTGAAAGACTAAGATTTTATTGCATAAAAATAGAAATCAAACAATAGAATCCATCTTAAGGTTCATCTCCCGTAGGTATTAAAAGAATTAATTCATAATGGCAAAAACAAACACCAAAAATACAATATAACCACTAAAAAAAAGAAATCAATGATAACTCCCTTGGAAATCAGCTTCAATGGTGTTCGTTGGGTAATTTTCGTCCTATCTCTTGACATCTTCTTATTCTCTTTTGTTTCCTTATTTATACCTTCTTAAAGTGTCAAAAAACTTAAAAATCATGACTTCTATCTATTAGCACACATGGTCCCGAAATCGACACGCCCTGGAAACATGGCCGTGTGAAACTCTACCGCATTTATTCAGTTTCTAAATTGCTCCAATGTTCTAATTTCCACCATTTTTCACTCCTATTGCTCCTAAGTGTCCTATAAAGCATTAAAACATGAATGTAAAGGATTAGGAGTATATAATTCACAATTAATGTCACATAATCATCCAAAAATGCACTAAAAATAAGACTAAAATATATTACTTTTGACACTTATCAAAAACCATTAGTAATAATCTATCTCTAACCAACTCCATGACCTATCTACATCCTAGCCTGTAAGGAGTGGCTCTTGTCTCGCCACGTAAGGAGTGGCTCTTGTCTCGCCACGTAAGGAGTGGCTCTTGTCTCGCTGAGTGCTACACGTTGGAGCAAGAGCCATTCTTCATTAAATGAGCCTAGTAAGGTGTCGTTGCCGCCAAGGTAAAAATTACAGAAAACTAACACAATGAATGTTTTCAAAGGGTTTTCCCCCATATGCCCCTACTATTGCTACTACTTCGGAGGGGATTTGTGTAGACTCCACAATTGCAACCACTTAATCAAAGGTGTTGACCAAGAAGATTATAGGAAAGCAAGGTGTGCTCATTCGCTCACTTGTGAGGGATAGATATAACAATATTAAAAAATAAAATAATTCATAAATTCTTTTAATACTTTAACCATTTAATTTATTGAGTACAAACAAATATCTACAAAAGAAGATTATCTAATCTTATGGTAAATTGGTAACTAATAAAAGTTTAAAATATGTAATAAGTCCTTGTACTATTTACAAATTGGGACTTTAGTCCTTATACTTTTATTTTAGAAATTTAGTTCCTTTACTTTTCAGATTTTAAAATTTAGATCCAACTATTAACACTTTTAAAATTATTTTGTTAAACTCGGGTTCATTATAATGTAATTTTTTTATTTACATTGCTACAAGTGAGTATTAGTTTTATTTCAAAATGTCACAACAACCAAATTAACAAAAAAAAAACACATTAACAATCGACTTGAATTTTGAAATCTAAAAAGTAAAGGGACTAAATTCTAATTTTGAAGAGTACAATGATCTATGTCATATTTTAACCTTAATAAATTGGGATAAATACCAAAACCATACATGAACTTTGATCCAATGTACAATCTTGTACATAAAGTTTAATTTTTGCAATTATATACATCAAACTTTAATTTTGATTCAAATTTCACATATCATTAACATAGCTATCTTTGTGATGCTATTTTCTATTAAATCATGTAGAAAAAGATTACATATCTTTTATTAAATAAATAATAATAATTTTTACTTAGGTGGCAATATTATAAATTTAATCATTTGTTTTACTTTAATAAAATATCACATCATCATTTTCACGTGATTTAATGGAAAAGAATGCTACGTAGATAATAGTGTTAGTGATATGTGAAAATTGAATTAAAATTAAATTTTATGTACATACTTACACAAAATTAAAATTATATATAAAATTACACATTAAACCAAAATTAATATATAATTCTAAAATTTTGAATCAATCAACCATTCACATATTTTTAAAGGGTTTGATTCAGAATTTTCACAAATTAGAAAATGTTAAAATCAATCCTCTACTCTCGTTACTTGAATCATTAGGTCTTATTATTATCAGTAATACCAGACTGTAACTTATCATTCTTTTAATTCAAATACGCCTGCATATGTGTATATATATGTAGGATGCATGAGTTAATTATATTTATTAATTAAAATATATTAAATTATTTTATAATAATATTTATATATTTTTATAAATTATACATATAATATGATTAAGAAATTAAAAGATGAAAATTAAATCACTATATAAGTACACATACATAATACCTTAAAAGATAAAAATAATTCATAAATATAAGTTGAAAAAGTTAAAAGTGGATTTGTTACATAAATTTAATTTAAAATTAAATATTTACATTTGAAAATATAAATAAAATTATTCTATATATCTTAATGTGTATAATGATTTAATATGTTTTGTATAAAATTATATACCTTGAATTTAAAAGTAGTGCATCTTCATATATTTTATTAAAAAATATTTTTAAATATGCAATTAAAAAAAACGATGAACACACAATATGTTTGTGCAGTTTGGTTTCTTTATATCTACGAGGCTTTGCATAGGGAAAATATCCACCATCTTAGCACATCATGCAACAAGTGATTTCAAGCTCTAACTCTCACCAGATTAGACTCCCCACTTTTATACTTAAAATCTAGACAATTCCCCTCTAAGCTTTTCCCTTGAAAGTTTAAGACTTAAACCAAGTCACACACTTAATTATCCTCTCAATGCACTCAAAATAAGCATTCCTCAGTGAACAAGAATAAGTACTTTCAGTTCAGTATATTACCTATACAAGTCTTCTCAAATTATAAGGAACTGAGACTTGCCAACATATTATATCAATTACAATCAATCTTCCCTCGAAACAATCAAGACAATAAGCGTAAAGAATATCTTAAATGAGGTTAGGATAAGTCTTGAAATTTCAGGATATATTTTCAAGTTTTGCCCGATTTGACTTGACCCACCAAACTTGGGAAGCTTGATTATTTTGATCCAGATCCAAACCAATTTCCAAGATATGTTGCTATGTATAGTTTGGATATCAAAGATGAACTGACTGTCATCCAAATTATCAGTAAGAATAACCTAGGAATTTTTTTGGTCAAAATTTGTCAACTTAAACATGACAAGTATATTTTATATTCATAAATTCATTTTTAAAATTTATTTATTTTAATTAATATCAGCGAGGTTTCATAACTGTGTTGGTAGAGTTGAAGGAGAGGACTTGTGAGCTCTGAAGATGAAAAGTCGGTCTTGCATGTCTGATGCATAGGTTCCCTTGTCCATTAAATGTACTAACCTTTTTTGTGGTTCTCGTATTGACAGTGTCTTTGGTTGGATGAGTCATGATATTGTGTATGCATGATCGCTATGAAAAATCAGTAAGCATACCACACTAATGGTTATAAGGACGTAGGTGTACATGTGGCGAGGCATAAGACTTCCTAAGTTGTTTAGGAGAAGTAAAGCATGTTAATAATAAATAAGTTATAATTAGAACTACAAGTGAAGCAAAAACAAAACAAAACAAAAAACAATGGTAAGTTGGAAAAACGACATCTATGTTTATTCCACAAATTTCAATACTTCTGCATGATATTTCACCTAACATCTTACCTAAAACTTTTGGCCTTTAACAAAACATTCATAATGCAGCCATCAATTTCCAATTTCTCATTATATTTTCTTGCAAAATAAAGTCAGATAATAATAATACTAATAATTAAAAGAAGCAAAAAGACAAACAAAGTTTGGAATTAGATGTTGCCCACCTTACTTACCAACATCAAAGATCTTGCCCGTAAGTAATAACAAAGTACCACACCTCATAATTCAAATTTTCAATTTCTACTGTCTTGTACATGTTGCTATTTATAGAAAGAATCAAGCCGATTCAAAGTATAATAAATGAAAGAACGATTTTTTTGGGATGAAATCCATGAGACTAAAGATTCAACAATCCAAGGCTTCGTTGAATAAAATATTAATTTTCGAAAGGTACTGAAAGATTTATATTTTAAATAAATTATTGAAATTTTGAGTTATAATTTTAACTCATTTAAAAATTTAATCAAATTTTAACTCTACAAACAAAGTTAAGAAATCATCCTATCTCTTTAATTAATATTTAAAAACACTAAAAAACTAATGTAGAGTTAAAACTTCCACAATCAATATATTAAATAATATATATCCTTCAAATTTTCATGAAAACTATTTCTTGGCATACATAAAAAAAAATTAGTAATGTAGAAATAATACATTTTCATTTTCAGATGGGAGTAGGCTTGGAGCCATTCATATAGTGGTCCACGATTTAATCATTTGAGTGAAATATATTTGATAACAATAATGCAACCCCCCCATTTTGATTTAGCTTAGAGGAAAAGAAAGAAGAAAAAGAAGCAAATGGCATTGTTCACAAATCAAAAGGTCTCTCACTTTAGATGTATACCCAATATGCGGAGTTTCATAGCATCAAACCCAACAAGTATATCATCTCTCAAACCCTTTCTACTATTTCTTTAAAAAAATTCAATAATTAAACTTTTTTTAGTTTTATAATCTAAAACCAATTTCCACAATTTTATTAATTTAATTATTCAGTTCACAAATTATAATTTTATAACTATTTAAATTCAACTATTTTATAATGCAAAAATGATTTAATATTTAAATTAATGTAAAAGGGTAGAATTCAATATTTGGTTTGATTTCTAAAAATCTAAAAGGATAAATTTTAAAGCTGTCCAAATAAAACCGGCATCTCTCTTTCTAATATTTATATTTAAAATTTATACTCAACACATATTCATAAAAGATATATAAACGTATTTTTAAAAGACTAATCATAATTCAATTAACATCCCCATTACTATAACAACAAAAGAATGTAAATTTAAATGCTTAAACGGATTTCTCATTCGACCTTAAATAAAAATAGAACATGCACGATCAACATTCATAATTTTATCAAAAGTATAGCAATCTATACGCTGATGCGATTTTACTTTCTCTATATTGGCCAATAAAATAATAATTTACGTGATATAATAAGATTTAGTTGCAATTTAGTAAAAAATAGAAAAGGAAATGGATTTGATAGACGAGGTTGCTGGCTGGGTGGATTATAATTCAATTAATAAATTAATCCAAATTAAAGGTGGATGAACCTACTTTTTCAACTTAAAATCTTGCCTGTTTTTGCCTCCATATATACATATATGTATTGGTGTGCCCATTACTTTTGGTGTGTGATAACTTTATTGTCAACCACCACCATTTGTATTTCAATAATTGGCCTTACTGTAAATTCAATTCCTAAAGTAAACCATGCTAAACCACAATTGTGTAGTTTCCTCACAATCTTCCTTTTTTTTAAAAAAATAGTTGAAAATAAAATACTAAAAAGGGAAAAAGTTGGGGTCCAGTTCTAAGTTAGCTTTTAACTTAGTGGGATGATAACATAAAAATGAAAGTGGGAGCCTTTCATTTTTCTTTTCCAATACCAAATTAGCCGTTGCAATTTATTATAACACAAAACACAACATTAACTTATATGATCTGCTTCAGATGTAAGAAAAAGACTAATGGTAAGAAGAATAGAAGATTTGAATAAAGTGCGTATGGGCACAGTGCTTCTCATTCATATTACAACATGAACATAAACAGGTCTTTAACATTGTATCAAACTTACAAGAAAAAAAAACCTGCACATTCCATTATTTCACTGTTTTTTTTTTTTATGATGTTCTTTGATATCAGCAACAAAACTAAAAACCCCCAAAAGTAATTAACCGTATATATATGAAGTCTGAAGCAAGGAAATTAAAACCATGGAGAGAGCAAAAGAGTTCCAATTTACAACTCGGACAGTCTCTTATCTTGCTGCCTTAAATTCTTGTAAAACCTGTTAATGAAATCCTCCGCAGCTTTGTCTACGTAGCCGTTGTCTTCATCAACATCCCTTAACGGAAATGGGGAGTCGGTTATCCTAAGTTGCCTGGCCAATGGGGTTTGTCCGAACCCTGGTAACATAGGGGATGCAGCAACAGTAGCTTCCATCATGGTGTTGTCGTTGTTGTTAAGCATCTCCAAGACAACCTTCACGGCGTTCATGGTCACCATGTCGTCTTCGTGGGTAGGAGGAGCATGGGCGCACCCGAAGAAGTGGTGGTAGTAGTTGTGAATGCCGCCGTTCTTCTTCTTGGCGGCGAGGTTGAAAGGGAAGGTGTAGTTGGGGGTGTTGCTGCAGCTGAACTCGTACTCTTGGACTGCTGCTTTGGCCACCGCCGCCGTGGACACATCCATGGAACACTTGGGTGAGACTTGGCGGTGGTGATGGTGGAACATGAGGTTGCCAATGGCTTTGGCGCCGGCGATTTTGCCACGTTTAAGCACCATGTTGAGATCAACCATGAACTTTTTCTTTGAGAAAATCCCTTTTCTCATCATGAAAAGAAGTGCCCTCACAATGCTCCACACTCTTTTGGTGATCACTGGCAAATTTTGCTCCATTTTTTTGCCTTTTAATTTGCTTCTAGTAATTTTCTTTTGGGTGACCTTTGAGGGAGAGAGAGAGAGAGAAGAAATGAGTGTTTGTTTGGGGTTAAAGGGAGAGACGAAGTGGAGGGATATATATAGCGTATGAAAAGAAAGAAGAGAAACGGAAGTGAAACGAAATTAATAAAAGGTGTTTTTTTTTTATCTCCTTTTTTGTACTTTAAAAAAATTGGACTATAATAACCCAAGGACGCTTCGTTGTTTTGTGTTATTTTAAATGCTTTTAAGTTTTTTTTATTTCTTTAGTAACGTTGCACGGTTTTTTAATTTAATTTTATTATAGGTGGATTTTTCTAAGTATAAAAATATTATATTATATTTCATGCACTATCGTGAATGACTAAAATAAAAATAAAAATAAACAATTTAAATTTAAATAAAATTAATTATAATTTTTCATATTTATCACTAAACTTGGGTTGCCAAAATTTTGAGAAAAATCCACACTTGTTTTTTCAATTGAAGGACATTAGAGATGGAGAGCTGATTATGGAAGATCCAAGCATGAAGAATTTTCTTTTTACTCATATAAAAATGAGAAATTATAAGTAATTTTATTTAAGTTTAAATAATTTTTAAATGTTTATTAGAAAACCCGGTACCTACAAGTATTTCGATTACTAATTAATTATGTTTTGCAATATTTTATTGTACTTATAAGCTAAAAATTAGATAATATATATGTAAACACATTGTATTCATAACACGTATATACTTTAGTGTTTCCCCCTGAACTCATCTTAGATAGCTTCAATAATTTTAGGGTTGGCAGTGATTAGGTGAGGTGAAGCTCATGTGAGCTTGGGTGCCAGCTGTTAGACCACCGTTTTGGTGGCTAAGGGATTGATTAGAGAAAACGGTGATTATTTTTGTGTGTTTTAGAATTGAGACTATCAAATCCTAGCCTGACTAATGTGGTCCACCATTGATGTCAAACACTAAACTTTCGAAATTTAAAACATATGTAACTTATGAATAGTGAAAGCAGTGGTAAGCATCATATATTTGGGAGTTAATTTTAGATATAGATCCATTCTTGCTAACCAAAAGATGGCATCCAAGTTGATGGTTACCAAATTAACAAATCCCTGCTTTTGTGTTGGGCCGTATCAACATGAAAGTACAACATTGAGCTGCAAATGAGAGATTGAAAAATCAAGATTGAATCAAAGGAACTTTTGGGGTGCGTACAATTTCAACTTTTATGGGTGATAAAAGTCACATATACCCCCCATGACTTTGAACGCCTTCTTCCAAGAGTTTTCTTAACCAATAATCAAACCCAACAAAAAGAATGAAAGGCGGAAAGGAACTACAATTTCAATCATTTACAACTCCATTATTTGAGCCCAACACTCGTTACCTTGTTGTGTCCTTCGCCTCTTTAAATTTTTAAAATAAAACTATATTTTTACTCCTAAAATGTTACCATTTTAATTTAATTTAATTAGCGTAAGTATTGTTATCAATGCAGGATGACGTAGATTCATACTCATATTTATGAATTGGAGAGGGACTATTAGTAGTTGTTAAAAAAATTAATTATTTAAAAATATAAAAGTAAATGAAATAATGGATTTATATTTTAACTCTAGATCTCTATTTTTTTTTTATAATTTATAACTTTAAAAAAGAATTCCATCTTTTGTACTAGCTATTAAAGAGGGAAAAAAGTGGTGGCTAAATTTGCTCCTGCACCATTTTTGCTTTCTTTCTTTCCCTTTATAAATAATGAAGAAGGTACTAAACTTTGTGAGGCTGCTGTTGTTTCCGGTTCTGAGTACTTTGTACCACTTTTCCTCTTCTTCTTTAATGGGTTTTGATTTGTTTTTGGGTGATGGATTTTTTTGGAATTTGGATGCATTCGTTTCTTAATAGTAAAATCATTGTTTTGAGTAAATTTAAAATTTTGATAATTAATTTAATTGATTTGAAGACTTTAGTTTAGCTTTTATTTTATTTTGTAATTAGAATAAATGATGATTCAAAATCAAATATGAACGCAAATAAAACCAAATACAATAACATAAAAAGTCATCTAAAATAAAATAAAAATCAAAATAGGATAATCATAAACACCCCATACTTGAAAGTTATATAGAGAATTAAAACTAACTATAACTTCTACAATAATTTTAAAACATAACATGTAACCTAAAATTTAAAAGATAATTAATTCATTATAAATAAAAAAACTTTTAATTAGCATCAAGACAACTGAAACACAATTAATTAAAAAATAGTAGGTTAAAAATTTAAAAGCCTGTTGATTAAATTTAAAAAAAACAAAATAATAATGCGTTGCATAATAATAATAATAATAAACACTATTGATAGAAAATTAAAATAAGTTTTAATAAAATATTTAACGTTCAAAATCAATAAAGCTTTAAATTTTAAAAAAAGAGAAAATTTATTTATAAAATATCCAATGTTATATATAAAATTGATTTATAAAGGCATAGATGTAATCGACTAGACTCTACATCGGACTGGACCCAAGAAGAATAGATCTTGAATCCGTTTATGAATTTATTCACTTGTGACATTCATAGTTTGACATACCTAAATCTTAAGTGAATGACAGACTATGTATGTGTGACTCATATACTTTGATGTAAGAAAAAGTCCGAGTTCAAATAGATAAGGAACCGAAAGCTGGTGCATTGGGTATACGACTTCTGCAGTATGTATTATCATTCACAACAGAGGAATTCATAGCTTGATACATGGGTAAGTGATATCCTCTCATTAGCATTACATGATTGATGAAACATAAATATGGTCACTGGTCGTTTGTCTTTGTGATGAATGACTTGATTACTATTTGATAGTAATTTGCTTTTCATGAAGGAAGATGAAATAATTACCATGAGATAAAATGGGATCATATCGGGAGAACAGATTTATCTCAAAGAGGTTAAGGATATCCTATAAGGGTAACACATTTATAATTAATAGGCATAATGGTATGTCGTAGGGGAGAGCTCAGTTACAATACTATAGTGGAATGACTTGCGACTAAATGAGTTTATAATTAATAGGTGAAAATTGGAACTTAATTATAAATTATTTGAACCCTAATCGCATATGTCCAATCAGTCCCTCTGTTAGCGTTGAAACTATAAATGAATTCTTGTTGAATTAAATGAACAAAAATATTTAGAAATGATAAAATAGAGAAATAAAAAACATTTGAAAATGAATATGATTTTCTCCAAAATGAAAATGAAAATGAAAATGAATTGTAAATTAATTTATGGTTTTGAATTAAATGAAGTTCAAAATGGAAATTAATCATTTCATCATAGGAAATCCGTTGAATGTAAAATATTAAATATATTTTATCATAAATTCTTTTACAATAAAGTCGTCATGATTTTAATGAATAAGAAGCTGGGTTGAGAAAATTTTTTAATTGAGAAATTAATTTATTGAGATATTTATTTTGGAATAGAAAAACTAATATCGGGTTGGATCGAATTATAAAATCTTGAGTTAAAAGTCCGAATTTGGATGCATTCGTTTCTTAATAGTAAAATCATTGTTTTGAGTAAATTTAAAATTTTGATAATTAATTTAATTGATTTGAAGACTTTAGTTTAGCTTTTATTTTATTTTGTAATTAGAATAAATGATGATTCAAAATCAAATATGAACGCAAATAAAACCAAATACAATAACATAAAAAGTCATCTAAAATAAAATAAAAATCAAAATAGGATAATCATAAACACCCCATACTTGAAAGTTATATAGAGAATTAAAACTAACTATAACTTCTACAATAATTTTAAAACATAACATGTAACCTAAAATTTAAAAGATAATTAATTCATTATAAATAAAAAAAACTTTTAATTAGCATCAAGACAACTGAAACACAATTAATTAAAAATAGTAGGTTAAAAATTTAAAAGCCTGTTGATTAAATTTAAAAAAAACAAAATAATAATGCGTTGCATAATAATAATAATAATAAACACTATTGATAGAAAATTAAAATAAGTTTTAATAAAATATTTAACGTTCAAAATCAATAAAGCTTTAAATTTTAAAAAAAAAGAGAAAATTTATTTATAAAAATATCCAATGTTATATATAAAATTGATTTATAAAGGCATAGATGTAACTGACTAGACTCTACATCGGACTGGACCCAAGAAGAATAGATCTTGAATCCGTTTATGAATTTATTCACTTGTGACATTCATAGTTTGACATACCTAAATCTTAAGTGAATGACAGACTATGTATGTGTGACTCATATACTTTGATGTAAGAAAAGTCCGAGTTCAAATAGATAAGGAACCGAAAAATTTGGTGCATTGGGTATCGACTTCTGGGTATGTATTATCATTCACAACAGAGGAATTCATAGCTTGATACATGGGTAAGTGATATCCTCTCATTAGCATTACATGATTGATGAAACATAAATATGGTCACCGGTCGTTTGTCTTTGTGATGAATGACTTGATTACTATTTGATAGTAATTTGCTTTTCATGAAGGAAGATGAAATAATTACCATGAGATAAAATGGGATCATATCGGGAGAACAGATTTATCTCAAAGAGGTTAAGGATATCCTATAAGGGTAACACATTTATAATTAATAGGCATAATGGTATGTCGTAGGGGAGAGCTCAGTTACAATACTATAGTGGAATGACTTCGCGACTAAATGAGTTTATAATTAATAGGTGAAAAATTGGAACTTAATTATAAATTATTTGAACCCTAATCGCATATGTCCAATCAGTCCCTCTGTTAGCGTTGAAACTATAAATGAATTCTTGTTGAATTAAATGAACAAAAATATTTAGAAATGATAAAATAGAGAAATAAAAAACATTTGAAAATGAATATGATTTTCTCCAAAATGAAAATGAAAATGAAAATGAATTGTAAATTAATTTATGGTTTTGAATTAAATGAAGTTCGAAAATGGAAATTAATCATTTCATCATAGGAAATCCGTTGAATGTAAAATATTAAATATATTTTATCATAAATTCTTTTACAATAAAGTCGTCATGATTTTAACAGAATAAGAACTGGGTTGAGAAAATTTTTTTAATTGAGAAATTAATTTATTGAGATATTTATTTTTGGAATAGAAAAACTAATATCGGGTTGGATCGAATTATAAAGTACTGAGTTAAAAGTCCAGGAAGTACTTTTAATTGAACCTGATATAGGAGAGACACAATAGCCCATCATGTTTAAGAGAAGGACAAAAAACCCTAGTTAACTGCCCCCTAGACTCTTAGTTAGACTAGGAGATCGTTGTTGTTTTTATTTGAAATAGACTTTTACAATTCAACAAGGATTGTAATGGCCCATATTTGCCCGACCTAAATCAGAAATAAATAAACAAAAAATATAAAACCAAAATTAAAAGTCCAATTAACATGTCCAAATTACAACAGGCCCAAATACCCACTAAACCCAATTACACCAGGCCTAATAAGCCCAAACCCTGATAGCCCTAAACAGCTTCCAAAAACCCTAGGGTTTTTGGAACAGACTAGGCGCCACAGCCAAGCCTTCGGCAACCTTCTGCCTCAGCCGCCGCTAGCCACACACACGAGACCCTCCCACGCGCGTGCCGAGTCTCTGCCCTCGCATACCGCCAGCTGGACTCCTCCGTACCTGCAACAGACAGAAGCAGACAAAACAACAACAAAGAATAACAAAAAAAGATAGCAAATAATGAGGGATTTTCTGTAATTTTCTTTTTTTCTATTCGATCATTATTGGCTATATAAGGCCATTGGAGAATTTTTAAGTTTTTTGGACACATTCAATATACAAAAAACCGAGAATACAAAAATCAAAAACAGAGAGAAAGGTGATTTTTCTGGGTTTTTATTCCTTTCTATTTCGCTTGTTGCTGGATTCCTTTTTTTTTCTTTCAAGTTTTATGTTCATCAATCGTTGTTCGAAAAAGAAAAAAAATAGAGAAGGGTGACGAGCGTACCTGGTGACGAGATCTTGGCCCTCTCCGTCGTCATCGGAGCGTGGGCTAGGTTCAGAAACCGTTCAAATGCCCTCCGTACAGAGCGGCGTATGGGGGAGGGCCTCTCTGCCTTAGGTTTTCTTTCAAAATTAAAGAGGGCTGTTGATACTTTAGGTTTTTTCTGGTTTTTATGCAACATAAGACGACGTCGTTTGACGCCAAGACTATGGTTTCAAAATGGCGTCGATAAGGCCTGCAACCCGCGTGTGTGACCCGACCCGGGGAAGGATCCGCGCATTTTGCGACCATTGGGCATATTGCGCAAAAGGTCCTTCTGCTCTTGTAGGATCTTTAAATCGGTTCTCTTTTACTTTTTAATTTTTTCCCCGCATTTTGAATTTGTCTCATTTTAGTCTGCGTCAATGCGTTGCGTTTTGGGGAATGGAATAATATCCAATCTGGCCCCCTCGTAATTCGCGAATTGCAGCTTAGACCCTCCGTGTTTTTTAAATTATATTCGTGGCCTTTTAATTCCGTTTTGACTGTTGTTTAGTCCCTCTTGCATTTTTTAACCATTTAATTATTTTTATTATTATTGCTATTATTATTTTTATCACTATTTATTATTGTTCTTATTATTATATTTGATTATATTTCTATTTACCTATATGTATATATGTTACTTTATTATTTATTATGATTTCTAGACCATTTTTATTATATATATGTACATAGGTAATATATTATTCAATTTTAAACGATATATATCTTTTACATATATAACTTTCATTAAAATTATTTTTACCTCACATGATGTTGTCGGTTTTATATTATTATTTTTATTTAGTACGTAATACTCTTTTAGGTTAAGTATATACTATTTTGTATGTTATATTTCATATGTTTTTAACTCAATGTTTGGATTTCTTTTTGAAACTTTCATATATATATATATGTATTATTTGCTTTAGATTTATTTTCGCGTACGGTTTATCAATGATTATTCTCATTCTTTCTCGCTATTTATTTCTTAAGTTACTTTTAAATTTGTATGTTCTATTTATGTTTATGTAAATTTGCTTGGTTTCAATTAGTTTTCTATTGCTTGCCAATGTTGGTAGTATGATATGTGGTTGAGATAATTATTGCTATGCTTGTTTAAATTTATTTATTCATTATTCATTAGTGTATTTTTTTTTAATTTCGAATTATCCTTTTGCATTTTACGTTGTCACTATATCACACTTTATTCGTTTAAAAGGTCACGTCTAGTATCGTTTAAATATCAAAATCATTTTATTCAAAAACTTTCAAGATAACGCAAAGTTCGGTATTTGGAATCTTCGAAAGAATGGAGCCCTAACGTATTGGGTTTCAATTCTCCTCGTTGAATCTAAATAATCGGGAATATCCCTTTTAATGAAGACATAAATAAAAAACTTATTCTCGGGAATTCAACACGTTGTGTCCTAGCGTATTAGATATGACATGTTGTTCTCTCGAGACAAGAATTTTTCTAAATAAAAATAAAGGCAATATTTGAGGTTTAAGAATTTCGAGAAATTGAACCCTAACTTACTGGATTCTGATTTCTTGATTGACTTAAACAATCAAGTAACCTTCTTTAAACTCATGATTTTTATAAAAAAGGTACACATTTAATTTCGAAGATAGAATTGTAACACCCTAACTCACTGGGTGTGATAATTTATTTCTTCGAGATAAGTGTGTCTCATCATTCAATCCAGTTTGTTCAAGTTTTTTTTATCAAGGAACGTATTTAAAATATTTTCAAGGTTTCGACATTAAGACATTAAACAATCAATTCGGTACCAATTTTGGGCGCCACGAGGGTGTTAACCTTTCCTCGTGCGTAATTGACTCCCGAATCTATTTTCTCAAAATTTCGCAGACCAAAAATTATTTTCAAGGTGATCCGATCACACCTTAATAAAAGATCGGTGGTGACTCCCATTTTCATTTTTAAAAGTCGATCCATATTTTTCAAATAAAAAGTGGTTTCAACAAGGATTTTACTTTTTCTCCCTATAAATAGATGACACCAATAGGGTTAAATACAAAACTTAAAGATATTGTTACTCTACTCGAAAATAATAAGAGTTTATTCTCTAAGTATTAATCTATTTTCCATAATAACAATTCTACTGGTTTCTATTAATAAGAGATTTTGCTTTCATACTAAAAGTAAAGAAAACTATTTCTGGTTTTGTGTTTGATTCGAATTGTTCTAGCCCAAACTCAAAGTAGTTCGTGGTATGAGAATAGCAGAGAAAGGATTGAAAGCTAGGAATGAAAAGGATCTGTCTAGCCAGAAAGACAAGTGCGATTTTGGTAAAAAGTTTATTGTTATAAATATCACAACCCGGCTCGATTTTCAAAATTTGTATTTTCCACTTTGCAAGAAAACCATTTTCAAACCAAATTTTTTCCAACATTTAACACATTTAAAAGCTTCAAGGCTCGTGTAGAAAATGAGAAAGGAAGAATCATTTAGGCTCTCCAAACTGATCGTGGTGATGAATATTTCTCTAAGGCGTTTGAAGATTTTTGTGGCATTTGTGGCATCTGAAGAGAGTTCGCAACTGCTTATACACCACAAAAAAATGGTGTATCAAAAAGGAAAAATAGAACCAATCTCAAAATGGTTCAAAGCTTGCTAGCAAGAGGGAATATTTCAAAGGTGTTTTGGCCAGAAGCTGTAAATTGGGGCATCCACATATTTAATAGGAGTCCCACTCATGCTCTTCGAGATGTGACTCTGGAGGAGGCCTGGAGTGCAAGGAGACCAGTTGTAGATCACTTCATAATTTTTGGGTACATTGCTTATACACATGTCTCAGAGGAGAAAATGAAAAAGCTTGATGATAAATGTGAGAAGTGCGTCTTTCTTGGTATTAGCAAAACATTAAAGGCATACAAATTGTTCAATCCTGTGAAAAATAAGGTAGTGATTAGCCAAGATGTTGTATTTGATGAAGAGAACACTCGAGATTAGGATGAAGTGCAACCTACTCAAGTCTTTTGTGTTAATGAAGTAGAAGAAATGCCCGAGAATACTTATCCACCAGCCACTGAAGTGTATTGCCTACACATGGAGAAAAAAATAGTGCAGCAGCTAAAGCATTTGTTCGTGTTCGAAGAAGGCTCGCATAGATACAAGATTTTGAGGTAACTAAAATTGGACAAAATGATTAAGCAATTGCTCATTTTGCATTATTTGCATATTGTGGTCCAACAAGTTTTGAAAGTGTTGTTAATGAGGCAAAATGGAAAGAGGCAATGGATGATGAAATTGAAGTTATTGAAAGGAATGATACTTGGCTTCATCGATAGTGATTATGCTGGGGATCAAGATGATAGAATGAGCACTTTAGGCTGTGTTTTTATGCTTGGTACAGGTGTTATTTTGTGGTCATTTAAAAAGCAACCCATTGTCACATTATCAACTACAGGAGTTGAATTTGTTGCTGCTACAACTTGTGCTTGTCAAGTTATTTAGCTTTGGAGAATTCTTGAACAACTACAATTCAAGTCAGAATGAGCCACTACAATTTTCTATAATAACAGCTCAGTCATCAAGTTGTCAAAGAATCTTGTATTGCATGGAAAAAGTAAGCATAATGAAGTAAAATATTACTTTATGCGAGATCTTAGCAATGATGAGCAATTGAGCTAGAATATTGCAGAAGTGAGGATCAAGTTGCTGATGTATTTACCAAGCCTCTCAAGTTGGCATTTGTCAAGTTCAGGAAAATACTTGGCCTCTAATGTTAAGTAGTATGTATTAAACTAAATGTGTACTTTCAATTTAATGGAGAGATTGTTGAGATATTTTTATATATGATAAATAAATCGTCCCTAAAAATTAGAGATTACAAAATATGGTTGACTATTTTTCTCATATTTACTTTTGCTATTTTTAGTTTTGAGCTTACTAATTTTAGCTATTGTAAAACCAATAAAATGATGAACCATTTGGAGCTATTTATCAATTCAATAAAAACATCTTTTCCGTTTTGAGTTAAAATTCGATGCTCTCTCTTTCTTAAAAGATTAAAATATTTAGCCCCATAATTACATGTTGTAATGCAATTGGTCATGAACGATGGTAAAATAGTAATCCCATAAATTGTAAAGCTCACATTATGAAGAAAAGAAATAAGATGAGTAAATAGTAACTTCAAATTGTAAATAGTTACTTATCTAGAATAGTTAATATCTCATCATAAAAAATATAATTTTACAAATTAATCGTAAAAGCTACACAAAATAATATTTATTTGAAAATTTCTTTCAAAATAATTTTGTGGATCATCTTCGAATGTTAACATATTTTAGTAAATTAAACCTTGTGCAATTTGCCAAAAAGTAGATACCAATAATATTAATGATTGACCTAACTTTACATTAAAATAATTTTTTACTTAGAGACAATATACACTTTCCTCTTGAGAAAAATAGAGTTAAGGATATGAGAAATAGATTAATGTAAAATGAGGATAGAAATCAAAATAACTACTTGAGATATATTTCATATTTACAATAATGTCCAATTTCACCATAACAAAAATGAATATTATAAAATATAAATTCTATTATACCGATTTATTTGTTAGAAACTAAAATATATATTAAAATAAACTAAAAGTCATTTATACTCCTATAACTCTCTTAGGAGCTAATTTTGTATAATATATATTTTATACAATATTAAAGGTGCTTTACCCACCGTTTTATACAATTGTATATATCATCGATATATTTATTTAATAAAATTACACTCTTTCTTCTGCATTTATAATTTTATAATTTTGTTTTAGGTTGTCATAAAATTATACATATATTGCCACAAAGAGAAAGTGTTGGCACATTAAAGTCCCATACTCAAATCTCTTTCACCATAAGTGAGTTTGGTTTACATTTATTTTAATCAACTATTTTATTAGATTAGATTATAAATTTGAATTGAAAAAAAATAACCTAATGATACAATTAACAAAAAGATGAAATAATTTCCTAAAATAACATGTTCTCATTTCTTCTTTTTCCTCATTGCAATCCAAGAACAATGATAGTAGGGGATGAGAGTGTTTCGTGTGTGTGAGATGCTTGATCTAATAATAGGGCTTTCACCCTGCCTTTAATAGGTGGGGATTTTATGCGGCCTTCATGTTTTCAGAGCCCAGTTTCTTATTATCTTGGTCCTTAGAGGCTTTTCTATTTACTTTTATAACTATCCATTCTTACTAACAACTAAGTCTATACCTTCCTTTTATCAGGTGTGATTAAATAAAATTATTTATATTATTTTCAAATTATTTTTCTTTTTCAATCCACAATACGTATAATTTAAAAAAATTTATTTAAATAAATACATTATACTATGAAAACTAATTATTATTGTCACGCCTTAAAATACAGGGAGTTAATCGTAATAAATAAACCAGAAGTAAAACATAGGTTGAAAAGTTAAGTGATAATACATCTATCTTAGAAGTCTTGGGATCAAACTTCATTCCTCCCATTTTTTTCCCTTTTATTTCAGCAACTTAAGAAAAAAACCACACTAAAATAAATACTATTGGGGTAAAAATTAAATGAGAAATAGGTTTAAACCTAAGGGTTAAAATGCTAGCTTCATTCCCTTAAGATCCCAACTTCAAGCCACACCTTTCTCTTTCTTCCTTTTAATTTCGCCCAAATTTTGGGTAAATTACTCTCGCCGCTTTTAGGGTTTACCAACCCTAGTTATTTAGTCCTTTAGAATAATTATCTCTTTTACAATTTAAGTAAAATTCTTCTTCATCCTCTATTTATTTTTTTCCTCTTTTCTTTTCCTCCTCATTTCTCTCATAATTGCAACATATTTCTATCATTGAACTATTGATTATTTTCTTTCTCATGTCAAATCAATCCCATTTCTTAATTTCTTAATGGTGTAAGAATTATCATCACCTAACATCCTTAATTTTTGCCAAATTTTGGTAAGTACATCTCGACCCCTATGATTAAATCCCAAATTTTTGTAGTATTCCTATCTGGCGATAACCTTTCAATTCAATTATTCAATCCTTTATGGTTCTTGCCAAAATTTTTGATAATCTTGAAAAATCTTAAAATCAACCGTTAACTCGTGAATAAATGTCATTTGAAGGAACAAATTTAGGTGAATCAGATCAGATTTGATCGTGAGGAACATCGATTGGACCCCTGGTGAAAGGTGTGTTCTTTTACAAGTGAATCGGGGCAAACCGTGTCTGTAACAACCCGTTTTACTGTAATCAAAACAGTGGTTTCGGGACCACAAATCTGAAGTCAAAAAATTTATTTTGTTATTATTTTATTTCCTACAGCATGGTAGCACTATCGTATAAAAATTTCGTTAAGAAATTTTACCATTTACATGCTCAATTTGATAAAAAGGACTAAATCGCGTAAAGTGCAAAAGTTGAGTTCTAGTAGAATCATAAAGTAAGAGTCCTTATATGGTAATTAGACCATAATTATGATAGTGGAATATGATAGGCTTGGCATTTGTGTAAATTTGATTAATTTTAAAGGTTAAATAAGTAAATAGGTAATTAAATGATAAAATAATAAAACAAAATTAAGCTTTCATCTTTCATTTCTATCTTCAACCGAAATTAGAAGAGAAAGAAGCCATTGTTTAAGCTTAAAATTCAGCCACCTTATTTGCTTGATTAGGTATGCATTTTTGTCCCGTTTTTAATGATTTCTATGTTTTCGGGATCGTTGTAGCTTAATCTAGCTAGCCCGAGGACTAATTTGTGAAGTTGTTAAACTATTAGGGTTTTAAAATTAATTAATATACATGATTTTTTATGTTTGATGATAGAAAATGGATGGTTGTTGTTAGACAAACAACTTTTGTAAAGAGATTTTTGATGAATTTGTCAAATATGGACTAAACTGAAAAATAGAAATTATTACATGGTGAAATTGTGAAATAAATGAAATATAGGGCATGCTAGGGACCTAATTGATATTTTTCCATAGTAGGTTATGGTAATTTTTATGAGCTAGGGACTAAATTACAAAAAATTAAAAGTATAGGGGCAAAATGGTAATTTTTCAAAATATGATTTTGGGCTAAATTGAATGAATTATATATTAAATTGAGTTAAATTTATCCGTATAGATCAAGATAGACCTCGTACAACTTTAGATTGAGGTAAAGAGAAAGTCTCAGATTAATCGCCTCCGTATCTACGTAAACTCGTCAAGGTAAGTTCGTGTGATTAAATTATGTTTATATGTTTTACATTGAATTATTCATGAATTTTGAATTATTATAAATATTCATGGTTGCATATCTAACGAAGTTCGACAAATACCGAGTCTCATTTGAACCTTAGGAATTTGTAAGATGCAAATGACATGTCATTAAGGTTTACATGATTTGTGTATTGGTCCTGAACATCCTACCGATGGCTGAGGTCCTGTATGTGTTGTCGATACTCCACAGCTCATGTGAGCAGCATCGTGTAGCTACGTTCCGACCCACAGAGCATACCGATTTATAGCTCGTGAGAGCATACTGATCTACAGCTCGAGTGAGCATACCGATTCACAGCTCGTATGAGCATACATGTACATGAATTGACAGATTACTGTTATATGAGCTAGCACACTATGTGTGAGCTATCCCGGGTGTCCAACGGTATTCTAAACGATTCAACATGAAATATTTTGATACAAAATGGTAATAGTTTGATACGGATTATTACAGGAACACATATGATTTTACATGAAAAATGTGGTTACATGATATATAGAAAAATGAAATGGATGATACATGTATATAAAACTTGATCAATGATTAGGTTCATCTATGTTTATTGGCTTATATATAATTACATGGCTAACATGGTTGGTGTATATGTGCTTAGGCATTTGGCCAAATTGTATTGGGATATACTAGTTTACTTACCTATTATATGACTAAATGGTAGGTTAAATTCTATGTTATACGAACTTACTAAGCTTAAATGCTTACTTTGTGTTATTTTCTGTGTTTTATAGTGAATTGGAAGCTCTTTCGGGTTGGAAGTTTGTCGGAGCTATATCACACTATCCATCGGCTTTTTTGGTACATTCGATCGTTTAATTTTGGTTATAATGACATGTATAGGTATTTTGGCTAATGTTGGTCTATATGTTTTATTGTGAATATGACCATTTGATTTGGCTTGAGTTTTGACATATTTTGGTATGTATATAAGTAACATTAACATGGTTGATGTGTGGCTTGTTTTGTGATTGAATAATGAAAGGTAAAATGATAGTTAAATATGTTTTGTGATATGATGAATTTGTGGTGAATTGGTACAATAGTATACATGACTTATATGTGATTTGGTGCTATTTTATAATGGCATATTTGGTACCAATTGAGAAGTTTTGGTAAGTAAACTAAATGGCATGAATTGATGTAAATCTAGTTGAAAGTTAGTTGATCATTTTGACCAAAATGAGTACATGATTATACATGTTTGCATATTGTCATTTGAGGTGCCTAAGGGCATATTGGTTGTATGATATTATACCATATGTTTATGCTTGATTTGGATGCCTTATTATGGCTTGTAAGTATGTGCAATATTGTATGTAGGTACATGCCAAATTGGGTGAGAAAAATGGCTTGTAAAATGACCTATTTTCGTCCACATGGGTAGAGACACGGGTGTGTGTCTCAGCCGTGTGTGACACACGGCCAGGTGACACGGTCGTGTGTCCCCTGTAGCTTTCAAAGGGTTGCAAGTCAAGCTATTACACGGCCTAGCACACGGGCGTGTGAGGTTATTTCAAAGGGTACACGGCCTGGCACACGGGCGTGTGGCTTGGCTGTGTGACCCAATTCAATAAGTTACACGGGCTAGAACACGGTCGTACATCCCTACTTTGAATGCCCACTCGGCCGTGTGACCCCTGCAATGTTGAAAATTTTTAATGTTTTCTGAAAAATTCTCTGAGTTTCTAATTTGGTCCTGACTTGTTTCTAAAGCATATTAGGGTCTTGAGGGCTCGTATAAGGGACAATATGTATGATTTGACTTGGATTTAATATGTTTATTAATATGTTATGAAATGTTTGAAATTTTTGTCCATTTGAATTGTAAAATCTGGTAATGCTCCGTAACACTATTCTGACGACGGATATGGGTTAGGGGTGTTACAATGTCTATGAATAGGGCCACATGGTCTCTTACACGGGCGTGTGGACCGCATGACTATGTGAATGGCCCCTCACACGGCCATGTACCTTGGAAACCTTAGGCTAGTTCGTGAACCACATAACCAAGAACACTCTACACAGTTGTATCTCCCCTATAGGTTAACTTTTGCATTTGCCACATGGCCACAATCTATTACACGACCTGGCCACATTGTCGTGTGACCCCTGATTTATAGTTTTGCCCAAAATTTTATGAATTGTTCAGTTTAGTCCCTGAATAGTCCTCAAACTATTTTTAGTGTTTTTCTCATTCAATTAAGTCCCTGATAATATGAATAATATTGGAATCTATGATCTGATTGACTAAATTATTACTGTATATGTATGATATGAAAATAATACAAGTTTCATCACACCGTAATTTTGATGATCTAACAATGTTTTCCATACCATAGTGTTACTAATTGCATGACATACATGTCTATTGTTACCATTAAATCAAATACATGTTAAGCAAGTTTATTGCAATTATCATGATTCGTTATAAGCATGATAATTACTACTATATATATTTGTTATAAGCATGTTATTGCTTTCGTATTGATCTATTATAGCACGTCATGTTGCATTGTATGGGGTGAGATGATTTGAACGGAGGAAATAGTCGACAATTTATCTGCTCGACTAGTGGTTATCCACAACGTATTTTAGTCGGCAGTCATCTACTCGACTAGTAGTTTATCCGCAATGTAGAAGAGTTCCTACTGTGGTGTGTAGCGGCGAGGTAGGACATTTTTTGATAAATTAAAATTGCACTGCATTTATAAGCAATTGCATAGACGTGAATATTGAGATATCATGGTGATGAATTTATTCGAAATACCAAAATTTTGAATTGCTATTCAATTGTGATCATTCTATGAGTTGATATTTTGTACAATTTGTCTATTGTTTGCACTGGTTTTCTTGTGATTGAACTCACACTGAGCTCCATAAACGCACTCCCCCTCTTATTTCCATCTTTACATGTAACAGCCCGATTTTGGGCCTAGTCGGAACAGTGGTTTCGGGACCACAAATCTGACAAGGAAAAAATTTATTTTTCTTATATTTTTATGGTCTACGATTTCACGGAATTATTTTGTAAAAATTTTGTTCGAAAATTTCGACGTTTGGGCACTCAATTTAGTCAAAAGGACTAAATTGTAAAAAGTGCAAAAGTTGAGTTCTACAAGTTAGAGGTGTCTAATTATTATGAAATTTTAAATTGGAGGTCCTTAAATGGTAATTAGACCATTGGTTATTTATGGACAAAAATAGACACGGTTAGTAAGTAAGCTATTTAAGGGCATTTTGGTAAAATGCCTTAATTAATGAATAAAGACAAAATAACATGAAATAAATTATCATCTTCTTCAATTCTTTTCTTCATGGCCGTATGTAGCAAGGGAACACCATGGCTAGGGTTTGTTCATCTTCCAAGCTTCATGGTAAGTCCGTTCTAGCCCCGTTTTTCTTGTTCTTTGTATTTTTCGCATCCCGATAACTTGCTTAAGCTATCTCTACCATTAATTCGAGCTAGAATTTATGTCTGAAAAATTACCCATAGATGAAAAGTGTGAATTTTGATGTTTCATGATAGAATATGAAGCTTAGAATTATGTTAAGCAACTTTTGCTAAGCGATTTTGAGTGAAAACGAGTAAAACGACATAATCGATAAAAATACTAAATGTTCATAAGTAAGTGTTAGAGTTGGAATTTGATATTTCTATAGAAGGGAAAAATGTTCAACATGTCATAATACATAAGAATAAGGGATGAAGTTTAATTTACGAGCTTTGGGGCAAAAGTGTAAATATGTAAAAGTTTAGGGGCAAAATTATAATTTTACCAAAGTTTGAGTCAAGGACTGTTTTGATAAATGTGAGTACTAAATAAGTCAAATGTGTTATTATAGATCAAGAAAGAAGTGGAATCGACCTTGACCGGAGAAAAGGAAAGATTAAAGACTAAATTGCTAAATTTTTATATTATTGCATCAAAGTAAGTTACGTGTAAATAATAGTTATATTTTTATAAATTGTGAATTATATTTGATATGTGAATTAATATTGAATGTGGAAGGAAAATTGTTCATGAATTATTCAAGTGATAAAGTGTTTAAAATAAAGTGTTAAGTGTAAATTCCCGGTTGAACTTAGGAATAGAAGTGGATACAAGTGACATGTCACTAGAGATCAGTGTTACAGTGTTACAGTGAGTCCCGGGTGCTGGGTGATCTAGCATGTGTTGCAGACACCTGACAGCTTGTGTGAGCAGGCCCGTGGACATTTCCAGTGTTATTGATCAGTGGTAGCTTCGGCTACGTATCAGTGGTAGCTTCGGCTACGTATCAGTGGTAGCTTCGGCTACGTATCAGTGGTAGCTTCGGCTACATATCAGTGTGGCACTTATGTGCTAATTCTCTACGTATCTATGTATATTCCGAGTGTTCAACGGGAAATTGACTAAGTGTAATTGAATAATGAATATAGGTGTGGAACTGAATTGAATATCGACTTAGAAATGGAAAAGTGAATTTTGAATTGAATTGTGATTGAAAGTGAAAAGTGAAATTATGAAAGAGTACATTTAGCAACAAAACAGTTTAGACAGCAACAGTTGTGTGACTTTGAAAATCACCAAAATGGTGGAAATTTAATTAGAGGCTGAATAATATATGAAATTGAAGCTTAATGAGTCTATTTTCACATAAAAGAAATAGAAAAGCAAAAGAGTTATATATTTTGAGATATTTGAAGTTTAATTAGACAGAGTCAGAATGAGTTTGGAATCCCTGTTTTGACTTTGGAAAATTGTAAAAATTGTACAAAAATAATTATGGGATAAAGTTTATATGTTTAGAATTATCAGTGAATCTATTTTTATGAGAAACAAACGGAAACTATATCTGAATTCTGTACAGTGAGATAATTAATTTTTAGTGAAGAGAGGTCAGAACTGTCAAACAGTGAAACAGGGGAAAATTTAAAGAATAAACTGTACTATTTGGCTAAACTAAAAATTATGAAAATTTTATGGTAAGAATATATGTGAATCTAGTTTTGGATAAAATTTACGGATCTTAATTTGGATTTCTGTAGCTCCGGGTAAAAATAATTTAGTGACTATGACTCGAATAGACAGCTTTGAATATACATGTTAGTGAATAGAGAAATTATAGTTAATGTTGTTTAAATGTGATATACACATAAAGGATGTGGAATGGAGAGGAGGAGGAGGACAATAAAATGTAGGAAATAATTGTGTATAATGGTCATATGCCCGATTATAATCGGTAAATGTTAAATTGAATGGTAAATACGTATTGGTACCGAAGGAACTATTGCGGTTTTGAAAAGCAATTGACCAAATGTATAAGAAATTTAGTCTTGATATATATATATGATAATAATGATATATGGATGATTATATCATTGAGTTGCATTGATTAATTCGGTTTATGTCATGGAAATGTCAAGAACATTTGTCTTTGATATGTGATGATCATGGTTTAAGCTCATATGGGAAAATAAAGTTTCATAGTATGAGAGTGTGGTATTGAAATATATATATTGGATTGAGAAATTAATTTGAATTGTGAACACGAAATATTGTGAATTGAATAAAATGGAAATGGAGCTTTGAATTACATAAGTAAGTATCGGGTCTCGTAGGCCCTATTTGTTATGAATATAATATTTTGAGGATATGTTATAAAGAATTATAAAAGCATGTTAAAAATTTGAAGAGTTTAACTTTGAATGAAATTTTGTAACTCAGTTTAATACGTTTACATGTGTAAGTGTTCTAGTAATGCCTCATACCCTATTCCGGAGTTGAATACGGGTAAGGGGTGTTACATTACAGATAACCCACCAGGTTAGGACGAGGACTCGGTATACAGAGGTGAATATTGAGATATTATGATGACGAGTTGATTTGAAATACCAAAATTTTGAATTTCTATTCAATTGTGATCATTCTATAAGTTGATATTTTGTATGATTTGTCTATTGTTTGCACTGGTTTTCTTGTGACTGAACTCATACTGAGCTCCATAAGCGCACTCCTCCTCTTATTTCCATCTTTACAGATAACCCATTAGGTTAGGATGCGGACTCAGTATACAGAGGACTCGACTCAAATTGATCTTTTTATTAAAAAGTATTTTAGATTTACTATTTGAAATTTCAATTATTTTGAGAATTGTATTATTTTATTTCAATTGTGGCATGGGACTTTGATTTTGGGCTTGTTTAGCATGTATGGTAGTTATTTTGAATTTAGGATATTGAAACATGAATCTACAATTAATTATGCATAAAATTATCTTGATTTTACTTAATTAAAACTAAGTTGAATATCACTATCCGCTGCTAAATTATAATAAAAAAGAGTATTGAATGAATTGAAAATTAACCAAATTTTCTTTTAAAATGATTGTTTTATAAACTCGTTAGTTTACGAACCATTTCAATAGCCAATGTAGTCTCCCAAATTCAAACCTAACATTTAAATCGAATTAGAGAGGTTACAATTATTCAATCTCATATATTAATATGACTCCTGTAGAATTGTATATCTAATGTTGTTGACCATAAAAAAACCAATTTTTGTTGGTTTACTTTTCCAATAATTACATTCTTAGATATCTTAAACTCTCACAAAGTTTTATCTATGAATATATCAGTACTAAAAAAAAAACTCATCAAAAGATGTTAGAAATTACTTATTAAATAGCAAACAATTAAAGATACAGTTGGATCCAAAAGTAATTCAAAAGCCTGACGAAAAATAAGAAAAGTAGGGCAATGGCATGGAATGGAAGGGTTGGCTAAGCCCAATTGCTCTAATCTCCCAACTCACAAATCCAAAGCTAAATTAATGTCGTTTTTCCAGAACTCTTTTTCAAGATAAATGTGAATTTAATTAATTAATCATTTTACTTTTTTTTTTTGCAAACACAACTCTCCATCATTCATGTGGCTGTTGTGGTTTTAGAGATTAATTCATTAATAAAAGTTTAAAACCCAAACCTCCATTCCTTTTAAATCTACTTGCTTGTGTCTCCACGAAATAAAAGCTGCATGCATGGCTGGCTATGCTATGCTGTATATGGCTCCTCTACACTCCCACGTGAATTCCTTAACTTTTAGTTATTTATTTTTTACTTATTAAGTTATATTTTATTGTAGGTTTTATTCACGTAACTATGCTCTTTTTTTTACATCAATACCTCTTCTTTTTTGTCCGTCCCGGCACCTTAACTTTGTTTCTATTAATATTCTCATTCCAAAAAAAATTAGACATCAATATGAGAAAATGAGTATAATTTAGGCACTAAAACATGAATGAAGCCTTGATTGTAGACCGACCAAATGTGGTTCATACTTGCTCGATATAATATCTTTAATAATAATTATTTATATATTTGAAGAAATTATTTCAATTTATAGCCAACTGAACTAATTTCAATCTTCATGTCTGTTTTACTGTTTATGCTCAGAGTTCGTGGTTATCCTTTATAACAATGTCATTTCTCAAGTTTGAACCTTAATTCTTCCCTTAAAAGTGTAATATACCCTACCATCGCACCCATTCATTTAGTTATTTCAATTGTAATTATTTTAACAGATTAACTATATATTAATATATGATATTAATTTATTATAGGTTTTGTATATGAATTACCAATTTTGAGTAGACTTTTTTATGACAAAAACAACACCCTATATATGCGAGATGGGTTTCTTTTTTTCCTTCAAAAAACGAAAGGACATAAAAAATTTCATATTGATTGAATCAGATGACGATGAAGATGAACCAATAATCCAAAATGAGTAAGCAGTGATGAAAGTGAACATTAAATAAATGTCCTAAAAACTTTTCCATGAAATGACAATGATGCTTCCTCTCTGGATTAAGATGATCAGTTTACCTTTAAACCCAAAAGTAAAAACAAGTTGGCATGCATGCATGCATTTCGAGAAAAATCCAGCAATGCCCTCACCCTAGAGCATTCGGTTGCTGATAGCCCACATGTGAATCCACAACACTCAGTACCACACATTATTTGATTCACTTGTCAGATAAGTCTCATGCACACAAACACACTTAACTAGTCTCTATATATAGATGTACCGCCATTTGAGTTTGAAATAGAATCTTCCAAGCTCTTCACTTCTATATGCTCAATTATCGCTTGTTTGCTTACATACTAGTGTGTTTCCCAATATCTAAAACTTTGGGTTTTTAAGTCTTCTTTTAACATGGCACCACATGCAGACGCTTTCACCAGGAGCAACAACTTCCCCAAGCCACCACGACTCTCAAACGACAGCCTCCACCGTACCACATCCGATATCTCTTTTCAACTCAGCAAGGAAGCGCTTGATAATTATAAAGAAGCAGCACCGGTAGACGTAGATGAAAACGAGCTCCCGCCTATATCCGAAGTGGAAGATGCCAAGTGCGAATGTTGTGGGATGAGTGAAGAGTGCACCCCAGAGTACATCGACCGAGTCCGCAACAAGTACTTGGGGAAATGGATATGTGGGTTATGTGCTGAGGCAGTGAAAGAAGAAAAGGAGAAAACGGGAGGGAAGATAGAGGAAGCTTTGAGTGCACATATGAATAGGTGTGCTAAGTTCAACAAGTTTGGGAGGGAGTATCCAGCTTTGTTGACAGCTGAAGCCATGAGGGATATTTTGAGGAAGGGTTCCAGATTGGAAGGCAAAAGTCTTAGGGCTAAAACTTTTAGCCATAGGGACAATAAAGGAGCTCAAAACAAAGGTGGGATTGCAAGGAGTTCCAGTTGCATTCCAGCAATCATAAGGGAGATGAATGATCTCACTGTTGCAAACTGAGATCATCATGTTTGCATATTTGCATTAAATATACTATTTTGAGCCTATAAAATTCCTACCTTAGCTTCAATATACTATTTTTTTTCCTCCTACATGGGTTCTCTCCTTGTATGGACCAAACCTTTTTACTCATCATAATGATTAGATCACAGCCTCAAAGCTTTTTAGGTTGGGTCCAAACTCTCTCTTATATACCTAAATCTACTTAAGGAGTACATTATTTTTCTATCCTTGGTTGATTTGTATAATTTTCCCTCCAATCTTGCTTTAGAGTTTTTCCCTTTTTTTTTGGTGGGCAGAAATTTCTGCCTGCTTTTCTCTCTTTCAGGGATATCAAGCTAGGGTCTTTTAGTTTGGTTCAAAACTTAGAACCCTTTGCTTCTTCATTGCTAATGCTAGCAAGAAATTGTAATTCATTTTCATGCAGTAAATCCATGTATCGAGATATATTGTAGCGTTATCAATAAATGGCTCCTATTATTTTGTGTATCAATACCTGCGTATTTGAAATCTTCTTCATTTGTGATCATATATATATATATAAAAGCACATTTCAAGGTAAAGCCAGTTAGGTTGATGTTGTATCATGTATGATCAGAATGAAATTCCAAATTAAGAAAATAATGAAGCACTACTCCATATTTCTATTTCAAATAAAAATAAACCTCAGTTCTCAACCAATTAATATAATGCCCTTCTTATAAAAATAATATAAAAATAATTAATTAATGAGAAAAAATTAATTACAGGATGGGTTATTTGTTATAATGGATGACAATACTTCCTGACATCCCGACGGTATCACCCTTCTTTTTGGCTAATCATACGCAATCATTAGGCTTTTAAAACAAATAATTTTTATGTGTCGCGGCTATATCAAGCAATATCCGTATGTATTTTTAAAAATACTCGTAACAATGTAAGTATACACAACGAGAGAAAAAAATAAATTTTTTTATAAGTGCCACCGAACTATCAAGCAGCGCACTACTTTAATTTAAAAAAAAAAAAAATTTAATTGACAGCCTCCTGGCTGCTGAGGGCTCTCTTGGCAAGCTCAACTTTCCTCCTAAGCTTCCCAAGAGCCTTGTTATCCATATTGATGTTCTTTCCATACTTTTTCTTAATTAATTTAATGAAGTGCTCTAAAACCTTCCCAAGAGTCTTGTTATCCATATTGATGTCCTTTCCATGTTTTTTCTTAATTAATTTAATGAAGTCAAACTCTCTGATTAAAGTCATCACCTGTAAGAGAAATGACCATAAGCAAAATTCATAATGTAAAACAATTTCTCAAAAGCTTAAAAGTTAAAATAAAGAATTCTCAGCATCCAATAGGCTATCAATTATTTAAAAAAAATTAAAGTGGTGCCACTTGACATCCCGACGGCACTCATAAAAAATATTATTTTTTTTGTTTTTCTCTCATCATATATATCTGTATTTTTAAAAATACGAGTGTCGCCTGATACAGTGACAACATCAAAAAATATATATTTTAAAAAGTCTAATGATTGCATGATGATTGATTGAAAAAGGAGAGTGGTGCCGCCAATGTTTCAGACGACACCGATAAATACGGTAGCAAATAACATATTTTTGTAAATAATTTATCTCAAAAACACATTTTCGTAATTAATTAATTAATTTTTTATATTATTTTTATATAAAAAAAACCCCTAATATAATGCAACACTATTTTAACAGGTTTCAGTATGGATGAATTCAATATGAATATAAAATCATAAAATAAAATAAAATCGAAAACATATCAAAATGGCATCACTTAAGCTTGTGAACTTAACTATGGTTTAAATTTTAGGATTTGTTTGATAAATATTTGAACAAAATTAATCGATTTAAAATTAATATTTTTATGTTATGTTTGGTTTTAGTGTAATAATAAAAGGAAAAATGCATTTAACACGTATGTTTTAAAAGAGTTAGACATAAAATAAAAAAATAATTAGTATAAATTTAAACATGCAATTAGAAAGATGAGTAAAACTTTTGTAAAAATAAAATAAAATAAAATCTCTTCAAAATTAGTGAAAATTTTTCCTTCTCTTTGCCATAAATAAGTCATGTGATTGGCTAAAAATACCAATTGTAATTACTTTATAGTCAGCCAATAACTAAAATATGTGGAAGATATAATACTCCAACCAAGCGTAACATTAATGATTTGTTTTCTTTTACATAGTTTGATGATTCAGAATAAAAGCAAACTGGTAGAATTTTTACTATAGAAAAGTGTGGAAAATGATAAGTAGATAAGAGCTAATTATCACTTAAGAAGAATATTTCCAATTAATCCAATTTTATTTATATTGACATTATATTATCATATAAAGACTTTAGCCTTTAAAATTATATTTCATACTTATTTTTAACTAATATATCTGAAAGAAACAATAATTGCAAGTAAATTAAGTAGTAGGGGTGAGCAAAACTCGATTCGACTCGAAAAAATCGAAAAAAAATTCGAATTTCGAGTTAAACGAATCGAGTTATTCGAATCAACTCGAATTTTTTTCGAATTTCGAGTTCGAATCGAGTTGAGTTTTCGAATTCGAATAATTCGAATATCAAACTATAATATTTTACATTTTTACCCCAAACTCCCAAACCTTTTTACTTTTCCCTCAAAACTTTTACTCCTTCTCACTTTTCCCCCAAAACTTTTACTCTCCTCCCCTCCCAACCCCCCAATCTACCCAAAATTCATTTCCCACCAAAATTTTACTCTCCCATTTATTTTTTCTCAAAATTTTACTCCCAAAAACCCTCAAAATCTTTTATTTTCCCCCAAAATTTTTACTCCCTCCCACTTTTCCCCTAAAACTTTTATTCCCTTCCCATCTCACCTCCCATCTATCCCAAACCCTCCCGCTCTAAATTTTTTTTAATATTTTCCCTCCAAAATTTTACTCCCCCTATTTACTTTCCCTCAAACTTTTATTCCCCAAAACTTTTTATTTTTCCCCTAAACTTTTACTTCTCACCCTTTACTCCCAAATAAAAAATCAAAATATCCAAAAAAAATCACTAAACATAAATAGTAATAATTTTATTTATATCTACTATTTATATTATTAAATTAAATTTCACATTTTATATTATTTATATTATTGAATTGTTTAGTCATATTGAATATTTATATTAAAATTGAATTATTAATTATGCCATAAAATATTCGTGTTAAAATTTTATATTGGTATCAATTTCACATTTTATTTTTAAAATAACTTTTATTAAAAAATCATATTTTTACATTTAATATATTTTTAATTCTAAAATACATAGTGACAAGAATCAAGATAATTGAAACAACTAAGCAAGCAAAGAAGCTAACCAGTAAATAAAAAATTAATAAATAAATTATGAAGTGATGAAAGTTAATAAAAAATTTAATTAAGGTGGACAAATTTTATTACGATGGGTGACAATAGTTACAAGGACCCAATTTTTTTTTAAAATTTAACTCGAACAAATATATTCGATTCGATTCGATTCGAATTCCATCTCACTCGACTAGATTCGAGAAAACTTCAAATAAAGTTAGAATTATAAAATGAGATTCGAAAATTCGATTAACTCGAAAATTTTCGATTCGATTCGATTCGATTCGATCGAATGCTCACCCCTATTAAGTAGTACCAGATGTAGTGGTACGGCAATGCCAACTGTTTCAAGCATTGGTAAAGAACAAAGATGAACATAACGTTATAGTTATACAGTTCAGTTTCCCTACGTCTGCGGGGCTTTGCCTATAGAGAGAATCTACTATCGTAACACCTTGTACAACAAGTGGTTACAAGCACTAACACTCCTCATATTAGCAACCTCATTTTTGCACCTAAGATCTAGATCACTCTTTTCTAAGTTTTCCCCCTGAAAACTTAGGATGTAAACCAAATGACTCACTTGATTACTTACAAAATACGCTCTAAAAAATAAGTTCTAAATAACAAAATAAGTGCTAAAATTCTCTGCACCTTTTACCTACACGAGCCTTGCAAGACTTTAAGGCTTGTTAAGATAACAATCAATTACAATCAATCTTCCCATCAAAATAACAATATAATCAATATGGATAATATCTTCAATATGACCAAGATAAGTCTTCAAATTTTCAGTATATTATACCAATTTACTCAATCTAATCTAATCTAATCTCTTCACAGTAGGAAAGTTGATTTCCTTGATCTAATCCAAACCATTCTTTAAGATATGTTCTCATAACAGGTTTGGAGGTCATAGATGGAGCTACACATATCCACATAATCATCAAAGACGACAACTTAAAGATTTTGTTAACAAAAATTGTCAACTCAATATAAAGCAAGTTATGAGGCTGAGCAATGTTAGACAACAGTGGGCATTGCTCGTGGCACTACTCTAGGCACTCCTCATAATAGCCTCAACAATAAAACATTTATCAAGGTTGAGCAAGCCTTCCATATTTAAAGCACAAATTCAGCTTCACTAAGCAAACTTCAGACCACATAATCTACCCAAATCTCATGAAATCAATTACCTTTTATATAGGGATACAAAGAATCACAAAGTCAGCTCATTTCTTGAATTGCATATCTTAGTAAATAATATTAGTAGGTTAAATAAGAATCCTTGAAAAATAACCTTACTTGATTTAATCTTTTCTCCAATAATAAACCCAAGATTGCCTGCACAAAATCCCCCCCAAAAAATATGCAAGCAAATAACCAAGATATTTTGGTCAAACATGCCAACAAATAAGACAAGTTGTGAGTTTAAGTAGTGCCACACATCGGTGGACATTGCTAGTTGACCGTCCTCATAAATTGCCTCAACAATATCAAAAATATTTTATAACTTCAATTCAATATTTAAATTTTTAACACTTTATTATTTTAATTGATCAAACAACATCTTATAAATATGTACGCGATATAATCCCAAATAGCATATTATTAACCTAATTCTTTTTACATAAGTTAAATTTTCTTTCCGTGATCATATAATAAACATCATTTTTCTCGATTATTATCTTATATACTGCCAGTGAAATAAAAAAAACACTTTACATGACATTTGATATCATTTTAAACCCGCTTCTGGAGCTTTTTTAATCCACTAACCTTGGACAAAATAATTACCTATATTTAATATCTATATTATGTTTTATTATACAAGGTTAATTAACAAATTAATACCTAAAGAATACATGTTTTTATCATGTTAGTACCCAACGTTAACCGGTTTTGGCCTCATTGTGAATTAAGACTTGTTTCTAACAACAAAATCAATGTTGAACAGTATTAATTTGTCAAAATGGTTGACCCACCAACCAAATTACATTGAGATAAATGAATTATTATTCTTTTTTAAGTTTTCTAATTTACTCCCTTAACCTTCCATCAGCAACTAATTAAACTCACATTAGATAACATTATGCACCCAAGTCCTGGCAATCTTGTCAACAACATGGGTGCAAAAAAGAAATCCGAGAATGGAACACCCATTAATGCAATGCAAAGAAAAAGGATGTTTCATGCAGGTTTCAAGCCACCCAAACATTAGACAAAAGGTACACCCACAATAATCCAAATTCTCCATTATATTTTCGGTGTTTTGAGTATTATGCAACAGTTGTGAATAATGCGTGCAGGGTAACCTGTATCACTGTTGAGAGATCATAATTTCAGGCTTTAATGACAATCAGAATGATTGGCCCCAGAGTGACGACCATTAAGGCATCTATTTTTTTTAATTCGACAGGTATTCAACTAGTACTTGGTTTGGCTGCATCTCACGTGTGCTTTCTGTATCATGCAAGAAGAGTCCACACTTTATAACTGCAGTTAGTCAAAATCAGTGAAATCCCAATACAAGAGGACCCCCACAGCCTTCGTATGCAAGGGAGAGAACTACTGTAAAGGAATCAGAAACCCAGCCTAATCGACTCAAGCAAGCTCTGATCACCAACCCAATCCAATCCCTACAGAAACTAATCGGGAGAAGGCGACCCGAAGGAGGAGTAGGAGGTAAATTAACAAAACAAAGACATTGAATCGATTTCTATTCTGCGAGTCAAAGGCTGGCATAGAAAAGAAAACCCATTTTGATTAACTCTTTCCTCTAGCTGCCGTCATTCATCAGCAAGCAAGGAAAGGTACTTAATTTGGTGGGTTTTCTTTGGTACTCGCCATATAAGCTAACAAGTTATTTAGGGACAGATAATTTATATTATATCTCTAATTCTATTCTTCGTAACTTGTTTACCACATCTTCCTTTTATGCTGGCTTCTTCCTCATAAACTATGGTGCTCCATTTCCAGATGAATTTACGCATCCCATATATTCATTCTTAAGTTTTTTTTCCCTGGTACCCATATTGAGTGTGCATATTTAAGATAAACCAAGGATTCTAGATAACATAGCTCACTGAGATATCGCTACAGATTATTTAGGATTTGTGTTTACTACACTTCATATGCTTCCTTGGTCTCACTAAGTACATGCTCTTTTAGATATAGAGTAAATTAAACAAGATTATCCTATCGTTTGGACTCTAAACTAAGGTTTGCATATAATTTAAAAATTTTGAGGTGACAGGAGCTATTAACAATATGGAAAGATGCAAATTTTTTATGGCAAAATCCAAAAATGAACACAGCATGGTGCTATTGCATAGAAAAATCAAATGATAACATACTCTTATGATTGAAACCATGAAATCTATCTCAATTTATTGTGACAGGAAAATGTAATGCAAGTTTAATAACTAGGATTTTACACTTCTGTAACTAATCTAATTCATTCTTTAATGAAATAAGGGACTGAATTCTAGATATCTATGTATACAATTAATTTCATTTCATTATTAGTGGGAGGGAAATTTTCTTGATGCACATCTATCCAACTTGTTTAAAAACCACTTAAAATTTTGTGGAATATGTTCAATAAATGTTCTTTTCATGCCTGTATAGATATAGACCTTAAATGCATTTCTTAGTTTCTAAAATATTGCTCGTTTTGGAGCACTCCGGACTTACAACCATGGAATTCTTTCTGAATAAGATTGATAAACACTTGGCCAACCAGAGAAGCCTTGATCAGAATATGAATGACCTTAAAAGGGAATTGAAGGAATTGAATGGTCTGAAGGAAGACATATAATCTAGAATGAGCACGGAGCTGAGGTCTAGAAAGAAACTTAAGAGAGACGTCCAGATATGGTTGGAAGATGTTGAAAGAATCGACGGCGAAATACAAAGCCTTGATGGAAGAATTGGAAAAAGCAGTGCTATTACACGTGGATTTCGTGCAGAAGATGTTTTAAAGATGCTAAAGGAAGTGGAAGAACATATTCAAAAAGGTAAGTTTCATGAAGGTTTGGTTGTTGACAATCCTCAATGGATTGGACAAGTTTTATCTGTAACAGCTTTATCAGGTGAAGCTGCACAGGCCTATATAGAAGAAATTTGGCTGTACTTGATGGATGATGAGGTTCAAAAGATAGGGTTTTGCGGGATGGGAGGAGTGGGGAAAACAAGCATTATGAAGCTTATAAACAATCAGATTTTAAAGGAGACGTGGAACTTCAATAGTGTGATTTGGATCACTGTATCAAAGGAAATGAGTACTGCCAAATTACAAAAAGACATTGCAAGTAAAATTGGAGTAACTTTTTCTGGTGATGAAGATGAAACAACAAAGGCAGGGATGTTGTTTGAAACATTGTCTCGAAAAAGTAGGTTTTTGATGATCTTGGATGACCTATGGGACAGGATTTTCCTTGACAAGGTAGGAATCCCTGAGCCATCTGCTGGGAGTACAATAGTGCTAACAACGCGATCATTTGATGTGTGTCGACAAGTGGGTTGTTGTAGAGTAGTTAAAATAAATCCCTTAGCGGAAGAAGAGGCATGGAACTTGTTCTTGGAGAAAGTGGGTCGAGTTGTTCTAAATATTCCAAATTTGAAACCCATTGCAAAATCAATTGCTAAGCATTGAGCAGGTTTGCCCTTGGCAATAATTACCGTAGCTTCTTGTATGAAGGGCATTGATGACCTTTACAAATGAAGGAATGCACTAGAGGAATTAAGTTTATACGTTAAAAGTGTTAATGGATTGGAAGATGATGTTTTGCAGCAGTTGCGATTTAGTTATGATCGTTTGAAGGATCTAAAACTCCAACATTGTTTCCTCAGTTGCGCATTATATCCCGAGGATTTCAGAATCAAGGAGGAGGATCTTATTCAACTTTGGATTGCTTTGTGGAGGAAATGGATAGTAGGCAGGCAGAGTTTGACAGGGGTAGTACGATAATGAATAGACTCAAATAATTTTTTGTTAGAAGTCGTTACTGAAATGGGAAATGAGAGATGTGTTAAAATGCATGCTCTTGTAAGGGATATGGCATTATGCATAACAACTGGAACACCTCGAGTCTTGGTAGAAGCTGGTGTGAGATTAATGGAGCCACCAAATGTGCAGGAATAGAACAAGGACCTGGAGAAGGTTTCATTGATGGAGAATTGGGGGTTACAACTTCCTTATCCTTTGCAAATGTCACCACCAAGGTGTCCAATCCTTACAACATTTTTATTGTCTAATTGTCTTATAACGAGTATTCCAGAAGGCTTCTTCAAGCATATGCATGCACTTAAGATTCTTGATCTTTCTAGAAATCCTATCATGAGCCTCCCAATTTCCATAGCAAATTTGAAGAATCTCACTGCATTGTTACTTGGTGAATGTCAAAATTTAGAGAAGGAGCCATCGTTGTCAAAACTTAAGTTTTTAAAGGAGTTGGATCTTCACGCAACAAATATCAAACAAGTACCTCATGGGATGGAAAACTTGTCAAGACTCAAATACCTAAATCTGAATGATGTTGAGCTAGATGAGATCCCTATTGGAATATTATCAAACCTCTCTTTGCTTCAAAACTTGATTATTGGTGAAATGTTGATAAGGGGAGAAGAGTTACATGGATTGAAGAAGCTGGAAATCCTTAAAGGTACATTTTACGATTTGCAAAGCTTCAATATATATGTGCAATCTTTACACTATCAAGAAGAGCCTCGTGAATATGTGATCCATGTGGGTAAAATGGGATGTCGAAATGCAATTTATTCGAGAAAATATATCGAGTTATGTGGTTGTGATTTCTATATCAATCAGATTATGCTTCCACCTAACATTGAGGAATTGTGTATTGAAGAGTGTGTATTGAAGAGTGTTATCTCCATTGCAGAGAAGAAGACTTGCTTTTTTCCAAGTTTATTAAGGTCCCACTTCCCACTTTTGCTTCTCTTAAATTTCTTTATATTCACCGTTGTAAAAATATAAAAAAGCTGTTCTCTGCAAACTGCGTGCCGGCAAATCTACAAGGGCTTTGGGTTACAGAGTGTGATGAACTAGAGGAAATAATAGCATCATGAGGAGTAGAACTGGAAAAAAGAGCAATGGTTCCCGTAGAGTTTTGTTTTTTACAATTAAAAGGATTGGTTTTGAAGAAACTACCAGAATTAAAGAGTATTTGCAGCGCCGACAGAGTAGTGGTTTGCGATTCTCTTGATTATATATCTGTGGCCAATTGTCTGAAACTAAAAAGGATGCCTCTTTATCTTTCCCATCTTCATAATTTCCAACCATCTCCAGCTCTCTCACTCTCTGTTTATATTGAGCCAAAGGAGTGGTGGGAATCAGTAGAATGGTATCATCCTGATACCAAGTCTCTTTTGAAGCCCTTCTTGAGTTTACTGTAGGATCAAATTGATTTAACTCTTTGTTGAAAGTCAAAGCTATGTACACTAGCTGATGTAATTCAATCAAAGCCCTTTCATTTATCATGTATAAATAAAATTTTCTTCTTTTTAACTGTCACCTCTCTTTCCTTTCTAACTTGTATGTTCATTTTGAAGCTTTTTCACTCATCTTTTCCACCTTTCTTGGAGATCTTAGCATACCAATAATTATTTATTGGACAATATGTTTTAACATGAACATATAATGGATCCAGTAGAGCTTCATTGGTTCATTCCAACCTTGTTAAACTCCATTGATGGTATAGGGAAGAAGAGTTCCCTTTTGTTTCATTCATAATTCCTCGTTTTTGCTTCAGATTCTATCAAGACAACCACATGAACAATTGTAGGTATAGGGAAGAAGATATATGATTGATAAATAATAAAGATGCTATAATAATATAGGAATAAATGATTGACTATATACATATAATTTATAGTATCAAAATGTACTTATACATTTAAATTTTAATATGATATTTAAATATTCCTTAAAATTACATATATATATATACAGTTATGAGTTTTTGCACTTGATATAATATGATTATATATTGAAAACACTTACTTCAGACAAATAATTCTTACTAATGTCTTAAATGTCACGTGCGAAAGTTGGCATTCATGACACTAAGTTGCACGTGCTGCCATGTTAGTCTTGACTCTTCAATAAATGGAAAGGGAAGGAAGAAGAAGCATGAAAGGAAAGTAGTCCCATTGGTGATTAAGGTTTCTTAAAAACCCCGCACCCTCACATGATGTCTGACAAACTCTACCTCTTTTGTCACGTGGGACATGGACCCCACCACTTAATTACATAATTAACAGAACCATAAACGAGTATTATTGAGTGCTTGATTTGATATTTCAGTTGAAAATGGGAAATAAATAAATTCAACAACAAACAAACCTTATCCATTCATATTTTTAACGGTGGATAAAAATGGGGATCAGTGAGGAGGGTGAATGGGGCCCATCCCACTTGTAAAAATGAATGACTTAGGTGTGGGTTTTACTCTAAAGCACTTAAATTGAAGCTCCCAACTTTGCTGTCACACCCAAATTTTATTAATGAACTTATTTGGTTTACTCCCATAATGAGGGTATCATACACCTGCTTTATAATTATGACCTTAAAAAAAGATTTATAGGTTAAAATTTATATAACACAAATTGCACAACTAAAAAATATTAATTTTTCATTTTTTTTCAAAACATAATTTTTATCCACATCCTTTTCATCCTGCCGCACAATGCTAAAAAGGTTTAATCCCTCTTTTGGCTCCCGTATTATAGCTAAATTATCCAATCTGAATTTCTATTACAAAAACTGTTAAAAGTTTCCATTAGTACCATTTTTTGTAACCAAATGACATGCTGACACGTGTCAAGAAAAAGTAAAAAAAATTAAAACTTAGAAAGCTAAAAATTCATAGTCTACTTTTTGAAAATTATACAAAATTATTTTTGAAGTGTCTTGGAAGGCTTTAACCTTGAAATCATACGACGGTGTAGCCATCAAAATTACAAATTTTAAGTATGCGGAAATTTTTTAAAATTTAGACTTTATGGGTTTTTTTTGAAATTTTAGGATTTTTTTGCAGTTTTAATGAAATTTTATATTTTTAAGAAATTTTTACATTAATTTTTTACTAATTTAATTTTTAATAATTTCATAATAGATTATGAATTTTTAGTTTTATAATTTTTAAGTTTTATGATTTTTTGAAGGATTTGGATTTTTAATGATTTTTTAAAACTTTTAATGTTTTTAATTTTTCTAATATTTTTAAAATTTATAATTTCTTTTTTACTTTCGTTTGACACATGGCAATATGTCATTAGTTAAGCTAACCTTTTTTAATGAAAATATAGGTGTTGTAACATGGATTACAGAATGAAACTACATGGGACAAATTGATAAAAAAAATAGTACAAGTGCAGAAATGATAGTTTAACTATAGTACAAGAGCCAAAAAATAATATTAAGCCTATTGAAAATCAAGGAGAGGGCTTGTTTTCTATAATATAAAAGCTTTTACCTTTTATCAAACCTATTTTCCAATCATAATATTTAGCTCCTTTTAAATATCAAATAACCTTAGATTAATAAATTAATTCCTTAATAGATCTAACTTAAATATATAAATACACTATTATTGAATTAAATTTTAGGACTTTGTGAACACTTGGATTGTAAACTGATTTTTTTTTAATTTCTCAAGGTATCCACCGGAGCGAGCTCAGTAACTAGTCCTCCGTATTCTGTAGGCCCATTAAGGGGTAGATGCTAGCCACGAGTTTTAAAGCTGCTCCATACCCAAGGCAATTCAATAAGGTTATGGCAATTCAAGACATTTCACTCAAAGGGTGGGGAGTTGTAAAAAGACCAAGATAATCAAAATATGGATGACAAGAGATGATTGAAGAGGAGAATAAAGTAGAAATGCGTTGAGAGTTTCCTAAGAAAGGGAAAATGTCTTGGTCTCTTTTCTTAGTTCTCGAGCTACCACGTTTCACCCACACTTTGGTTTGGTTTCCCTAGAAGTTAATTGATCAATGAGTATGTTGTCATCATAGGTTGTCCTGGGCAAGTCTTCAATATGGGCTATCATGTTTGGAAAAGAATATATGTGATGTTTGAATGGCTGACCTCTCATCAATGTCAAGTAAGTGGTTTTGATTGTTCAAGCTTGTAAGATCTTAGGCTCTCAAGTGTCTTAGCTCATAGCGTGATCTTGGTCAAAAAAGCTAACTAGCAAGGCATGAGCTCGCAAGGTGGCTCACAATTGTAACAACTCAATTTTTAGTAGTACCGAAAAAGGATATTTTTGAACCTTATTTCTGTAACCGAGTCCGTAAATATTAAATATGAATATTTACGAGGTTAATATAAAGATCTCTCACCTATGTCAAGTAAGTGGTTTTGATCGTTCAAGCTTGTAAGATCTCGGGCTCTCAAGTGTCTTAGCTCACAACGTAATCTTGGTCAAAAGAGCTAACCAACAAGGTATGAGCTCGCAAGGTGGCTCACAATTGTAACAGCTCGATTTTTAGTAGTACCCAAAAAGGCGATTTTGGAACCTCATTTTTGTAACCGAGTCCATAAATATTAAATATGAATATTTACAGGGTTAATATAAATGTATATAGATGTTTGGTCCATCAATCTTGTCAATTAAATAGTTAATTTAGGTGTAAGAACTAAATTGTAAAAGACCATCTGTTATAGGTTTTCAATTGGCCAAAGGCTTAGGGATTTAAATTGCAATTAGCCAAAGGTCCTGAGTAGGAATTGAACCATTTATCAATAAAAGATAGTTAAAAGTGATGGTAAAATCCACTGTGTAGTTAGATTAAGTTTAATTATGTTTAAATTAATTAAACTAACTTAATTCATTTTTAATCTAAGTATAAATAAGTTAAGATAGTGGAATGGTGTCATCTCTTTCATTTGTTTGTTTCATTGTTGTCCAAGGGAGTAGAAAAACCTAGCAAAATTTCACCAACATTCGGCCATGATTTGGTAGTTAATTTCAAGTCCTTTTCTTTTAATTTTATGAATTTGAGGTTATGGGGGCTTGATTTAGCTAGCCTATGTACCAATTTATAAAATTGCTAAAGTTTTAGAAAGTTGTCATTGTTGATTTCTCCTTGAAGAATTAACTTGTTTGGTATTTTGAACAGGTAAGTTCATATAGTATTTATTATTTTATATTTTCATGTACTTGATTTTTTATATGTATGTTTGATATGGATTTGATTATTTTTGAATTGGTATGAAAGGCTAGAATTGGACTGAATTGAAATGTGACGTTTATTTGTGTAAAAGATACCCATATGAACTTAGTAAAGAGTTAAGATGCGATTGACATGACAATAGGGTCTTGTGCGGGCTTGTACAGGATTTATTACAAATGTTAACGAGATCCAACAATTTTTACAGATTTTCGATATTTATGTGACCCAAGTTTTGCTTGGACGAGTAACCTGATATGTCATGATATTGGTTTAGCTCGAACGGGTAACCATATATGCAAGAACACTCATCTCAGATGAGCAACTGCTATGGTGTAGTTACCTGTGTATTTGAGTTCATTTACTAGGGTTCATTAGGCAAAACGGTATAAATGAACTTGATATCCAATATGAAATTCATTGAATTGATTGAATTGAGAATGATACATCTTTATGATTGATAATTAGCACTAATGATTGATTCAAATTATGAATACTTGTTAATTACCTTATGATTGTTGATTGAATGTACCATTGAGATAAGTAACATGAAAGTAACATGAATTGTATGTTAAGCGCTTGTAGTATTGAATAATTTTGGTTATAAATCAATGCTCACTATGTTGATGTTTGAATGCCATGTCTAGCCAAAGTTATGCCAAGTTAAGGAAGCTTAAATGTTTAGGTAAAAATAAGGTAAGCCTTGTAGTTTACATATTAACTTAATAAGCATTCTATATGCTTATCCTTGTTGTTTTCTTTCTCTTGTAGATTGTTACCTTGTGGAACTCGTCAAGCCAAATCGGTTCGAAGCTCACACAATCACTGAATCTATAGTTATGTGAACATTTTGAGTCTTCTATTGTGATATGTATATAAGTGCCTTGGTGTGTACCTTAGTATTTGAAAGTGTTTACTACTTGGCAAGTATGACATAGACATTTTTTATAATGCCTTTGTGATTTGGTACATACATGGCATTGGTTATATTTTATGCTAGTATAAGTGATGATCTATAATCATATGTTTGGCTTGTGGAATGGCATGGATTGAGGTAGAAAAGGTAACTTGGCTAATGAATGATTAAGATGCTTATATATATTTGGACTTGATACCTAGAAGCATGCTTGTAATGTGTGTTTTATAGTTGATTGTTGATGTTCATGCCAAACGCCTATGAGCTATTGATGTGTATAATGTGCAAAATTGTATGGATTAAAGTTGAATGGCATGTCTTAATATGTTTTGACATAGGTAATTTTGGTGTTTGAGGCATGTAATGTCATGAATTGGTTTTGAATAGATTGAGATTGTGTTTGAGTTGGATTTAGTTGAAATTGGTTAGGTGATTTGTTTAACATGAAATGGTATGATTTTGAATTAGTTTTGATGGTATAAACTGGTATGAATCAAATAGGTAACGTTACATATATTAAAATGGAACCAAAATTATATTTTTGCCAAAAATAGGGACCTTGTCACGACCACAAACGTCCAACATCGCAACATGATGGCGATAGTGAGTGATGTCACGATGCTAGGGTGTTCAAAGCCACGATGTGGCTTACTGAGTTGGTGACATCACAATGTGGAGATTGTGAAGTCATGATATTGGTTTTGAATTTTTAAAAAACTTTACAATTTGATCCTAATTTAAGCTCGGGTTAACAAAATAGCTTTCGTAAGCTTCTGTAAGACCCAAAAATGATTGTGTAATATATTATGTACTTAAATGTTATTTATTCATGTATTTAAAAGATGATATGTTCCATGATGTTTTGAATTATTAAATCGATGATCGTAGCACTTCGTAGCTCGGACCCAACAACCGAGTCTAGTATGGGGTGTTACACATAATGTATGGGTATAACAATCTCCCCTTAGTCGAGGAGGAGGTTATAAAGTGACCTTTTTTGAGACATTGGGTTTTTGCAACCTGTCCTTTGGAATGGTAAGGATTTCTTTGAATATAGTAAGGTGACTTGTAATGTTATGAGGTGTAGTTTCCTTAGAGAGTGTAGGTATTTGGACTTAGAAAAGAAATTTTGAGTACATTTCAAGAGTTTGAAAGTTTGAAAACATTTGAAACTTGAAATAAATGTTAATTTGATGGGAGTGTAGTTTAACACGAGACATGAGCTATAGTTGGTGTAATTTATGTGAGAGGTAATCATTATTGAGTGATGGGCCACATGTCACTCTTTTATTGGTTTAAGGGTCAACTTACATGGGAATGTGTTATAACGTGTTAGGGGTTAATGTGTGATTGTGAAACTTTCACAGTTCAACACTTCAACAAATTTCCTATTATCTTCAAGATCTTATTGTTCTTATTTCAATATTTTCTCGCATTCAACTTTTTGAGTTTAAAATTTCCCAATGATAAGGAGTTGACCAAAGAAAAGTTTGAACGATGGTGTCGCATTCAACTTTTGGGTAAGTTTTAGATTATTTTTTTCTTCTTTGCTACTTATGACATTTATCGATGATAATGGTTGGTCAAGACAAAGGCATCAATGGGAGGAGGGGTATGAGTTTGTCAACTTTGAGCTCATGGGGTTCCAAGTAGAAGAGGTTGGAAGATGTCATGGTAACCAGTCTGACTGTAAGGTGCATTATTGAGGAGGTGGAGCTCAGGAGGTTTATTATGATGTTGCAATTTGTATGTCAAAAATTATGAATTCGAGTTCATTCGTCCTTAGGGTACATGCTGCTTAAAGTGACCTATCTCACGGTCCTGATAGGAGTCCTACCTTCATTATGTCGTATGTCTTTGAGGTGGGGTTTTACTTGCCTCTACATCCTTTTTTCTGCACTTGGGCAACTTAAAGGCATGTCCTGGTGGAATTTGACTACTTTCTTCATGGATTGTTGTGCTCATAGGGAGCCTTCATGTGTAGTTGACTTTTAGAACCTTTTCAAACTTATGTTAGCAGGTTAAAAGGACGAAGGGCATGCAAGGGATGCTATACCTCATGAAGTGATTAGGTAAAGCTGGGATGGTGGTCAAGCTTATCTTAAATAATCATGTGACCAACCTTCTTTTGGAAAAGCAAAAGTATGTTTTGATTTGCCATCGATTTGGGATAAGCCATACTTTGTGACTGATTTTGAAGGTCAAGAGTGAGTCCACACTTGTTGCACCAGTTGTTGATACAATGAGGAGGTTCTGTCAATTAAGATGGTTCACCCAGAGGACAAAAAGTCGTAGAAAGGCTAGGGTGACCAAGTATGGATGTTGGGAGAGAGCTTCGTTAGAGAGGGAAAGTGTCTTGATCCCTGTTCTTGGTTTCTATAAGCCTTTAAAGGATTCTCTTAGATAGTTCTTGATGTTCCACAAGTTGCTGTCGGGCTTCATACAAATTAATTAGTTTATAAGTATCTTATTATCATAGGTTATCCTAGATAGGTCTTCAGTTCGGATTGTCATGTTTAGAAATGAATAACTCTGATGCATAACCACAAACGCACTGTCTATGTCAGGTAATTGGTTTTGATAATTCGGATTTGCAAAATCTCATACTCTTAGATATCTGTGTTGGCAAAGTAAAATTGATCAAAAAACAAAAGATGAGCTCATGAGGTAAGAAAATAACTGATACCATTTGCAGTAATGAATATAGATTGTTATTAACAATTGGGAATAAATTAAAGAAACAATGTTGGCAATTAATGAAGTGATTAACTAAATTCAACCCCCATAAAGTATAGGATTAAGAATGGATTATTTTGCAGGTTTTGTCGCTGTGATTCCCCTTCGTCATTATTGTCCAAGTTTACAGCCCGATTCCTCTGTCCCTATTATTTTTGCTCTTGGGAACTCAACCCACTGCTTTTGCCTGTTTTATTTTATTCTTCAATATTCTTCATTTTCCTTATAACATATTTGTTTTTTAGCTTAAATAATTGACATTTTCTACCTCCAAAGCACGATGATTACAGATCAACTACGGCCATGATCTCATCCACCTTCCTACCATTTTTTTTACTCATTCCCAGTCAACAACCCTCCCAAAATAATCACCGGATAATTCTAATATATATCATGGTTTTGTAATAAGCCTATTTTTTTTAACTTATGTCTTTATAAATATCCAATCACATTTCCAGTACATGTTTGTTACAAAAACCAAATATTTGACTATTTATATAATAGTCGATTAAGTATAGACTGGTCATTGTTGTCAATATAGAAATATGCGGGTTCGAGTGCATTGAACGCATTATCCTCCTATTTATGGGTTAGGGAGAAACTATGGATAGTTCGTGTCAAAAAGAATATATAATAATGAGATTATTAAAAAAAATACTTTTATATATTAAATCAAGAAAATTTAAAATACTAAAATTGAAAACTTAAAAAAGAAAATACTAGTAATATATATATAGGTAGTAAGTTATAAAAATATTTTGAGTAAAAAAAGGTTTAATTAACCAATTATTCGAAAATGGTTAACCTTTGTTTAAAGCAAGGATACCTTTACTTTATAAGACGAAAGCTTACCATTTGCCAACTCATAACTTCACCAAATCATAACAAAAAAACAAAGCAACCCATAAAAAAAAGAAGTTACTACGAAAACCCTAAAGTGATATTCTTTTATAATTTTTCAAACTCACTTACTATGGAATTAACTCTTTACTTTAATAATAATAGAAGTGATATAGTGTAAATTAAATTAAATAATAGAGTGCATGTAAAAACTAAAAAGATGCTACAATTTGCTCATATTTGCAATTCTGCCCTTCCCTTCACTCCTCAAAACCCACCCTTTCTCCTCACTCTTTCCTACACCAAACTCTCATTCCATTTCTTCATCTTCTCTCTCTCTCTACACAAGTAGAGATCTTTCACTATAACTATTCGTATATACGAAGCTGTATATTGTAGTTTCTAAAGTTGAATGGAGGTGGGGGACTTCTTCGTCGGAGGTTTTTATGGCGGTGCTGCAGGCAATGACTTCTCGCCTGTGAAGATGATGTCCACAGAGCGAAAGCTCCCAGAGAATTTCACCGTCGACGATCTCCTCGACTTTTCGAATGAAGACGCCATTATAAATGACGTCTTTTTAGAAAATGTCGCCGGCAATTCCACCGACTCCTCCACTGTCACCTGCAATTCCTCCGTTTCCGGAGGCGATAACCACCTCTCTCCCGTTAATCTCCCTCACTCTTCTCAGTTCTCCGGAGAACTTTGCGTCCCGGTAATTAACAAAACAAAATCTTCTGTTTTATTTTTTTTTCTTATTTTTGCATGGAAAAGAATTATTATTTACGTAGTTAAATAATAATATTGTAGACGATAAATGTTTATTTTTTTATATATAAATTTTGTGCAGTATGATGAATTGGCTGAGCTTGAATGGCTCTCAAATTTTGTGGAGGACTCGTTCTCAACGGACCAGAATTTACAAAGCAGCCTCCAGATTTTCGCAACGTCAAAATCACTCACACCCGAATCCTCATCTTCCTCAACCCGACCCGATTCCTTAATCCAGAGCCCATCCAATTCCAACCCAATTTTCCAACACGAAACTCCGCTCCCGGGGAAGGCACGATCCAAGCGTTCAAGGGTGGCCCCATGCGATTGGTCCACCCGACTCCTCCACCTCAATCCGAAATCAGCGGCCCAGAAGAAAAGGGAGAACCCGAACGCCAATTCGGAGTTGCCAGTCCGGAAATGTTTACATTGTGCGGCGGAAAAGACGCCGCAATGGAGGACTGGGCCGTTGGGTCCGAAAACATTGTGTAATGCATGTGGGGTGAGGTACAAGTCGGGCCGACTGGTGCCGGAATACCGTCCCGCAGCGAGTCCGACATTTGTGTCGGCGAAGCATTCGAATTCTCATAGGAAAGTTTTGGAGCTTAGGAGACAAAAGGAGTTCCAAAGAGCACAGCATCAACAGCTGATCAGTCAAACTTCGGTTTTCGGCATATCCAACGGTGGTTGTGCTGATGATTTCTTGATCCACCATCATGGTGGGCCCAATTTTAGCCACGTGATTTAGCAATATATAATCTTCTTTTTTTTTTTTAAAGGTAGTTCTTTTCCTAAAATTTGATCTTCAAAGAAAAAGAAAATTCTGTAGTTTTTTTACCTGGAACCCAAGAAAGCAAAAAAACAGAGGAAGTTAGTCATAATTGAATTTTGCCCAATTGGCAGATTTTAGAATTAATTTTATTTTCATAAATGCAACTAGATTTTTTGTTTTAATTTCTTTCTCTTAAATGGACAAAAAAAAAAAAGAGTGGAAACACATTTCCAGAGTTGGCTAATGGGTGAGGGGGGATGTCCGCACCTAATTGCATTTGCACATGCAAATGGGAATGGGAATGCATTTTCAAAGCAAGCCTTGTTTTGAATAAAAATCATAATTTATAAAAATATGTATATCTCGTTATTTGACTGTCCATAAACCAACTTTTACTAAGATTGATGTTTATATGTGATTTATTTACTTAACTTGTGGAGTGGTTCAAGGATCCAAACTACTGGCCATGGATTTCAGTGATTCTTTTTTTAATATTATCATCATCAAATGGGAATAAAATCATATTAGTCTTCGTCTTTGGCACGTACCATTTTTATAGCTTCAAAAACTATTCCAGTGAAGAGGTCAAAAGATTTTGAGAGAACCAACGAATTTTATAAAACCAATACCATTATTATTTTATACAAAAAAATATCACCTATTTTATTTATTTATTCTTAAATTTTACACAATATTCAACTTGCAAAAATGGTTTGAGACGAGCCATTACGAGCTCACACTCAATATTTAAGCCAATTCTGCTAAATAGTTAACACATCGACCATTTAGGGTGGATTTGGATGGGCGATTGGGTGCGGTGCGTTTAGTTTACTTTTTGTCTCACGCTACAGTATCGTTACAGTGTCTAATCTTACCGTCACTGCTGTTTTTACACTAACCGTAGGTAAACGCACTGCTCATCCAAACCCACCCTTAGTCTTCATGAATCAACGTCAAATAGTCATCGATAAATGCGTGGAACGAATGACACTCCTCAATTATCTTATTTTTTAATTTAAAAAAAAAAGAGATTGCATTTTTATATTCATCCTACTCGATTAACTTAAAATTTAAATCTATTTGAAGGGCAAACTATATGTTTGCCTACTGCAGTCTTTTGTTCATTACGGCCTGGGTGATATTTAACTGTCCTCCCCGTCCGGCACATTTGCTCTTCCAAGGGGTTCCACTCTACTTCGTTTAAATATTTTGATGATATTTAGATTTTAACTTCATTTATTCTATAAATTAATTAAAATTCTAAATATATAATATTATTAAGTTTAAGTTGACAAATATCTATTATAATCATTTCAAATTCATAATTAAATATACAAATTCCAAAAAAATAATAAATATTATTGTTGTATATGTGTCTGATAACACAAATTCAGTTCATCTTAAATCTAAATTTAGTCTTTGATATGTCTCGTTATAAATTTTAATCATATCTGTTCTTTTTGACGATATACTTAGAACTACTCATAGCTCCTCTCCAATCCATAAATAGGAGAACAATAGACTTCAACGCACTCGAATTCGCGTCTTCCTGTAAAATGGTCATATCAATCGAACTAAGGCTGAATCTGCAAATGGTTAACTTAGTTAAAATTTGTAAATATAAGGTTGAATAGTATTTTCTAATAAGCAAAACTAATTATCACGAAACATATGTAATTCCAAGTTAATTTCTTTCATAAAAAAAACCTATATAGACAAGTTAATTCTTAATATTGGAACCAGTCTAGTTAACTAGGCACAGAGTATCTTCATATTAAATACCAAAAAAGAAAAGATATGGTTTGTTGTCAACTTGACTGGTCTCATGGGCAAATTGCTACAACAAAACTCAATTGATGTCATTGTGCTTGCCTTGACTAAATGCTTTAGCATTTTAATTTTTATTTTAAATATGGAAGCCCCCAAACCCAAATTATTTTATAAAATAAAAAATCAATTACAAACGTTAAAATATTTTAATATTTTATATATATTTGTTGATTAAATGCCTAAAACCATCACTTTATAAAAAGAAGACAATAAATATAAATAGGAAATAGGAAATAGGAAATAGTAAATGGATAGTACAGGTAAAAGTACATGGTATTTGTACAATAGGCAATTAACATGGGATGGGTAGAGAAGGAAGGCAAAGGCATGTGGGATATAAGAAAAGGAAAAGAAAGCACCAAGAACATGCATGTGAGTTTCAAAGAAGAGCACATGTGGTGCTGTAGGTGACTGAGACGTGCATCAATAATAATAATATATATCCAATATTTCAGAATGGCTTGTCTTAGCTTTGCTGCCCTTTGTCTAGGGATCTTTCCATGTTATATTCTGTATCAGATGATAGGGTTTGTCCCCTAAACCCTTCTCTCCACTGTGGGCTCTCTTTTTATTTATTAATTATCCCAGCTTAGAAGTGAATGTATGATAGGAGTATATATATATTTGATATTTTAGGGGGAAATAGTTTATAAATATAGTAAGGAGATATTTTGGAAAAAAATAAATTGAGTACATTTTATTAGGAAGGGTCAGAATTGGTAGGTAAAATGTAATGACAGATGATAGTTTAAACATTGCTTGGCTCAAAGGAAACTTACTATTGGAGAGGTGCATGCTACTCCTCAGTTTTTCGGTGATTTGCTCCAAACCCCTTTACAATATCACGATATTCATTGCACCCATACATAAATTTAATTTCATTGAATGACAAGTATTTTCAAAAAATATATAAAATATTTAACATTTTAAATATGGTAAATTAAAATATAAAGTTGTAAAGTAAAAATAAAATTATTTAAATAATGAGAGAATATTTAATGTCCTATCGATGCATTATCGGTGAATAATAATATGACACTTCATCATTAAACAAAATAAAATTATTGGAAAACTTATAAATACATACTAATAACTTTATTTAAACATAATTAAATAATAATTAATTATACACAAGTGCTAAAACCCAACTCTAAACTTTAAACCCTAAACCTATGATCCTAAACCCTCAATCTGAAGTATTAATATTTATTTATAATAGTAATGATTGATGTTTAATTATATTTAAATAAAATTGTTAGTATTTATTTACAAGTCTTTCATATTTTTGTTTAATTTAATTATGATGTGTCATATTATTATTCATTAATGATGCATGGAACTTATACACCAACGGTGCATCAAATATTATTTCTCAAATAATATTTAAATTTATAAATATTATGATACATGAAATATTAATCTTAAATTCATTTTAAGTAATTAATATGAATTTAATAAATAAACTCAAATTTGGTAAAGCTTACATTTTATGGTTTTATTTTGTCCTCATTATTTTTTTTTTGAAAGTAGTGTTGGTTTTTAATTTTTAATTTTTAGTCATGTTTTAGCGTATAATAGTACATGTATGAGATTTGTCAATATAAGAACATTTCATTAAGAGTTTGTTGATTTACGATCACAACTATCATTTTTAAAACTCGTTGATTTACTATCACAAATTCAGTTCATTAATTTACGATCATGAACACTTCTTGTTCACAAGAAATGTAAATTTGCTGAACTAGTTCTAAGCAAGGCCAGAGATGATTTTCAACTAGCTAATTCTGACCTCTTTGCCATTCAGAGCAAGTTAGATTCTAGAGATAATGAATATAGGCGTGTTGAGGAAGAATTCAAAACTGACCTAGAAAGTAGGAGCATAGGTTTTTTTACATTGCCTTTGCGAGGCTGAAACTACTTCTCGTCACCGTACATCTGAAATAATGCTTGAAATGGATCCATCTGCTCAAAAAAACAAGGAACATTCTAAAAAGCTTCAGTTGATTTCCAATCACGGTCTTCTTCTTATTGGATTTTACAAATCTCACAGTTCGCTGATTTACGATCACAATTGTCATTTTTTAAGCTCGCCGATTTACGAACACGGCTTAAGTTCATTGATTTACGATCATAAACAGTACATTAAGAGTTTGTCGATTTACGGTCGCAACTCCACTTAAACAGGTCGCTGATTTACGATCACAATTGTCATTTTTAAATCTTGCTAATTTACGATCAAGGCTTCAGTTAATTGATTTACGATCATAAAAACTTCATTAAGAGTTCGCCAATTTACGATCGCAACTCCACTTAAATAATTCACTGATTTACTACCACAACTATCATTTTCAAAGCTCGCTAATTTACAATCACGGCTTCAGTTCTTTGATTTACGATCATAAACACTTTATTAAGAGTTCACCAATTTACGAGCACAACTCCGATTAGACAGTTCGTTGATTTACGATCACAACTGTCATTTGTAAAACTTGTTGATTTCCAATCACGACTTTAGTTCATTGATTTATGATCTTGAACACTTCTTAGTTCATAAGGAACGTAAACTTGTTGAACTAGTTCTAAGCATGGCCAAAGATGATTTTCAACTAGCTAATTCTAATCTCTTTGCCCGTCAGAGCAAGTTAGATGCTAGAGATGATGAATATAGACATGTTGACGAAGAACTCAAAACTGACCTTGAAAGAAAGAGGGTTGAGGAATAAATTTCGTTACATTGTCTTTGTAAGGATCAAGCTATTTCATTTCACCGTACATCTGAAACGAGGCTTGAAATATATCGATCTGCTAAAAAATGAACATTTTGAAAAGCTTCAATTGATTTACAATCACTACCTTCTACTTAAAGATTTTATGAATCTCACGTTTCGCTAATTTACGATCACAGCTATCATTTTTAAAGCTCGCTGATTTACAATTACAACTTCAGTTCATTGATTTACGATAAAAAACACTTCATTAAGAGTTCACAAATTTACAATCACAGCTCCACTTAAATAGTTTGATGATTTACGATCACAACTGTCATTTTCAAAGCTCGTTTAATTACTATCACAACTTCAGTTCATTAATTTACGATCATGAACACTTCTTATTTACAATGAATGTAAATTTGTTGAACTAGTTCTAAGGAAGGCCAAAGATTATTTTTCAACTAGCTAATTCTGACCTCTCTTCTCCTCAGATCAAGTAAGATGCTAGAGATTATGAATATAGGCATGTTGAGGTAGAACTTAAACTGACCTTGAAAGAAGGAGAATGGAGGAATCAATTTTATTACATTGTCTTTATGAAGCTAAAGCTACTACTCTTCATCGTACATTGGAAACGAAGCTTGAAATGGATCGATCTGCTAAATAATATAAGAAAACTTCTGTTCATTTTGTTACATTTTTAAAGCCCGCTGACTTATAATCAAAGATTCAGTTCATTGATTTACAATCATGAAAACTTTATTATGAGTTCACTGATTTACGATCACAACTCCACTTAAACACTTCGCTGATTTACGATCACAACTTTCATTTTCAAAGCTCGATAATTTACAATAACGGCTTCAATTCTTTGATTTACGATCATGAATACTTTATTAAGAGTTCGTCGATTTACAATCGCAACGCCGATTAAACAATTCACTGATTTACAATCACAATTGTCATCTTTAAAGCTTACTGATTTCCAATCATGACTTTAGTTCATTGATTTACGATCTTGAACACTTCTCGTTTCACAAGGAATGTAAATTTGCTAAACTCGTTCTAAGCATGGCCAGAGATAATTTATGCTAAAATGTTTTTTAAAAAATATATTATAATTAAAAAATCTAAAAATTTAAAATAAATATGTAAAAATTTATAAAAAAAAATTTTGATTTTAATTGAAGGAAAAAAAATGCTTCCATAAAAGCTTTTGGGGTGTTTTAAATTTAAGAAAGGAAACCCAACAATAGTATGGCAGCTGGAGTCAACAACATGGCAAAATATCTTTGTTCAAATATTCACACAAATTCCCTTTCTTCAACGGTACAGTTATAATAAAATAATGATTCATTTTGACAATTCACAGATGATTAAAGGTATGTAAAATAGTTCATTGGCAGTTTCAAGTTTTACTTTGATTAGACAGATTCATTAGATTTTGATACATGAAAATCATTAAATTCTAAAATATGTCTCAAGAAAATAATCGAGTTACTAATTGTCTAGTTAAAATATCATTTAATGAGAAGAAAGATTTACTGATTTATGATAGTCCGTCAAAAGAAGTTTTAAAAGTATTCCATTTAGATATAGTAAATGGTATTTGTGTTCATTTCAATGTAATGTAATTTAGTGAGTTTTTTTTTAATTCACACTCATTGATGTATTATGTCAAATGAAAACCATAAAAATTAAACTTAATCACCATGTTGAGCTGGTCCATCAAAAAAGTCCTTTACGAAGAGCTCCAAGAAAATTAATACTCTAAAACCCCTCATTTGATTCTTGATGGGTTTTCTACTTCTCTTCCAAGATGTTACCCTTCCCATTTGGTTGTTCCACTACAATATATATATATATATATATTTTTTTTTTTTTTTTTTTTGGGGGGTTTCTAGAATAAGGAAAAAAAATCATGTAAAAAAAACGATGGTGTCTGGTTTCGATTGGAAAGTTTGATATTAAATTTTTTTAATTTCTTTTTAGATTTTTACATATGTATTTTAAATTTTAGAATTTTTATTTATAAAAGTGTTTTAATATAATTTTAATATTTTTAATAATTTATATATTTTTAAAGATTTTTATTTTTAGAATTACTATTAAGAAAATATTAAAAATTAAAATAATATTTTAATTATAGCTCAGGTATCAAATTGATAATTAATTATTTAAATTGATGTTCTACATTATCATTTATCAGATAAAATTTAACGGAAGAGTTAATTTTCATGTTTTGAAATGTATATGGGTTAATTTGCCCATTTATTCCGTGGAGAAGCCGAAATGCAATCCGCCACAAGTACAGGGACTTCTCCGGTACGTTTACCCGAAATTGTCTGGTCTTAGGGGAAAAAAACTGTAATGCGAAAACAAGCGAAAAATAAAGTTTTTTTTTTCTTTTACGTGATTTAAGCTGAATCAAAACACAAATTCTGAAGAGGATCTAAGATTTAGTGTTTCAAAAATTAGAATTGTTGCTGAGAAGATTTTTGTTCTTCAGCTTTCCAATTTGGAAGGGTAATCCAAACGGAGCTCAACTCAAAGGTTCTATCTCTTTTCTTTGTTTAATTCTGTTTATATATACATCTATAGTGTCAATGAAATGGTTTGTTAAGGGAATTGAGCTACGAAAGTGGTTCATTGGCTAATATCTGGAGAAAAATTTGTAAGGTTAAGCTATTGATTGATCTGATAATCTGTTTGGACTATTTAATAGAAACAAATCCAAGAGAAGAAAACAAGGTACAAAAGAATCAGCTTTAGTTAACTAAACTATTGAAGTTATTATTGTTGAATGTTAAACATTCTATTGATCATCTTAAAATTGGGGGTTTTAGATCTTATTGAAAATTGATGTTGTATAAGTTGGTACATCAGGTTTTTATAAAGCTGATGATATGATTTGTATATAGGACTCTTTATTAAGTGTTCATACTTTGGAAATAAATGAGCACTGTGGTTTTGATACATCAAGCTCTTGTGAACATGGTTCATCAGGTTTTGATAAAGCTAATGACATTATTTGTAACTTTGTGTAGATGAATCTTTATTAAGAGTTCATAATCTAGAAAGAAATGAGCACTGTGGTTCATAGAACTCCAAAATCAGGAAGGCAGTCATTGTTTTTCCAAGACTTGGCATCACCAATCTCTGCCCGGAAAGGGAATTTCTCTAGTCCAGGTCAAGCAGCAGCCGTCTCGGCTTTATGGCGAGACAATTTCAGAGGCTCAGATCTTCCGCCTCCTCCTATGTACACCTTGGAGGACCGTGTGGATTTTTCACCTGAATCTGGAGCATTGGATTATCCTATATCTTCTGAAATCAAGTCAGATCCAAGAACTCCAGTCCGAAGTTCTGGACGTGACTTCTCTACTCCAGCAACGAACAAGTCAAGGGCTAGCACTTCATTTGCAGTACTTAATGGGCAGTCGAATCAGCAGAGCCCAGGGAGTTCGAGTTGGTGGTCACCCAAGGCAAGTAGTAGTGAGCAAGATGACAAGGGAAAGGGCTCTCCCGTTGAGGGCATGGCTCAGCCTGGTGCATTGATCACACTTCCACCTCCGAGGGCAGTTGCTAGGCCAGAGATACAGAGGAACTCCGTACCTACAGCAAATCTAGATGAGGAAGAATGGGTTACTGTTTATGGGTATGCTCCATAGTCCATACTTTCATGTTCTACTTAATAGTTGATATATTGTCATGTTGTCTTCTAGCAAGCAGTAGTGTTTTTTCCTGTAATGTGGCCTCATTTTTCTGACGTAACTTTTGCTTTTATTATTTCACTGGACATTTATCTGCATTCCTATTTTATCCTTATTCAGTTTTCTAAAATTTCATACCTTTATGTGTCAGGTTAAAAACATAATTATTTTGATGCTATCCGCTTAAATGTTTTGAATAATTGCTGGCGTTGTTTTGTCTACTTGTTGAAAAATGGAAACTTCTTGCTAGATTTCTCAATGTTCAATAGTGCAGCCTGAAATCTTCTATCTGTTTGTTTGATCCACTCTCCACAATATAGAACCTTCTGATAAATCAGCCTTAAATTTTAACATTTTCCTTCTTGGTGATGACATTTATCATAGCATGTTTGTCTAGTAAAACAAAGTGTCGAACCTAAACATTTAGGGTTAAACTGATGGTGTTGTTTTAATGTTATATGTATGCAAGACCCCATTGGCTTTAACATTTGCTTTCTTTCCAGATTTTCTCCTGCTGATACAAATTTAGTTTTGCGAGAGTTTGAAAAGTGTGGTGTGATATTGAAACATGTTCCTGGGCCAAGAGATGCTAACTGGATCCACATTCTTTATTCGGTGAATCTTCTCTCTCCGTCTTCCTATTTCCTTCCTCTTAATGTTGTTTAGTGATAGTTGTCAAGTTCTTTTGTGAGAAGTATTATGTACCCTGGTTATCTCTCTTTTTAATTCCCTTATACCAATCTGTTTTGTTCGTGCCATTTTCTTTATTTGTACAAGAAACAAAAAAGAGTCCGAGATTAATTTAAAAAGTAGTTGATTGGAATGATATGTTTGTTAACAATTAGGCTGTGTTCTTTTTATCCCATCTTTATGTTTAGTCTTGTGTCATCTGTTCTGAAATATACTCAGTGTTGTATGTGAAAGTCTTTTGACTCTTGTGGATTAACAGAATTGGAGGGAGATGAAGTCATACATGCTAATGTTAAAACCAATACATGACAATGATTGCTTTCTATTTGGTGTAGAAACGATCCGAGGCTCAACGGGCTCTTGGCAGGAATGGAATGCAAATTAATGGAGTACTAATGGTTGGTGTGGAGCCAGTGGATCAAATGCAACGCGAGGCATTAAATGAAAGATTGAATCATCAGGGCTTCATGACTTTGACTCCGGCATCAAGTAGAACATCAGAGTGTAACAATTTCAGGCCACCTCGACCGTACTATCTTCAAAACGGCAATGCCAATGCACGACAGTCGGAAGGTGTTATGGCTAGCCCTACAAAATCACTAGGGAACAAAGTCATGGAGTACTTGTTTGGATCTTAGGAATCTACATATCAGCACAAGACGGGACGTATAATTTCAATAGAGTGAATTTATGATTCCACTTGAAGTAGCAATTTTCCTTGCAATGAAAATTGTTGCAGATTTTTTTGTAATTGTTTTTGTTGAAAATTTTATTGTAAGTTCCTTTTTTTTCTTTGAAGGAATTTTATTTGTAATTTTCAACTGCATAAAGCCAGAGTTAAAACGAGCAATGCCAGTGAATATCTTTCTTTCGGGCTCAAAAAGTATGTCAGCCATTATATATTACAATGTCTTAGGTCGTAGGTGACATGTGGTACACTTTTTGCGACAACACATGGTAATTGTGTTATTTACTCCTATTTTTTTATTATTTTAAAAATAAAATATATGTTTTTAATATTATAAAACATCAATAATTTATAAATTAAAATATTTAAAATTTAACAATTATCACTAAGCCTAAAAGAAATAATTCTCAATTCAACATGGTATATGTTATTTCGTATAACTTACCATTTATGTTCTCCGCTCAATATTTGCCATCAAAGGTTAGTTCTACAGCATTTACTGCTGCGGCTTGTCTTGTTTTACTAGTTCAAACAAAATATTTCAAAATTCAAATTATCTAAATTAATAAAAAAATTACCGTAACGTAATTAATTTCTACCTTGCGTTTCTTACCATTATTTAGTACCTTTGCCTTTCCTTATTTTTGAATAAAATATAAATGCAATATAGGTAAAAGTATTAAAAAAATTTATTTAGAGACGTATTGCATTTTAGTTCGAGTAAATTAGTCTTTATACATTTTGAAACGTGTAAATTAGTCTCTTCGTTAAAATTTTCTATTAAATAATGTGGAACATGGTGAAAATTATTTTTTACGGGTAAACTATGAAAATGATCATTCAACTAAGTCTTTCGTTTTATTTTATCACTTAACTATTAATTTTTTGTTTAGTCACTCTAAATTGATGTGGGTTTTTTATTGGTTTTGTAACAAAATTAGCCCCTAATGTTTACATATTCTATCAATTTAATCCTAAATATAAAAAAATAAACAAACTTAGCTCTCAATGTTTACAAATTTTGTGTTTTAGCTCTAATTCTAAAAAATTAATAAATTTGGCCTTTAACATTTACAAAATTTGTCAATTTAGTCCTAACTCTAAAAATTTTAAAATATTATTTTTTTAAAAAATCATTTTTAACCATTTATAACCCATCGACTAACCCATGTGATATATTCAAATAAGAAAAAGAACATCCTCTTTCAAGTCGCTTGCAATAATTTTTTTACTATAGTTTAGGCTTCACACTAGACCAACCAATTAATTTGGAATCTATCTGGAATAATTGGCTGCATTACTACCCAAACAGATAACGTTTTTAACATCTTTATTTTTTTTTTTGTGTTTTATCCCAACATTTTAGAGTTCATTTGCAAATGACTTGAAAGAGGTATTTTTTTCTTATTTGAATATCTCATATGGATTAGCCGTAAGGATGACAAAAAAACCCAAATTCGAAAGGTTCTTGTAACACCCCTAACCCGAATCTGTCACCAGAACAAGGTTACAGAGCATTACCGAAGTTTACAAATTAAATAGACAAAAATGCAAACATTTCATATCATATAGCATTCATGTCAAAAAACCAATCAAATTCATACATATTGTCCCTTATACGAGCCCTCGAGGCCCAAAAGCATCAGAAACAAATCGGGACTAAATCGAAAACTCAGAAAATTTTTCAGAAATATTTAAAATTTTCAACACTGCAGGGGTCACGGCTGTGTGGCCAAGACACGATCAGGAGACACGCCCGTGCCTCAGGTCGTGTGGGCATTTGAAATAGGGACACACGGCCGTGTCTCAGCCCGTGTCTGTGCTTGTGTGGGTATACTGACTTGGGTCACACGGCCAAGTCACACGCTTATGTGCTAGGTCATGTGAGCATACTGACTTACATTCTTAAAAGATACAGGGGACACACGGCCATGTCACCTAGCCGTGTGTCATACACGATTGAGACACACACCCGTGTCTCTACCGGTGTGGACAAAAATAGGCTACTTTACAAGCCATATTTCTTACTCAATTTTGTGTCAACCTACAATCAATTTTATACATATCAACAAGTCATAATTAGGCATCCAAAACAAGTCAAAATAAGTGGCAAATCTCAACAAATTACATATATAGCCAACATTAAACAAAATACCTATACATGCCATTATAACCAAAATCAAAACATTCGAAAGTACCGATAGAACAGATAGACAGTGTAATATAACTCCGACAAGCTTTCAACCCAATTGAGCTTCCAGTCATCTGGAAAGTAAAGAAAAACAAATACGTAAGCAATGAATGCTTAGTAAGGTCATATAAACTTTAATTCTATCAATCCATTTCATTATGAAATTTACACTTATCAAGAATAAACATTTACTGATGTCACACAATTCAAGAAACCATATTCAACAACTCATAAAATGAGTAAATCCATAACATCTCTTATACATATTATCCCAAGTATAGTAGAGTTTTAAACAACTTCATACTCTTCCAAATTTCTTCATTCTCATTTGTATTTCTTTACTTACCACACCCATTCCATATGCATAACACACAAGTCATAAGCATATCATACCACCATAGTCATAAGCTAGTGCATGCAAACATAGCCTTTTTCAAATTAATCACATAATAAACCATTTCATAAGAAATTGTATCACTTAAAACTTACCACTCTTTCATAAGCACAAGTATATTTTCATTTGAGCATTTACCATTTCAATGCATCTTATAATTAAACATGTAATACCCCTTACCCGTATTCGTCGCCAGAATAGGGTACGAGGCATTACCGGAGTTTACCGAATTAATTTTTCGTTATTACAAGTTAATTACTATTCATTTACCAAAACATGTCATGACGTCTTTTAGATGGGTCTCCAAAGCCCAAAACATGCTTCGGGACCTAACCAGGATTAAATCAAAACCATAGGAAATTTTTTACAAAATCCCAAAAAAAATTTTAATGAACTCAATATAACCCCTTTATAAATGTCCAACCTTCCCTGCAAATTTTAAAACCAAGACCAATCCAAACCAACCAATCCATTTCAATCAATTTAATACCAAATCATACTTCTGTTATAATTATACCATTTAGCATATTCATCACTCTTTACTTTAATACATATTCATTAAACAAGTTTTGACATTTATGTAATTATCAAACCATATACATGCCATGTAAATCAAAAAGAAATTTACAAAAGCTACCGGAGATAATCTGGATAGTGTGATCCTCAGTGTTGATCCGATCCTCCGTATATTTTCACATCAATCTACAAGAGACATTGAATACACTCAAGTAAGCTTATAGAAACTTAGCAAGTTCATAGGCATAAAACATAAATCTTACAAACATTCATACACTTATACATTATATACCATTACTAAGTTCACCTGTCAACCACAATCATTGGTGAGTTCCCTTGTATAAACTCACTATCACTTATCCATTTACTATAATTCTTTTGGGCCCATTTGTCACTTATCATCCTTAATCAAATTAGGGAACGGTTACGGAAAATTGAGTACTTCACTTCCACTTTGCCCTAATTTAACTATGGTATTACGTATGATCACTTATCACTTTCCGAAGCCATAGCCCTGCCACGGTCTTACACAGATCACATTTATCACTTGTCACTTGTCACTGATCAGATAAGTGTAGCTAAAGCTACCACTTATCACTTATCACTGATCAGAAGTACTCAAATCCTACGTTCCGCTCAATTTGATCTTTTATTCGGTTTTCGCATTTTCATTTTATTTTCATTTCATCAACAAATATATGTCATCATACATTATATAATTCATGAAATTAACATTTAATCATTAAATTTCAGCTATATGAACTTACCTGGGTCGATTTGCAGAATATGTGAAAGTTTAGGGACTAATTAGCTACTTTTTCTTTTCCTCAACTTGCTTCGGGTCCTCGATCTATCATTCTAAAATCATTCACTTATCAGTATTGACTTCACCTTCACTCTATTTCACATCCTTAATGTTTATAACTCGCTTATAAGTAACATTATCTATAATTTCACTATTTACTTATGTATATTCAATGTTGTCCATCCATGTCATAGTCACTAAATTATTTTTATATTGAGCTGCAGAACTCAAAATTAGGATCCGGTAATTTTCCCTGAAACTAGACTCACATATCTTCTTACCATAAAATTTTCAAATTTTTTGGTTTAGCCAATAAGTACATTTTATTCTTTAAAATCACCTTTGTTCTGCTATCTAACAGTTCCAACCCTTCTTCACTAAAAATTAATTATCTCATCGTACGAGATTTGGATGATGTTCCCGTTTGTTTCTCTTAAAAATATACTTATTCAGGATTTTAAAATATAAATTTAAGCCCCTAATTATTTTTCTTCAATTTTTGGTGATTTTCTAAAGTCAAAACAGGGGAACCCAAAATCATTCTAACCTTATCTCACAAAATTTATTATATCTCATGATTTACAATTTCATTGCTTACACAGTTTCTTCTATGAGAAACTAGACTTAATAAGCTTTAATTTCATATTTTATTCATCCTCTAATTAAATTTTTGGTGATGTTTCAAAGTTAGACTATTGCTGTTGTCCAAAACTGTTTTAGTGCAAAATGTTGGTTTCCATTTTGCCCCAAATTTCACAGTTCATACAATTCAGTCCTTGCTCAATTAACCCCTCAGTTAAGCTAATTTTTTCTCAATTAGTACTTTAACTAGACATTATAAGTTTCACAACTATTGAAATTCAGAATTTCCACATAAAACCCTAACTTCAAACTCTTTTACTATTAGGTCCCAAACATTCACTTTCTATTCAATTCTTTCAATAAAATCGACATATAAACAATGTAAAGCTCTAATTCCATGCTAAATCATCATATACTTCCAGCACATATTCATAGGAACTCTCAATTTCTTTCATAAAATCAAAAACTACCTAGTTGTAAAAGTCACAAAATCATAAAAATTACAAGAAATAATCAAGAATTGAACTTACATGATTCAAATATATGAAAAACCAGCTTGGAGGGACTCTTCAATGGCGTTTTAGGCTAAGAAATATGAAGAATTGCCTAGAAACTCTCTTAACTAAGATTTTTATTTGTTAATTTTCCAAAATTTCCAATTTTTCCCTTATTACATCAATTTTCCAGAATTTTCTTTCTTTCTTATGCCGCCTCAACTATCCCATATTGGTATATTTATGCCTTAAGTCCCTCCTTATTCATCACTTAAGCTATTTAATCACTTTAGCAAGTTTTGCACCCTTTTCAATTTAGTCCTTATCATTCAATTGACTACCAAAATGTTAAAATTTCCTAACGAAACTTTAATACTAACTTATTTACACTCCTTTAATATTCATAAAAATATTTATGACTCGATTTTTAATTCTGAGGTCTTGATACCTCGTTTTTATCTCAATTTATCTAATAATTTCCTTTAATATGCAAAATTCACTAATCCGAAAATATTTCTAAAATCACACCTAACTTTTACTTATTAATATCTAAACTCACATGTTGGATTTAGCGATCTCAAATCACTATTCCGACACCACTGAAATTTGGGCCATTACAAAACATATTACCATTCAACCAATAGCTTGGCACTTGTCTAAGCATCAAACAACAACACTTGTTAGCGTACTTGAACATATTTCATATAATTTCAACATCGATAATCTTATTATCTCAACATGTCACACTTGGGTTTATTACTCATCTCAACTTACATAATTTCCATGTATCAACATATCAACATATTGATATATATATATATATATATATATATACATATCATAATACATATCATTCTCTTACCATTTCTTCATATACATATATCATTCAACACAAGTTCCGACATTTTACCTTTCGAAGAACGACTTACGGATTTAAGTACATCGTTAACAAAAGCTCGAAAGCTGAACAGAAGCTCATGAGAGCTAAACAGAAACCTATAAAGGTTGAACAGAAGCTCTTAAAAGCTTAACGAAAACCCATAAGGGCTAAACAGAAGCTCAAAAGAGCTGAATGGAAACTCATATGAGTTAAACAGAAGCTCATAAGAGATGAACAGAAACTCATAAGAGTTGAACAGAAGCTCAAAAGAGCTGAATGGAAACTCATATGAGTTAAACAGAAGCTCGTAAGAGCTAAACGGAAAGTAAAACACGAGAGTTCGCAACAAATGTTGAACCTCGGTTTACTTCGGTAATTTGCTGTTATTTTCCTCCAATCCCGTCAGTTTTCCAAATCACGAATGTACTCAAATCCCGCGTTCAATCCAAACTGAGCATTAATTTCAATAATAATTTTTCCAACAATAATTCAATTCCAACAACAGAACATATATATATTACCAATCACCAATTAGTATTCACTTTAATGAAAATTATATAGAATACAATTCATACGAACTTACCTGGTTAAATTGCAGAAATACTAAGATTCAGGGGCATTTTGATAATTTTCTATTTTTCTCGATTTTCCACTCGATCTTGATCTAAATTAATAATTTCATTCAATATACTAATTTAGACAATAAAAAATTCATTTCATGCAATTTGGTCATTTTTGACATTTTTACAAAATTGCCCCTAAAGTTTTACTTTTATTCAATTTAGTCCGAGCCCAAAACATGCAAATTAATCATTTTCTATGCAAACCCATGCTAGCTGAATATTCATGGCATTCAATACAACCCATTTTGCAATAATTTCACAACAAACCCTTGTATTTTTATTATTTCAACAATTTAATCCTAAAATCAATATTTAACAAAACCGCTTTATAAAATCATCATACAACATAATCAAAACTCTAAATTCATGTTATTCATCAAAAATATCTAATATTCATCAATGGGAACTTCCAAAATTTTTAATAAAATCAAAAACTAAGGTAAGGTTTAATTAGACCCAATTGTAACAATCTCAAAAACATAAAAATTACAAGAAACGGGTAAAAATTGAACTCACATGAAGCAAATATGCAAAACCAGCTCAAGGAGCTCTCCTAGAGTGTGTTTGAACCAAAATTGGAGAAGAAATGTCTAGAAATCCTTTTAAAATTCAATTTGGGTGTTTTAATTTCATTTTATTTATCATTTTGCCATTAAATGGCTTTATTTTATTATTTTCTTCTCTTATGCCGCCTCATCCTTTAAATTTAGGTTTATTTATTTCTTCAGTCTTCCCTCATTTATTAATCAAGCGATTTAGTCACTTTATTATTATAATTAGCAAGTTTTGCACCTTTTAATTTAGTCTTTTTAATTAATTAACTATCGGAAGGTTAAATTTTTCAATGAAACTTTAATACCTCCTTAATGACACTCTGTAAATATTTATAAAAATATTTACGGCTTGTTTTATAGAAACAAGGTCCCGATACCTTATTTTCCAAAACCTCTTGAACTAGGGTTTTATCACTCAAACCTAATAATTCATTATAAGATATAAATTACTAATTCAAATTTAAAAAAAAAAATCATATTTGACTTGTAAATATTAAATAATAAAATTTGAGAGCTTACTCGCCGGATTTGGTGGTCTCGAACTACTGTTTTCTGACACCACTAAAAATTTGGCTGTTACAGTACTGGGCCAATTTGACCTGTTGAGGTTTTTTTTTTTTTGAAGTTGGGGGTTGGGACGGGGTAGGTTAATTTTTAAAAGTAGTCAAGTTGGTCGAGTTTAGAATGAAATCACCCACCCTGCCTTGAGATATTTACGAAATTACCCTCTATAAATATTTAATATTAATTAAATTTTTACAATCCCTAAAATTTATCACTACTAGTCTCATTCTACTTCCTCAAGACTAGTCACCCTTTTCACCCTTGTAAGGTCATTTCCCCCATTTTCTATCTTTTTAATTTAATAATTTATTAAAGGAATATTTTTGTTCCTTTTAAATTTTCGGGTCTGGAGCAAGTTAAATTTTTTTAAAGTCGAGGTCAAGTCAAGGTTGGAGCATGGCAATAAAGCATCAAGTTAGGGTGGGGTGGGCAAAAAACCGCCTCACCCCGCTGTCATCACTAGTTAGTCGATTGGTTATAAAGGGTTAAAAATGAATTTTTTTTAAATATTTTTTAAAATTTTAGAGTTAGGACTAAATTAAAAATTTTTATAAATATTGAGGGTCAAATTTATTAATTTTTTTAGAATTAGAACTAAAATGAAAAAAATTGTAAACTTTGAGAACTAAATTTGTTGAATTTTTATATTCAGGATCAAATTGATAGAATGTATAAATATTATAAGATTAATTTTGTTACTAGACCAAAAAAAATTCACATAAGCTCGAGTGACTAAAATATTTAATTTAGAAAAGTTTAGTGACTAAATCGAATTTGGGTGATCAAAATAAAATGAAAGACATAGTTGAGTGACCATTTTCATAATTTACCCATAAAAATAATTTTCAACATGCTCCGCGTCATCATTTAACAAAAATTTAACAAAGAAGCTAATTTGCACATTTCAAAATGCATATAAGTTAATTTACTTTTTTTCAATAAAAAAAACCGAAATGCAATCTCCCTTGTACTTTTACCCTATATAACATAAATATTTATCACTAATATATAAATCTTATATTTTTAAGATAAATATTTTTATACCATAATGATTTAGGCAGCCTTTGGATTCCACCGAACCTGCGTTCCGGTGAGATTTGTTCGGTTAATCTTGCAATTGCAGCTTTTCCCATTGTTTGGATAACAACGGTGAAAAAATCTCGTCACAACGCAGTTCATTTTTCCCACTGCTACTTTAAGGGCTAGTGGAGATTTAAAACTGCGTTTAACAATTCAATTTTCATTCTTGCCCTTTACTTTTCTTTCTTTTTAATCGACGCTCTTTCCTCTTTTTTTATACGATTAGATTATCATTTGTTTTAAAATTTGACAATAAAATAAATAATTTTACATGAGTAACTATATGAATAAATATATAATTAAAAACTTATAGATTTTAAGAAATTTATTTTAAAAGATAAAGATTTTTCCTGAAATATATATAAAGATTGTTAATTTATTTATTCAAAATTTGACACAATAAATAATTAAAATTATTATACAATAAAAATAATAAAAATATTTATATGAATACATAAAATAATGAGAAATTTTGTTAGAATTTAAATCGATTTAAACGAGTAACTATATGAATTGATTTTGTCTTTGTACTTCGACTCTGACATGCACACTTCATGCAAGGAGAACCCAACATGTTTTTTTCTGATTATACCACCGTGTTACAGACAGATAAAATGTAAATTTGCTTGTAGTAATGTAATGTATCTTTAAGCTTTAACTTATTCAATCCCATACATAGATACATACGTATATATATATTTGTAAACAAAGGTGTGGATGTATATATACCATGATATATTAAGATATATGTTTGCTTGTATTTGTTATAATGGTGATCTTTAAATGATGCTTATTATGATATATATATATATATATATATATATATGGTTTTATGTCGGTTGACATTTAAAAAAATGGCTAATATACCCAACATGTCAGTTTCTTCAGGCCATTTTGATAGAGGTGAATCGAGTTCTTCTAACAATGAAGGTGACCTTGAAACCGCAATGTTAAGGGAAATCATTGTGACTAGTTTAATGAATTCGTCTATGTAAAGAAATTTTGTATCATAACCTAATTTCTAATATTAATGAAACTTGTTATGTCATTATATTTTTGTATTAAAATTATTAGGTACTTCAAAATTTGATCCAAGTGTAATGTTATTATTTGTGAAAATAATATTTATCATTGTTATAAAATAATAACTAACTATAAAAATAATTATCATTTTATCTAATAAATTATTTAAATTTATTATATAATTAATTAAAATATTTATAATAAGATATCGGAAGATACATTTTAATATTTTATTAAATAAGTTTATAAATTAACATATTTTTATAATTTTGTACAAGTAAAATAATTTTAAAACTTCTATTATATATATTTCTAATCTAATTTTCTTAATAATTATTTTCTATTCTCACCTCACTCTTACAATTGCATTTGAATTCAAATACACACTTTACCACTACAGTAACTAATTTCACTGAAGATAAATGCACTACTCATCCAAACTAAGCCTAAAACTACTTTTTCACAAATACATATGCTATATATAAATACCGCATTTGGTACTTCTCCTTTCAAAGTGGTTTATGGTCCAGATCCACCGCGCTTATTGTCTTATGAAGTTGGCTCTTCTAAAGTTGATGCAGTAAAAGTTATCGTGAGATTGATTATGAATCTGGATCCTTGGTTTGGGTACGTTTACACCCTCATTGACAGAAATCACTTTCAGGGAAGCATAGAGACTAGTTTTAACAAATAGAAAACGTAAAAAAGCTACTTTAAAATAGATGAGGAAAAGAGAAAAACAGAGAGAGAAGCAAAAGAGAATAAAATAAAAATAAAAAAAAAGTTAAAAGAATATAAAAGAAAAATTTTAAATTGTTCAAAACGAAAAAATATGGGGATCAATTGTATAATTTAACCTAAATTTTTTATTTAAAATAATGATTTAACGTGTCACATCAGCTTACCGTTACACCGTTAAAGGCAATTAACGGCTCAGACGTAAGTGACTAAAATATAACTTAAAGTAAACAAAAGTGACTATTTTAATAGCTTGCCCGTTTAACTTATCTTTTTCATTTGTTTACCCGCGTATTTTTGCTTAGGTAGTTGAATTGCAGTCCGTGGCATTGATGGTCTTGTAACTGGAATCACTTTTTCTGCTGATTCTGGAAGAAAAAGATCCTTCTAAAACCCAAAGATCGACCTGCTCCTCATGAAAGATGTTTGCCTTTTGTTTGTCTCCTTTCCACTCACTCATCCATTGTTAACTATATTCAAGTTTTATTCTACTTCATTGATATGTGTTTTATATGTGCTTGGGCAGCTGGTTTTTGAATTGCACCCCCCTCCCCTTTCAAATTACTGAATGCAAATTATGATTCTTGTTTTATATTTCCTAGGTCTCAGAGGGTGAATCTGAACAGCAAGGTGCATCATCTTCTGTAGCAAATTCACGTGGTTCAACTGCTGCGAGACAACGTCAACAACAGGAGGCTGGTGGAAAGTTAATTAGAAGCATACTTTTGAGTAATGAAACGATTCAGCAGCTGTCCAGGCCGGCAGAAAACTGAAACTATGAGTCTGGACAATGTCAAGAGACCTCTGCGACCTACGAATTCATGATTGGGTATGATTGGTCATGTCTCTAATGATATTGCTGCTCTGGAATGTGATGTTGATACAAAAAGTGTTTCAGATAACAAGTTCATAAAAAAGGCACTACATGGTTCAGGTTACAAGAAATAAGGATAGACCTGATCATGGAGTATGAGCCCCTCGTCATCGTTCTGACGTTCCACAAGCTAGTGAGGAGCGCTTGACTCCCTCTGTGTTACAATCTGCACAGGCCTCCCGTAATCCCAGCGAAGGTATTAATGCTTCTGCACATGAATATCCTGTACTTGGAAGTATCTATAGGTTTGGGATACAGTTGTTTTATCAAGTTGTTATGATTGAATTTGCAAGAACTAAGGAAGCTAATGTATGTCACTTCTGCATATGGTCTTTTAGTTAACCCAAGGAGAAATGAAAAGCAATGTACCTAGTGGAAGCAGTGGACATAAAATTCCATCAGAAAACGGTTAGTCTATCTGTAATGGATTGATTCAGTATTGATGTCACGTGCAGTATTCCTAGAATGTCATATCGATGATACCATTCAGCAGGTTCCAATAGACATTTTGATCGGCATCCAGCAGCTCATAATATGAAGGATGATGGGTCTGTTACATAACATGTTCTTGAATAGTCCTTACCTGGTGCTAGATTAATTACCTTATTAGACTGGAAAGAGCATGCATCAGCAAGCAATCGTGTGTGGTCTACATTTGGAAAGAAGTGTGGATCAAAGAATAATGATGATAAATTATCGGTGGTGGTGTTGTTGTATGATCCAAGGTGCTTAGAAGTTTACTTTTGCCATGAACCATGCTGACCTTAGCTATGGGCTGGAGCTGGATCTTCCATAAGTGGATATTTCTTATTTTCATATGCTGTATTATCTTATGTTCTAAAATGCAAGTCTATTTGACAATATTATCAGAAAAAAGTTGATCTCGAAATTGAAAATTCATATTTCGAAAAGCAGAGGATTAGAAATATCAAATTATAGTAATGGCCTAAATTCGTAAATATTGCATAGTACAAGGTCCTTCAATACCTTAATAACTTTTTTGGTACATTTCCTAAACCCCTCCAAGTCTTATGATATTATAGGCTGAAGCATAACCTACAACTTCCAACTTACAGCAACTAAGGTAGTACTTAATTGGTTCTTAATAAAAAAGAAGCCAATGCATTGCTAGAAGAAAATGTAAATTACAAGGATGCAAGTGTATAACAGCTTTTCTCTTTACTGCAAGAAAAAAAATAATTACAGAAAGGTAGTTGTACATACAAGAACGGCATATGACAGTTTAAGAGCCGTACAATGAACCAACAGTTGTGTTCTGTGAGACAAATAGAAATAAAGGTTAAAGAATATGGTCCCTTTTCTTTTCTCTTCTTTATTGAAATTAAGCTAAGGAATCTGAACAATTTCTACTAAAATTTTGTGAAGCGACTGAGGCTTTGAGAAGAATGGGCAGTGATCACTCCCTTTAATCTTGTAAACTCCTTCTGGTGGGTTCTCTCTTACTAGTTTCTCTTGCACATCCGGTGAAAGAGCTCGGTCATCCAATGTCTGAATGTAGAACCGCCGTCCGCTTCTGTACTTCTCGGGGGACAGTGACAGTTTCTCCATTATAGGACCCAGTGGAGTAGGTCTCATGGTAACCATGGCCAAAGCTACATCCTGGAATAGAAACCAAATATCATGTTAGAATAATATGATTCTATAAATGCACACAACATTTAGACTCGAGCATGGTATTAACATGTTAAAATGCAACATAATATTCACCAATAAAACCAACACGAATCATCAGAAACTGCGGTATCTTGAGTTTTGACATACATCATATTCGTAGCCTCTTGTTCAAAAAGTCTAATGATATAACTCCTTTCATGTTACGTTGTCCATGCAAACGATTGCAGCACTTGATTTCATTAACCATAATGCAAGACTACACCAAATAACAGAAGTGACGTATACAACATTGATTGGCCCAAAAATGGCCATAATATGCATACTTCATAGCTAAAGCTTCAAACATTTAATTTTATGGTGCTCTTCTTTCCAATACAACTTCGATCACTGTTGTTCTGTTGCCACAAATGAATAAACAGGACAATAAATCCTAAACATCTAGCTTACAGAATGGTGGAGATCCTGTAAAGGGAAAAAAGAATGGATATTCAAAATTTACGAGGTTCACTGATATGATGTTCTTGACCTGTAAGGCTGTAAAAGTACCTTTGTTGGCGATTGGTTGAAATATAACCCTTTCATTAGCTGTTTCTCGAACATGAACCCTGTAGGTGGCTCATCTTTTCCGTTTCCATAAATCAAAAACTCTGACTCTTGCATGAAACGTTCAGCAGAACCAAGCTGCAACAAAATGAAGAGTTGAAGTAACATAGACTTAATGTAATTACTTGATGTACAAGAAACGGCAACAAGGCATCGATAAAAATACCTCTTCTGCAAACACATCGAAAGGTCTCTGACCATTAGACACCATTGTAGCACAAAGGAAGATTGCTTTGGAGATCTTTTCTGGGAAATTTTCCAATGCATAAGAAAGGCAAGCACCTCCACTGCTATGACCCACCAAAATAACCTTCATATAGTTCATGAAATCAAAATTATTAACATAACAGATGAATAAAATGCATGAGAATATCAAATATGCTCACTTACCTTCTCGTCTTCGGGAAGGGCCTCTAGATATTGAATCAATGGTTTTGAATATTCAGCTAATGTAGTGACAGTGTTTGTATCTGTCAGATCAATACCGGAACCGGTCAGATCCATCGCAGTAGGTAAAAGACCCACTTCCTCCAACTGAGCAATTGTTTTATACCAACACCATGCTCCAAACCCTTCTCCATGTATCAGAACAACTCTTCTAAACTTGATATTTTCAAGAGATTCCACCACCTGCAAATAACATGAAAATAGTATCACAAATCACTTAGCTTTCATTAAGTTTATCACTGACCTTTTTCACAAGCTTTCAAGGAGAGCATGTTCCACAAATAGAAATAAAGAATGGTTTCCAGATTGCCTTTAAATTGACCATAACAAAAGACCTCTTTTTTAAACTTTGAATTTGGATTAAAATAAAATAAAGCAGAAAAAAAGAAGAAGCTATCTTTATCTTCTCAAACTAAATTGTATTAGAGACTTGGAATCTACTTTGAAGATATAAAGCTCAAAGCACGGTGAATCGGTTAAATATTTTCCCTTTTTCAATGAAAAAGCAAAAGAAGTGGACCATGATTAGCATCTTATTTTTTCTCTCAAAATTTTACTCTTGTTCTACAATCAATCATTAAAACCTCACTTTTTCAGCATAGATCCAGTCAACTAAAACAGTAATTAACACAATGATTAGAGATGAAAAGCTGGAAACACACCAAGTAACTTAATATCGGTATTCAATAATAATTAACAGTAAAAAAAAGAACTACCTTTTTTTCATTATTAGCTAATGGATCAGTGTGTCTTCTAGAGCTGGTAGAGCCAATTCTCCTGGACATGGATCCATCAAATCTCTGAGACAATTGGTGCTGATGAAGAACCATAGACAAAGCTTGTCTATGCAAAAGCTCTTCTTCTGCAGCCATTTTCCTCTGAGACCTTCCCCCAATTCTCCTACTTCTTGATCCATTATTTTCTTTGCTATCCTTCTTTCTCCTGTAAATGATATTACCCATTCTTCACAACACCTCAAAACAAGTTTTTTTTTAACACAACCCAGAAAGCTAAAGGATCATTTCTGCTAGGAAAGTTGAAGAAAGTCAAGAGATTTCCCAGGAAAGATGGGTTTTTTTTCAGTGAGCAAAAATTAGTATACGGCAAAAACCTTTCAGCTTCAAGATTTCATTATTTACATTTAGAATTCGTTGAAAAAAGAGATAAGAAGAAAGAGGAGAAAAATAAAGAGTTAGAAGAAGTAGGTTATAAATGCATATAAAAAAAACATTAAACAAATGTGTTGAGAGCTGCTTAATTCAGAGGCAGCCAACTAAAATTAAGTGACATTTATTGTGGTTTGGATACAAATTCTATCAACGGTAAAGACAGAGACTTTGAATGCTTTGCTCTCTTTGTCTACAAAATGAAGAAATGTTATTTATACTGTTTGTTGACCGTTGATTTGGGGTTATTCCAGTTTTACTGCTAAATGGTGTTCAATACAAAATGAAGAAGAGTTTGGTTGGGGTAAGTAGGAGAGACATTTGTCTTATTTTGGGACACCAATGTTGTTGTTTTTATCAAACACCATGGTAGATGATTATTATAATTATTTATGTGGTTTGAGTTGAAGGAGCAGTCACTGTTTTGTCTTGTATTTTATTCATTGATTTTGAGTTCTAACAATATTAATATAAATGTACTCGGGACGACTTAAAAGGACTAAAATAGTTAAGAGGTTTGTTTAACTTGTGGGGCACGCTTAGCTTTAAGTTCGTGAATGACAGGAGAGGAAGGTTTAGTATATAGAAGAGTTAATATGTTATTTGGTATTTGAGTTTTTTTAATTTAAATTAGTATCTGAGTTTAGTTTTAATATTTAATTTGGTGCTTAAATTAAATAATTCAATGAATGTTTGACATGTATGCATTGACGAAGCCTACAATTTTGAGGGTGGGGGCAGAATAAAATTGTATATTTTTATTATAGTAAAAATATAATTTCATCATTTTAATAGTTTATATTTTTATGATGTTCAAAGTACAATTTTACCATTACTAATTTAAAATTTTATAAATTATAAAAGGCCTAAATTACATTTACCTAATTAGAACACGCACAAAACAAAAAGAAAAAAAACCTCAAATACCAAACTCAACATTAAAACTAAACTTGAGCTATTTAAAATATAATTTGCACAATTTCAAAACAGCCATGTATCATTGTTATCTTCTGATGTGGATTTGATCATCAATGATACCATTAATCTTGAATTTGAATATGTGATATTTTAATATTTAAAAATAAAAATTTAATTGATAAAGCATATCTTACTTTATAGTGTTATTAATTAGAATTTAATTTTTAAATTAGGCGAGATTAAATTCAAAAATAAAGCTAGAAATTTTTGGGAGGTTGAATTAAGTTGTCTATTTTTATGAGAGTTAAAATGTAATTTCACCATTTTAATAATCTATATCTTTATAATATTTTAAAAGATTAAATCAGAACCTTGTCAATTTTCATAGGCCCAAATACAATTTTACCATAAATTAACTTAAAATTTTATAAATTATGAAGAGCCAAAATTTAAAAATTCTATTTTTAAAAATTTAAAATTAAAGCGAAAAAAGTATTGATTACAGAAAATCTTAACCTACCTTCTCGTAACAAACTTATTTTTTCATTCCCTTTTCAATAAAACCCAGTGTGGCCTCTGTCTTTAATTAGATTGCTTTGTAGTTGTCCTCTCCTACCCACCAAACTGAGTCTGCTCTTTTTACCCTCTTTTTCTCCATACATGAACTGAAAATTGAAACTATAAATGGGAAATTAGGGGTTTATGACCATCCTTACAATCACCAAAGTGCTGATTCTGATATTTAAACTTCTAAACCATGGATCTAATCTCTTTAAATTTATAGATTTTATTGCTGGTCCTGGTGAGAAAGAGGATTGGGATTCAACAACCAATTTAAATAGTGGAATAAACAGAGCGTTTTCCATATTTTATTTGGTCTAATTTTGTCCAAAGGGGTGAAGTTAAATGTACCGCTATTAATTTTGTCTGTTTTAGGTCCCTGTCTCAATCCTCAATTAGTTTATGAGCCTAATTTAATGATGATCTTAGAACCAATAATAATATGGTGGTGTTTGACCAAACCATATGGCTATTGTATTTCTATTTAATTATTAGTATAAGATAGAAACCCCAAGAGAGACAAAAGACAATTCATGATTCATCCATTAGAAGCTTAAACTTTACTCAACTACTCAGATTTTTCAGTGTTGGAATATTACCAATTTGATTATGTAATATTCTCCTTCTATAGTTTCTTCTTTCAGTACTAACCAATCACTAAAAGATCATTGGCACAATCTTTTACACTTGCTACTATTTGTTTCCCAGGCAGCTCCTCTTTGACACCAGGGTTACAAACTTTGATGGACAAGCTTAAAACAATTAAAAACTGGTAGTGGTATGAACAATGTAAGGTCTTCTTAAATTATGAGAGAAATATGGAAATGGTAAAACAATTAATTCATTATATGTCAAGAAGCTTACACCAAAGCATCTAGGATATCATCCGACTCATCAACTGCTACCTCATTTCTGAAAAGCAATTTAAGATATGGAAGAACTTTGGGAAGCACTGGCAAATCTGCTATGTTAATACTCATCATGTCGAAAGCAATGCATGTCTTGTGCATGTGTGTCTCATCAAATACAGGAATTTTCGGGTATCTTTGGCTGAAATGGGTTAGGACGATGCGATAAGCACCAGCGGAGTTCCCCACTTCAATGGCTTCCTTGGTTGTGCTGTGGTTTCTAGCGATGGCCTCATCAACCAAACCATCCTCAAAAGTTGCCTGTAATATGATCAAGTGTAAGCCGGTCAATCAAATTAGCTTTGAGAATGTGACGGTGATGGTTAATGCAAGTACAAAAGAGATCCAGTTTCAAATTAAACTCAAAGCTGAATAACCACTAAAGAACCCTAAATAGTTGGATTATACACCAAATAGACATGGAGAATACGAATGCATCTGAATGCACCAATCAAATATCTTTATGTCATGTCCTCCATGAAAGTATGTTTAAATTTACAAACTTGCATTGTATTATCTAAGGAAGGTGATGGCAGAACTATTAGTTACGATGATGATCAATTAAACATGCTATTAATATCTAATGCAATAAAAACTTGCCTCGTGTATGAGAACTGTTGCTCCACGACATGCATCTACCAGTTCTGGACAGGGCCTAGTGTCACCGGAGTACACAATCTTCCATCCTGGGATCACTTTTCCGACACTGTTGACACGCTCTGCAGCTTCCAAGACAATGCCAAACGCCTGGGGACAGTGCACAACAGGAAAACTAATCAAAGCCTCTAATCCTGCTTCACCTAGCATTTTCTTCAAGCTCTTTAGGAATGGATAAGCTGCAGAATGATCAACTGGACTGCCTGGTTGCCACAAATAGCTCTGCATACGACTACCTTTAGCAAACAGAGTCTGATTAATTTCTTGCATGCTTTCATTTTTGGCATTTGAATGCCTTGGACTTTGTGGAGATGATCCATCATTATTTGATGCACCATCCCTCACGAAAGTATCCCATGAAGCTTTTGTGGTACTCCTACAATCAAGGAACTGCATATCAAGATCTTCAAGTCTTTGATATGCATCTAAATATCGCTTAAGCTGTCTCGGTCCTATAACCAGTAATGGTTCGTGAGGCACTCCTTTCAATAAACCACGTCTCAAAGCAAGCACTCTCGCCAAACCCGTGTGGTGATCAGCATGAATATGAGAGATCCAAACACATTTTAGATTTCTAATAGCCTTGTCTGCACCATCTACACCATATCTGTTTTCTCAATAGAGACGCAATCACGAGTTAAGAGAGAAAAAAGGAAAGACCGTGATATTAATCATACCTAACTAAAATTTTGAGATAATTTTACCTTCTTTTCAGTTGGCCAAGGGTCCCTTCTCCGCAATCCAAGAGCAAGCTTCCTTTGGAGAAAAGATTGATATAGACAGAGCTAACATTACGATACTTAGAAGGCTGAGATGAACCCGTACCAAGAAGAACAATTTCAAGGTCATCTCTCCTTATGTTCTCCAAACAACCAGGCAGGGTATCTTCCGTCAACCATGGTTCTTCAATCATAACACCATTATCATTTGAAGTAGGTAATACCTCTCTACTTTCTTTAAGCTCCTGCCAAAACTCTCTGACATGTTGTGCAGCATCAGCAATCTCTGGAATTTCTAAATGAAGCTCATCAACTACTTGAGACTGACCCATTGGAGTTGGAATATGTGATCTGTCCAGTCCCAGTTGAGCATAAGGGCGCAATGTGAACTGTCCAAAATATAAGTAAGAAAAACTCTTAAAGAGGAAACTATTGCACTGTTAATTTTCTTGAAGAGTCCAGAGCTCAATATATATAAACAGTCAGTTATTTACTTAATTCATGGAAATGTTTTTCACTTAAATGATTCACTTCTTTTAATACTAAAATCTAACAAACCAATTATTCACTTGATTCATGGAACAGAAAATGCCATTTTTTGGCAGGAAAATTGATTCTTAATGTTCGTTTCTTTCATTTTTAAGGAAAAAAGAAAAAGAAGCAGTGACTGCCACCCCAAGAAGAATACCTTTAAGAGATTTTCAGCAGGAATACTTTCACAGATCTTCAAAGTGGGACCCTAGAAAAAAAAATACTAAGTTGCATGCAAACTTTTCATGGAATAATAAACCTGATTGTAAAAAATGTCAATTCTAGAATGTAAACAGACCTCACTTGAACTAATATCATCTGATGTTGAGTAATTAAGGTGCTGAAGAGACAAGAAACCTGAAGCTGGAAAGAACTGTGGGCATAAGTAATTAAGTCGTGATGTAACTCTTGCACTTGATTTTAGAATTGGAACCTCAAGAGTCTTCCTGCAGAGTGACATAAATAAGAAAATCATCAGTTCTTAGGCAATGATGCATAATACCTGTGCCCTGAAAGAAGTGAAGCGACTTACTTTCCATGTCCAGCCATAATATGCTGCGCTGAACCAAATTTCTTCATCCACTTCTGGTAGTTGGGACTGCTTACAACAGAAGCAGGACTTAAATGAATGACACAGTTTACCATCTTAGTACTCTCTGTTAGGTGACTTGATACATCTGTATAATATCCATTGAGGCATTCTATGGATAACAATTCCTGTAGATGAGATTCTGTGGGACAGTCAACCAGGATGACAATGGGACCAGGAACAGGAGGATCCATTACATCAGCTGGATGAACCTATGCACAGCAAGGAAAATTTATAGGGGGTCAAAAAGTATAGCAACTAGACAAATAACTGATGCATGAAAAGCATAAGACCACAAGTATTTTCCTTGGTAACAGATCACCCACCATGATGTCTAGGCGGTCTGACTTCACTGATTTACCATGCTGTAGCTCGCTATACTTTGGCCCGGCTTTCAGGCCAAGAGCTGCAGCCTTTTTAGGGTCAAATTTTCCCATAAGCTCGGGCAATTCACAAATATATAAGACAGACATTTCACCAGGCTTTATTTGGGACTGTTGTAAGCAATGAGGTTGTAGGAGAATTGCTGATATTTTGACAACCTCATCTTTGACAAGAACAATAGGATCTGAAGCTTTAATTGGAGCAGTCACATTTTCAGCAGCATCAGAAATGGGAGACTGTCCAAAGCTCTGAGTGTGAACCATAGTTGCATGTGGAATGAAAGATTTCATTGCACCAACTAAAAAATTGAGATCTGAAGGTCCCCAGATTTTGACCTTTACAGCAATAGAGTCTAGTACTTAAGTAATAGGGACAAAAATGTCAAGGAAAAGTGAAATATTTTATATCATTCAGACACTCACACTGTACCCTTCTTCACCCATGCCAGCCAAAGTAAGCAGCAAACCTACGAGAAAGAAGTTAAACTCAACAATTCAGGGAATAACCTTTGCATGCCTAGAATGTCTTTAACAGAATATCATTGCTTCTTACTTCAAGCAATTAGCAACAATTTTTCTGTGTGGACCTCCAGGAATCTTTCAAAATAAACAGAGAAGTAAAGCTCAAAAATAATGATATATCAAACTTCTACAGAGCATTATAAACAAGATTCAATAAAAACCTGGAAGTCCACCCGCTGTTTCTGAGCAGACCCGTGAGAGAAATATGTGATCTATCTGGAGAAAAAATCCACATCAGACTATCTTTCTAGATCGAAATTGAATAAACTGGCAAAAATATTCATGTCAAAAGAAACGTGTATACCTTTGATAACTTTACTTTATGCTCAGTGCAAAATCTTTGTAATCCCTGCCATAACAGCAGTTAATAATTAACGACAATACTGGTCAGAGCTCATAAGTCTTCTAGAGGAATTTTATCGTACTTCATCACTGCCAATGTTGCTTAACATTTACAAACTGTCCTAGATCCATTCTACCTTCAAGGCCCAAATAGTCATTGGTAAGACAATTCAAAGTTGATGCCAACCACCGCTTAAGAAACTTAGCCATTGACATTTAAACTCATAGAAATGGTAACTTAAGCTCATAAAAGACAAGGGCAATGCCCATCTGTTTATCCAGCAAAAGAACAAAGAATATTGCATCCAATGCATGATTATATTGCAGTGAACAACAGGCCACTATCCACTGGCCAAAATCCACAGTTAAGCATACATGAAACTGAACCACTATCCTTCTGGTCCTAGTACGTGTTTGATTCTGTGATCTATAGTAATTGGACAAGACCAGACAACAGCTTAGGCATTAATTATGTGACACTATAGGTAATTGTAAGTTAACTAGGGACCATAACACTTGAGTTCACTAGACTTCCTACATACCACTATACCGGTAATTGCTTGGATTGCACTTTCAGAAACTTTTTGAGTGAACAAACGAAGCAACTTCAATAGATAAAAATACCCAGGATTCTTCTAGGTCTTTCCTTGATTAATATTTACCTCACCAGTCACATTAGGACTATATACATTAAGCAGAGTTAGAAGAGCTTTATATTAAGCTGGAAGATGCAATATAAATTGTGCTGAAGCTACACATGAGAAATGCATAATAAGTATGGACTACATTCCACTCTATAAAATCCTTAAAATTGTAAATAAGCCATAGTGCTTACCTCTCCGGCATTAAAAATAAATCTTTGTTTGTCAAAGAAGAGCAAGACTGAAGGCGATGTGTCTTGTGTATCCATTCCAGTCCCCAAAATCTGCAGATTGTAATAAAAACTTCAACTGCTTTAAACAGAACCAATGACTAAAAATGAAATAAAAAGTCAAATAATGCAATTTGTTATCCAAAAGTTCTCAACTTTTTAAAACGAAATTACTCAAAATTCACAACTTCGATCTAAAAAACAACACAAACCCATTTTAGAAAATCACTCAAATTGCCTAAAATTCCAAACCACAGTTTTTTTTTAATGCACCTGTACATATGCAATAGTATTAGTAGGATTAAGCTTGCGTTCTTTTAACTGGGGATTCTTTTTAGGCCTATCACTCTTATCTCGACCTTCAGCCCTTCTTTTATTAAGCCCAAAAGAAGAAGAAGAGTCCTTTGACTGCCCAGTTGTTTCCTCCATAGTCATATCTCTGCCTCCACCTTTACGGTCTTTGAAAGTGCTGTTACTTCTTCTGGAAAGATTGGAAAAGGAACGTGGTCGTTTTGAGGAAGAAGAAGCGAGGATAGTGGAGAAGGAGAAGGGTTTTGGATTGGGTTTAGAGATGAAGAGAGGGACAGAAAGAGTGGGTCTTAAAGGAGGAGAGAAGAGGAGGCGCAAATTCGGAGAAACATATCGCATTTTTTTAAACACCAAAATGTTGGACGAGGCTTCAGCTTTACCTGCCTGCTTGTGAGGTTTTTGCAAGGGTTTTCGCTCTCTTTTTTTCAAGGCTTTTCCCCAGTTCTATCGGACCCTTACCTGGCTTGGCCCCTCTGCCATTTGGATCATTCAATTTTGGGTAAATATACATTTTGGTACCTGAACTTGCAAATAAGTCATTTATCGTAACTATTAAATTGAAAAAAAAATCAAATTCAGGTATAAATTTGAACCAAGAAGCCAAGTTCAGATACCTAATTGGACCAAAATAAACTTTAGGTATTAAATTGAAGCTTAAAGTCAAGTTCAAGTACCTAATTGGACTAAAGAAAACTCTTAGATACCAATATGCATCTTAAAGCCAAGTTTAGATACCAAAATGCATAATTACCCTTCAATTTTTATTATTTTTCATGAAAAACTAAACGAAAGGTGGTGGGTGGAATATAAATACTTTATTCTTGTCACTGTTATGGTGCTAGTATTCAGTCAACAATTTTTCATGTTTTTGTTTTCAAATATGAATGTTTTTCATGTATTTGTTTTCAAATATGAATGTTTGATGCTTTATTATTTTAATGTATAGTTTTATGTTTTAAAATTAAGGAAATAAAACTTATTTTTAAATTTATAGTTTTAATATTATTAAATTTTACTATTCCAAAAATTTATACAGTAAATATATTATTACATATGTAATGTTATATCAATTTACTAGTTTCAAATAATATGTCTTACTACTGCACCTAAACATGCTCATGGGTTAGGTCATTTGGCTAGGCCCAAAGCCCATCTGAAATGTGAGAAAGTTTAGACAAAAATATAAGCTCAAAAAATTGGCTTGGGTAAAAATGGGCCGAGCTTTAAGTAAGGCATTTTTGGCCCGGGCCAGCCCGAATTCACAAAAGGACAAAAAAATTTACTATTTTTTGTTGTTTTCTCCCTATTTTGTTACTATTTCACTATTATGTTACTACTATTTGTTGTTATTATTTGAATTGTAATAGGTCATTTTTGCCCGAGCCCAAACCAAACCAAATAAAAATAAAATAATTACAAGTCCAATTACAAAAAAAAGGCCCAAATGGCCCAAAATAAGAAAAAACCCTAACGGCCCGTTGGCCCAACCTTAAACATTTTCAGAAACCAAAAAAAACACTAAGCCCCCTTGTGCCGCTCCTCTTTTCACACGCACGCCGCCCGAGGTGTCCCGTCCCGAGGCCTGACACACCTTTCTGCTACCGTTTCACCAAAGTAGCAAAAGGTCTGCATTTTATCTCCTCCATTGACCGAGCGCCAAACCTGCAAAAAAGGATGAAAAATGACAGAAACAAAAACAGCAAGGAATAGTAGTAAAAAATAGTAGATAAAATATGTATGAAAGGATATAAAAGTCGAATCCAATGTTTTTTACAAAAATAAATAAGAAATAATAATAAAAATTCACAATAGTTTTTAAGAAAGGTATTTGTTTTGCTTTTGCATATTTATTTTATTTTTAAAACATATCATATATATATAAAACAAAAAATATGAAAGGTTTTACCTCAACCGCCGTCGCCGGAGACTTTTCTGGCCTGGAAGGTGGCTGAATCTATGGTGGTTCGCTGAAAGCCTCGTCGGGGGTGACTAGGAACCGAAAGGTTCCTTTGATTTTCTTTATTTTTTTTCTCTTTTTAGAATTTTTGTGGGTTTTTTGGATATTTTGGCCTCAGATCGGGGTCAAGGGAAATAAAACGGTCAAAACGGGCCTTTTTCTTGAACTCCGACCACCGGGGATGGTGGCTGCCATCGCCAACGACCAGTGGTCGTGGCGGTCCACGACGATGCCGTTGGCCAGACCCTGAGGCGATTTCAAAGAAAAAAAACAAAAGGGATTTTCATTTTTTTTTAAAACAGTGTAGGAATGAATTTTTGAAGTTTTTTTTTTACTTAAATAGGGTGCCAAAACGGCACTGTTTTAGGCTATTCTGAAATGCCCCAAAACGACGTCGGTCGACCCGACGACTCGACCCGGATCGACCTAGGATCCACGTGTTTTTTAGCTGGAGGGTCTATTTGCGCTTTTAGCCCTTCTGCTTTTTGGATGATTTACAATGTAGTTTTTTTTCTTTTTAAGTTTTACCACTTAATTTTATTTTTCTTTCATTTTGGTCCCTATGGAACGATGTGTTTAAGGAGTTTGGGATAATTTCATGCTTAGTCTCTATTTCTTTTTGCGCGTTTCATTTTAATCCTTTATTATGTTTTATTAATTATTATTTTTATTTATTATTTACAATTCATCCCCTAATTTCATTCTGATTTGATTTAATCTTTAGTCTATTTAATTTCAACCTTTCCACAAAATGTTTTTATTTTATTTTATTTTATTTATTATTATTATTTCTTTATCCTTTTACACTTAAAAAATAGATTATTCATACTCTTTTATTTGTGCATTTTATTATTATCATTATTTTTATTTTTTATTATTCTCGTTGTTTTGTTATTTCTTTTATTATTTTAATATCTTCATGTTATGTTTATTTATCCTTTTAAATTATGCATTTTCCATTTTCATTTTTATTTGAAGTTACCTTATTTATTTTATTATTGCTATCTAATTATTAATATTGTTATCATTATTATAATTACATCATTATTATAGTATTCTATTATTTATTATTTATCATTTTAATATTCTACCCAGTATAGCTATTTTACATTATTTCATTATCATTGTACTATACATTACAGTTAAAAATATTTGTTCATTTTTCATACGATACCCGAATAAATTAAATATATACCATTTTAAGTGTTACATTAATTTTTACTCGAAGCATAAAAAGGAAAATTTTAAAATCAAGGCAATGTTCTGCATTTGGAGATTCGAAAAGTCGTGCCCTAAGTTACAGGGTTCAACTTTCTCTTTGAACCTAGATAGCTGAACATCTCTTTCAAAATTAAATCACATGATATTTAAACAATAATTAAATAAATAGTAAGCTTATTTTCAAGGATTCGAGATGTCGTGTCCTAACTTACAGGATGTTACATTTTGTTACCTCGAGATAAGAGAGCCTTTTTACATACGTTTTGATTTATTCAAGCGGTTTAAATAATAACGTTATGCAAAGTGGGGTAGCGTTCTAAAATCTCTTCAAATTTTCAATTTTCGACACTAAAGACATTAAGTAATCAATTAGGTACCAATTTTGGGCGTAACTATAACACTCGTAACCCGTATTCGTCGCCGAAACAAGGTTTAGGAGCATTACCAGGGTTTACCGATCAAACTCAAATATTTCATATTACTTCACATTCATATAAGAAATTAGTCATAAATTTATCATATAGTCCATTATATGAGCCCTCGAGGCCCAAAACATACATTAGAAACAAGTCGGGACTAAATCGGAAACTCAGAGAATTTTTTGTAAAATCTCAAAATTTTTCTAAGGTACAGGGGACACACGCCCGTATGGCCAAGCCGTGTGGCTCACACGGCCAAGTGACACACCCGTGTCTCAAGTCGTGTGGCATTTGAAGTAGAGCACACGGTCGTGTCCCCAGCCCATGTAACTCTCTGACTTGCAATTTTTTTTAGGTGTAGGAGTCACACGGCCAGAACACACGCCCTTGTGCTAGGCCGTGTGTCATATACGGCTGAGACACACGCCCATGTCTCTGCTCGTGTGGACAAAATAAGGTCATTTTCAAGCCTTATTATTCACCCAATTTCACCTTCCACCTATATAAACACTTAAACACATTCAAGAGCCAATCCAATACATTTAAACCTAGCCAAATTCAAGTCTTATGCATGACATATTAATTCCTATGATCAAATGTCCAACTTACCAAGATAGCCTAATACTTATAAACATGTTTTACCAAATACACTATTATAAACTAATATCCAATATACTTATATGATTTTCCTCATTCAACCCTTTAAACATACTCATCAAGCATATTAAGATTATTTACATATCAAACATATCACTTAATAGTCATTCCAATAACTAATTTCAACTAACATTACATTGCCATCAATGGTGACATTTAACCTATACATGCCATTATTACAAAAATTAGTTTACTATTTATATATATACCGAAAAGTTCGGGGAATAGTATGATGTAGCTCTGACCAGTTTCCAACCTTTACGAGCCTCCGAGTACTATAAAATAGAGGAAATAAGACAGAGTAAGCACTTAATGCTTAGTAAGTTCGTATAATGGGAAATTAACTTACCATTCATTTATTTATATAATAAACATGCATAATACATCCAAAGCAATTTGGCAATTAGCCTAACACATATAACATCAACAAACATGTTAGTCATGTATTTCATGTGAATAACAAGAACAAGGATGAGCTCATCAGGAATCGAGTTTCCAAGTATTTCATGCATATATAGATAATAGTTTCATTTTGATTTCACATGTTCTCATGTCAAAATTTCACCCGTTGAATCATTTGAAATCTCGATGGATACTTGGGTAGTACACTTGAAGTGTACAATACTATAAATCCGTCAATTCATATCCGAGAGTGCTTTTATGAGCACTTAAACAGGAAGCTCTCTCTCAAGCACTATAACAGGAAACCCATTGAGCCTTGTGTTGACACCATTTTTTGGATTGAAAACGGGGTCGACTTGGGTTTTAAAAAAAGAAACGGGAGTCGTCACCAATCTTTTTAATGAGGTGTGATTGGATCTCCTCGAAAAGTGGTTGTTTTTAATAAATGGTTTGATTTTATTAAAACAACAAGTTTCATCCACGAAATTCAGAAAAATAGGTTCGGGAGTCGGTTACACACGAGGAAGGATTAGCACCCTCGATACGCCCAAAATTGGTACCTAGTTGATTACTTAATGTCTTAGTGTCGAAAAACTGAAAACTTTAAAGAAATTTAAAAATACGATCCTTGTATTAAAATGTTGAAAATTTTGGAAAAAGGGGGACGTTCCACGTTAATCGAGAAAGAAAGCATCATATCCAGTAAGTTAGGACACAATTCTCGAATTCCCGATTATGCGAATGAATGTCAAAATTTACTTATTTAAAAGATGTTTAATTATCTCGGGTTTAAAAAAGGAGAACATGCCTAGTAAGTTAGGGCACGATCTTTTCTTAATTCACGAGATTGTTTAAAACTTGAGTTTGAAAAGATTCGTGTATTTAGATTTATTATGAAAATCGAAACCCAATAAGTTAGGGTACAATATTCTCAAATCTAAACACGAAGTGCCATTTTTTAAAACAAATTTTGTTATATCGAGTGAAATAAAAACACGAAGTCGTAGTAAAAAATGTGAAAGCAAATTACATTATTATGCATGGCAAAACCATGATGAATACAAAAGTATAAAAATAATACGGGCAATAATAAAATAAAGAGAAAGAACAATCGATAACATGTGAAATAATAAACCGTAACATATAAATAAAATGCACAAATACGTATAAATATTATATAAATATATATATATATATAATATATATAAAATGTGCATGTGAGATATAAAAAAATAAAAATAAAATAAGATAAATATATATATATAGATATAAAAGAAGCCATATAAAATATATAAATATGTATGCGTATATTCGTGAGAAAAATGGAAAGTATATATATATACATATATATAGATATACATATATAAAAAAGGTATTTATGTAAATATTAAATAAGTTAGAAAAGGATACATATACATATACGTATATACATATATAAGCAAATATAGAATAATATTAATATAATAAGACACATACATTTAAAATTACATAAGTAAATATAAATGAAAATATATAATGAGAATAACAATGATATATAATAATAATAATAATAATAATAATAATAATAATAATAATAATAATAATAATAATAACAACATCAAATTTGTTAACTTTAATAATAAACTAACCAAAATAACGAAAAAGGACTAAATTTGCATTTTAAAACAAGATTTTGGGGCGAATCAGAAAATAAATAAAGTATAATGACCGAACTGAGTGCGTGCATAAAGAAAAGGGACTAAATGGGGAATATTCCCGTCCTCCAGAACGCAGCACTCTACTTGAGGTTAAAATGAAGTCAAAATAAAATTTCAAGGCCAAAATCAGGAATGAAATAAATTTAATTGCCAATCCCTAAAAGCCCAAGGGACTAGAGCTGAAAATAACCCCAGTAGACCCAAAACACGCGGATCTGATAGCGGTCGGGTCGGGTCATGCAGGTACAGGCCTTGTACGACGTCGTTTTGAGGCCACTGCCATAGGCTTCAAACGACGCCGTTTCTTAGCAAACAAAATTACCCTAATCAGCAGGGTTTTCCCATTTTTCAAACAAAACTAAAAGGCCAAACCAGCCTTCTCTCCGCCGCAGAGCAAATTTCCTCTTCAACTTCGATTCGATGAAGTGAGCGAGGTCCGTCGACATGTTTTGAGAAGGTAAGACTCCCCTCTCCTTCCTCTTTTGTTTTATTTTGCAAATGTATGTAAAAAACGAAAAAGAACCGAAGAAAAAAAAAGTAAGTCGGAAACCACCTTATTTTCTATTCAATTTCTCTGTGTTTTTTTTGTAAAATATCTCCTCCCTTTTATTATTTTTGATCTATAAAATACGTATATAAAATAAAATAAAAAGCAAATAACGAAAAAAGACGAAAGATTCAAACCTAAAAACCTTTCCAGAATTCGATCTCTATTTTTTTATTTCTTTGTTTCAAACCCTGTTTTTTCGATACAAAAATCCCCCCTTACAATCGTTTTGGAGAAATGGCTTTATAGCCGAAACTAAAAGGTCCTATCTGTTTCTTTTTTCTTGTTTCTTCTTTGTTGCTTTTTTGCTCTGTTTGTCCTTCTTTGTTTTCTTGTATTGCGAGTTCGGGCAAAGTCAACTTGCTGCATTGGTGCAAGGTCGTACAGAAGAGCAGACCTCAGGCGGTGGGCGTCTTGACAATGCACATGGAGCAACAGCGCTGAGGTAAGGGCGAGGAACCCTAGGGTTCCCTGTCTTTGTGCTTAATTTTGGGCCCCAATGGGCCGTTTTAGATTTTGGGCTTTGGGCTATTAGGTATTTGTTTTTGTAATTGGGCCCCGGGTTAATATTTTTGGCACTAGGCCCGGGTAAAATTGGGTCTGTACAGCTGCCCCTCTTTGCTTGTTATCGTGTAATGAGAACAGAGCAAAGACTAAGAAAGACCAATTTTGCCCGGTCTCGCCGAATCTTGACCTCTTGGTGCCCTTCTTCTTCAGGTAGTCTCCTTCCAGTCCACTGTGTCTTGTTGCTTCAACCCACTCTACTACACTTTAGAGAGTTTTAACTTGTAGCTTCAATTTTCTTCGCAACAATTTCAGGGGGATGAAGTTTGTGGTTTTAGTCTACTCCGCTGCAACGTCAGGGAGATAAGACTTGATGCGATCTGCTCTACTGCAACTTCAGAGAGATAAGATATGTGGTTTTAATCCGCTCTACTACAACTTTAGGGAGATAAGATTGGTTTCTTCTGTCTGCTTCACTACTACTTAGGGAGATTATACTTGATACGATCTACTCTACTGCAACTTTAGAGAGATAAGATCCTTTATTTTAATCCGCTTCACTATAACTTCAGAGAGATAGGATAGTGTCTTCGATCTGCTCCGCTGTAATCTCAGGGGGATAAGATCTTTGGCTTCAATCTGTTCCACTGTAACCTCAGGGAGATAAGATCTGAAATTCTTCGGTCTACTCTACTGTAACCTCAGGGAGATAAGACCTGATGCGATCTACTCTACTGTAACTTCAGAGAGATGAGATCCTTTATTTTAATCCGCTCCACTGTAACTTCAGGGAGATAGGATTACTAGCTCAAATCTGCTCCACTGTAACCTCAGGGAGATAAGATCTGAAATTCTTCGGTCTACTCCACTGTAACCTCAGGGAGATAAGACCTGATGCGATCTACTCTACTGTAACTTCAGAGAGATGAGATCTTTTGTTTTAATCCGCTCCACTGTAACTTCAGGGAGATAGGATTACTAGCTCCAATCTGCTCCACTGTAACCTCAGGGAGATAAGATCTGAAATTCTTCGGTCTACTCCACTGTAACCTCAGGGAGATAAGACTTGCATATTCAACCTGCTCCACTGTAACTTCAGGGAGATAAGGTTTGTGGCTTCGATCTGCTCCTCTGTAATCTCAGGGAGATAAGATCTGAAATTTTTCAGTCTACTCCACTGTAACCTCAGGGAGATAAGACTTGATGCGATCTACTCTACTGTAACTTCAGAGAGATGAGATCCTTTATTTTAATCCGCTCCACTGTAACTTCAGGGAGATAGGATTACTAGCTCCAATCTGCTCCACTGTAACCTCAGGGAGATAAGATCTGAAATTCTTCGGTCTACTCCACTGTAACCTCAGGGAGATAAGACCTGATGCGATCTACTCTACTGTAACTTCAGAGAGATGAGATCCTTTATTTTAATCCGCTCCACTGTAACTTCAGGGAGATAGGATTACTAGCTCCAATCTGCTCCACTGTAACCTCAGGGAGATAAAATCTGAAATTCTTCGGTCTACTCCACTGTAACCTCAGGGAGATAAGACTTGCATATTCAACCTGCTCCACTGTAACTTCAGGGAGATAAGGTTTGTGGCTTCGATCTGCTCCTCTGTAATCTCAGGGAGATAAGATCTGAAATTTTTCGGTCTACTCCACTGTAACCTCAGGGAGATAAGACTTGCATATTCAACCTGCCCCACTGTAACTTCAGGGAGATAAGGTTTGATGCGATCTACTCCGCTGTAACTTCAGAGAGATAGGATCCTTTATTTTAACCCGCTCCACTATAACTTCAGGGAGATAAGATAGTGTAATCGATCTGCTCCGCTGTAATCTCAGGGAGATAAGATCTCTGGCGTCAATCTGCTCCACTGTAACCTCAGGGAGATAAGATCTGAAATATTCACTGATCTGTTCTCTGGGGAACATGACCTATATAATGAACCTAATTATGCCTAATGATTAGGATGACATAATCAAAATGAATCAAATGCTCCTAACTAGACATGTGTGAATGGTGTTTGCATGAATGCAGAATTTTATTTTTTGAGACTGATCCTGCTTAGGTTGTCATTATTCAAAGCTTATTAAGGCTTTGTAACTGACGTGTTACAGCACCTTTTTGCTTGACTGGCTTTTCTAGAGAAACAATTAGCCAGGTTGCCCCCCACTGTAAACCTCAAAGTTTAATTCATTAGGGCGCACAATTTGTGCCATCATTCTCCCACTACAATCCCAGGGTAGAACTATGCGGCTTTTATCTCAATCCTATCTTATCACGAATCGAGGATACATGACTAAATTGTTCTGGTTTCTTACACCATTTTCAGGGTGTCATACCAAAGACTTATGCGCAGATGAAGGCTCCCTTCTCCGAGGTAACTTCTTCCTACTGCCTGATGATTATTGCTTGCTTGTTCATTCCAGCTTTGTCGTTAAGCCGTCATCTTATCATTTTGTTCAATCAACGCATTTGACAACGAAATCTAAAGAGAAAGTCCAAATTTAGACTATTCCTTCTCAAATTTCCAACCTTTACCTGGTGTGTTCTAAACAATCGTCCTGTTTCAGGTTCCTGTGATATTTAGAAACTTTCTAGAGTAATATGCAAAACTTCCTTTGTGAAAGTTTTATTAGTCCATTAATCATTATTCCAATGCAACACGCTTGCAAAAATGGTAATAACAATGGATAAGAATAAAGTTGGTCTTGAGCATAGCTCGAAAGAACAAATTATCGAAAATAGTAAAGAAGGACGACAAATGAATTAATTGGGAAGGTATATCTTGGAAAGGAAAAAAGTATTCTAAGAACAACAAATAGCAAGATCACCACATGCCCCAATATAATCAAAATTCAAATCGCTCTGATCGCCTCATGCCCCATTCTGAACAAGTATTTGAGCCGCCCTTTTCGGGTTTTCAACTCAAATCCCCTTTGGCCTAAGGCGCCCTTTCCGGGTTTTCCCCTTAGCCTCTCCATTTTTCATTTTCATTTTTCATTCTCATTTTTCATTTTTCATTCTCATTTTTCATTTTTTTGACTCAGAGTGCCCTTTGTGGGTTTTCACCTTGGTCCTTTCTTCTTCTTTAAACGAAGTATTTCTTAACTGGATCTGAGTTTATAGTACTAGCAATCTCACTCAGGATCAGTTCTCCTCTGAAAAATGTCTTCTTTACAACGTAGGGACATTCTCGGTTTGGCATTCATTTCTCTCTGGAATCCTTTTGGAGAGGAATGATCTTTTTCGACATCCAACCCTCTCGTGGAATTCTCTGAGATGACACTGTTCATTACGGGCTCGTATCATTTGTTTCTGGTACATCCGACCCTGAAGAATAGCTTTTAACCTTTTTCTTAGGTTCAACTGATCGCATCGCGATTGGATCCATTCTACTTTATCCAATTCTAGCTCAACTAATACCCGGAGAAAAAGGATTTTAATAGGTAAAACTATCTAAACCCCGCAAACCAAAGAGAAAGGTATTGCCCCGGTAAAGATGTTCGACAAGCAAGGAAGGCAAGTAATTTCTCATGCCAATCCTTGTAAGTCTTAGTCATTTTCCTTCAATTTTCGATTTTCAACTCTAGGAAATTCAATGACGAATCGTGGTGTCCACTTCTGAGTTAATTTGAGACCTCAGCGATCGTGTTATTGTTTAAGCTCAATGCATTCTCCAATGCCCTCTTCTCTGAAATTCTGTATCGGTATACGATGACTTTGGCTCATGAAGTAGCCTCTTAAAATGAAGCAATGCCCATTAGAAGTCTTCGATAATGGTGATGTCCATGCCTCATTGTGTTCGAAATTTAAGTCGCCCTTTTCGGGTTTTCAACTCAAAACCTCATTTGGTCACAAAGCGCCCTTTGCGGGTTTTTGCTTTGGCCTCTCCTTTTATTTTTCTTTTCTTTTTCATTCTGATTTTTTTCATCTAGATTTCTCTTTTTTCATTCTTCTTTCTTTTTCTCATTTTCATTTTCATTTTGATCTTGATTTTGATTTTTTTCTTCTTTCTTCTTTTTGTTTTTTATTTTGATTTTTGATTTTTGATTTTTTATTTTCATTTTGACTTTGATTTTGATTTTTTCTTTTTCTTCCCTTTTTTGATCTGAGCCTTTTGGGGCGCAACTACGACAGAAAACTTTGGATCTTCCTCTTTAATCAGGATGGACCCAACAACAACTTGAAGAGGTAGAAATTCGACTTCAAATGGGCAAAGCTATGCTGACTCCACGAGAAAGGCATTGCCCCAGCAAAGAATTACATCGTTCATATTGCAAATTTCTAACATCGTGCTGTTGTGCAGATTTCATTATTGGCGTTTAACCTGGGGCATATCCTGGTATGATCATACGAAGACATCTTTGAACCCTAGAGGTCACTCAATAAGGTGTTGCTTCGTCTCTGCGGTCAGGTCAATTCTAATCTTTACCACGCTCACAATTTCTAATGATTCTTTGTGAGGTAGGATCTGTCTATCCTTTTATTCAACCATCCTTAACAAGTCAGGAGATAAACTACAATATTTGTCATTTTCAAAGGCCTGAGATCCCTCTGAACACATGCCTCGCTCAAAAGGAAAATCTGGGTCTGTAGCAGAGTCATTCACGTCATTGATATCCAGGGACTCATAATAAGTACCAAAGAATATACAAAAGAAAGTATAAATTTATGAATAATTATTTACACAATATGATTATGAATGAATGATGTGGAAGAAAATCTAAAAGAATGAAATAATCAGAAATAATTATTCAAAAGAATGAAAGAATATTGGCTCAAAAAGGAATGCAAATATGTATTTTATTAGAATAATGACGTTCAGACATTAGCCTATTTCACAAAGGAATTTCTACCGCTTTAGGTTAAAAACAACAAAAATGTTCTGAACATTACTCTAAATAAGCCCTGATAACTACAGGGATTTCTTCCGCAGTCTAATTATTCAAAACACTCTCAAGGTTAGAAGGGCGAGCATCTAATAAGATCTCTTCTCCAGTTGTTTCTTCATATTCGGCACTGATGTGAACATTTCCCAACATTTCTTCATTCATCGCATTCCCTTCATTATCCGTATGATTGAGCAGCGGGTTTTCTGTACTGATTGAATCATCAAATTTGACAATGCCCATATTGATAAACCTTTCGACCAACTTTTTAAAGGCAGTGCAGTTTTCTATAGAATGCCCCGTAATTCTCGCATGGTAGTCGCATTACGCATTCATATCGTACCATTTGGGATAAGGAGGTTGTAAAGGGGTCAAGTAACGAGGAGCAACAACATGCGCATCGAACAAGCTTTGATACAGCTCCTTATATGACATCGAAATTGGTGTGAACTGGAGCTTCTCAGTACCTAGTTTCACTCCAGATTCTTGCTTTAAAGGGCTCTGATGGCTGGTGGTAGTCTTTGGCCTGCCCACGGTGATTGGTTTTGAGTGGCCCTTGTTATATCCGCCTACATTATCCCTTTTATTCCCCTTCTTCCTTGGAGACTTTGTAGTATCTGGGTACTCTACCCTCATCTGCTTTATTTCGGCTAGATTAGCAACATGATTAGCTAAATCGTTCCTCAAATTAGATCCTAAGCCTGTCAGGCACTTCACTGGTGTCGATGTACCAGTCTGATAATATTGGGATCTGATAGTAAAGTGTGCCCCTTGTGGGCGCCCATCTGGCTGGACCTGGACACTTGTCGAAGTACAATCTAATGAATAGACAAGATCTTCATTATTAACCCCAAAGTAAACCACTGAGTATTTCACTTCTTTTGACTTTCCAGCTAGCAATCGGTTGAACTGGTTTATCATAGTTCTCCGTAATTCTAGCATCTGATTTCCCATCTCCTGTTGAAATTCAGTCAATTGCTCCTGCATCTGAATTTGCATTCGCTCTAATTTTTCCAACCTTCGTTCCATTTCTCTAGTTTTTGCTTGGATATCGTAAGGGTGTTTGGTTGGTTGGTTTTCCAGGTTAGCTGAAATAAATTTACTCGTTTAGACTCTTTCAATGGATTTTAATGAATGTAATGCAAATGCATGAAATGAATGCCTAAAGAGACGCTGATTCTGATTCAATTACATTTAGAAAACTTTTCTAGAAAGCAAATTCCTTTACATAAAGTAGAGGCATGTACGGCTTCGCCCTTATATTTCAAGAGATATTATCGATCTTTTTCTTCATCCGCACGTTTGAGGTAATCTCGCCAATTTCCAATAGATGCCACTGCTAACTCATTTTCTTGATCTTGGTCGCGATCCACCATCTACCCGTCTTCATAAGGCTCATCAGCTTCTAAAAGGGGGTTGGAACGTCGAAGGCTCTTAGATAATCACCTGGAATCCTCAGCCACGAAACAAGGTCACGAACTCTTCGATCGCCTTCTTGTGTTTCTAAGAATATATTCAGGTAGTCGTATTGTTTTCCACTTTATCAAGGAATTCGTATTCCATGACAAGCTTTCTAAGTTAGTAATCAAACTTGAATCAATATCTCTTTCCTAATATGCAAATGCAATGCGATCAAAACACAACAAGAGGGGTTAGTACAAAATATAAGCAATGAAACAAAACTACCTAATCGGGTAACTACTAGGGATTTGGAGTGGCTCTACCTAGGGTGGGCTCCTAAGGTTCACTACATGTGGTATGGCTCTAGAGATAAGGTACCTGAACCAGTAGATTCCTCGATCCTCACCCATTATAGGCTCATACAGACCGAGTTCGGTTCAGGGGAATACATTTCCCTATGGCTACACGGAGAAGAAAATCTCACGAAGACATAGGTACGAATGTATCCCGAAAGTGATCCACTATCCTGCACGGAGGTGAAAACCTCACGAAGAACTAGTTTCTCACTCCCACCTAAAAAGGAATAATCGAGCGACTATATAATGCAATATGCAGAAATATATCAAAATTCAAACCAATAGAGCAAATACAAACCGAAGTAATGATAATAGTAACAAAAACGGACAAACATACAACAAAATGACCGTAGATTTAAACCAAGCTTTCAGGTGACCTCTAGGCATTTGGTGTTGTTCTACCTAGGGTAGGCTCTTAAGGCTCATTATATGCGGTTCGGTTCTAGAGTAAGGGTACCTGAACTAGCAGATTCCTCGATCCTCACCTATTATAGGCTCATATGGACCGAGTTCATTTCAGGGGAATACATTTCCCTATGGCCATGCGGAGATGAAAATCTCACGAAGACATAGGTACGGATGTATCCCGGAAGCGATTCACTATCCCATGCGGAGGTGAAAACCTCATGAAGGCGTAGTTTCTCACTCCCACTAAAAAGGGTGTGACCAATGGTCATGCAATGCAATGTGCAGAAATATACATCTAAATGCAGTAATTATAAACAAAATGATAAAGACTGAAATAAATACAAATGAAATGCAACACAAGGATCGTGTCAAGTTTTCAATCTTTGACAAAAAGACAATGTAATCAACACATGGCTCGACTCTCTTATTTTTTTGTCCCCAGTGGAGTCGCCAAGCTGTTGACACCATTTTTTGGATTGAAAACGGGGTCGACTTGGGTTTTAAAAAAAGAAACGGGAGTCGCCACCAATCTTTTTAATGAGGTGTGATTGGATCTCCTCGAAAAGTGGTTGTTTTTAATAAATGGTTTGATTTTATTAAAACAACAAGTTTAAATCCACGAAATTCGAAAAAAAGTTCGGAGTCGGTTACACGAGGAAGGATTAGCACCCTCGATCGCCCAAAATTGGTACCTAGTTGATTACTTAATGTCTTAGTGTCGAAAAACCGAAAACTTTAAAGAAATTTAAAATACGATCCTTGTATTAAAATGTTGAAAATTTTGGAAAAGGGGACGTTCCACGTTAATCGAGAAAGAAAGCATCATATCCAGAAGTTAGGACACAATGTCTCAATTCCGATTATGCGAATGAATGTCAAAATTTACTTATTTAAAAGATGTTTAATTATCTCGGGTTTAAAAAGGAGAACATGCCTAGTAAGTTAGGCGGATCTTTTCTTAATTCACGAGATTGTTTAAAACTTGAGTTTGAAAAGATTCGTGTATTTAGATTTATTATGAAAATCGAAACCCAATAAGTTAGGGTACAATATTCTCAAATCTAAACACGAAGTGCCATTTTTAAAACAAATTTTGTTATATCGAGTGAAATAAAAACACGAAGTCGTAGTAAAAATGTGAAAGCAAATTACATTATTATACATGGCAAAACCATGATGAATACAAAAGTATAAAAATAATACGGGCAATAATAAAATAAAGAAAAGAACAATCGATAACATGTGAAATAATAAACCGTAACATATAAATAAAATGCACAAATACGTATAAATATTATATAAATATATATATATATAAAATATATATAAAATGTGCATGTGAGATATAAAAAATAAAAATAAAATAAGATAAATATATATATATAGATATAAAAGAAGCCATATAAAATATATAAATATGTATGCGTATATTCGTGAGAAAAATGGAAAGTATATATATATATATATATATATATATATATATAAAAAAGGTATTTATGTAAATATTAAATAAGTTAGAAAAAGGATGCATATACATATACGTATATACATATATAAGCAAATATAGAATAATATTAATATAATAAGACACATACATTTAAAATTACATAAGTAAATATAAATGAAAATATATAATGAGAATAACAATGATATATAATAATAATAATAATAATAATAATAATAATAATAATAATAATTGGTAATAATAATAACAACATCAAATTTGTTAACTTTAATAATAAACTAACCAAAATAACGAAAAAGGACTAAATTTGCATTTTAAAATAAGATTTTGGGGCGAATCAGAAAATAAATAAAGTATAATGACCGAACTGAGTGCGTGCATAAAGAAAAGGGACTAAATGGGGAATATTCCCGTCCTCCAGAACGCAGCACTCTACTTGAGGTTAAAATGAAGTCAAAATAAAATTTCAAGGCCAAAATCAGGAATGAAATAAATTTAATTGCCAATCCCTAAAAGCCCAAGGGACTAGAGCTGAAAATAACCCCAGTAGACCCAAAACACGCGGATCTGATAGCGGTCGGGTCGGGTCATGCAGGTACAGGCCTTGTACGACGTCGTTTTGAGGCCACTGCCATAGGCTTCAAACGACGCTGTTTCTTAGCAAACAAAATTACCCTAATCAGCAGGGTTTTCCCATTTTTCAAACAAAACTAAAAGGCCAAACCAGCCTTCTCTCCGCCGCAACAGAGCAGCCCCTCTTCAACTTCGATTCCGACGAAGTGAGCGAGGTCCGGCGACATGTTTTGAGAAGGTAAGACTCCCCTCTCCTTCCTCTTTTGTTTTATTTTGCAAATGTATGTAAAAAACGAAAAAGAACCGAAGAAAAAAAAAGTAAGTCGGAAACCACCTTATTTTCTATTCAATTTCTCTGTGTTTTTTTTGTAAAATATCTCCTCCCTTTTATTATTTTTGATCTATAAAATACGTATATAAAATAAAATAAAAAGCAAATAACAAAAAAAGACGAAAGATTCAAACCTAAAAACCTTTCCAGAATTCGATCTCTATTTTTTATTTCTTTGTTTCAAACCCATTTTTTCGATACAAAAATCCCCCCTTACAATCGTTTTGGAGAAATGGCTTTATAGCCGAAACTAAAAGGTCCTATCTGTTTCTTTTTTCTTGTTTCTTCTTTGTTGCTTTTTTTGCTCTGTTTGTCCTTGCTGTTTTCTTGTGTTGCGTGTTCGGGCAAAGTCAACTTCTTTGCATTGGTGCAAGGTCGCACTGGAAGAGCGCAGACCTCGGGCGGTGGGCGTCTTGACAATGCACATGGGAGCAAGGCTGAGGCAAGGCGAGAACCCTAGGGTTCCTGTCTTTGTTAATTTTGAGCCCCAATGGGCCGTTTTAGATTTTGGGCTTTGGGCTATTAGGTATTTGTTTTTGTAATTGGGCCCCGGGTTAATATTTTTGGCACTAGGCCCGGGTAAAAATGGGTCTGTACACCTTGTAATGGGAAACTTATCTGGGCAATATAACGAGAAGCTCACAAAGAGTCTATAACGGGTAGCTCCAAAAAGCAATTAACAGGTAGCTCCGAAGAGTAATTAATGGGAAGCACCAGATAGCCATATAACAGGAAGTTCAAGTGAGCACTAACGGGAAGCTCACAAAGAGCCTTTAATCCGAAAGCTCACAATGAGACATAAAACAGAACGCTCATAAGAGCTGCAGTGTGCCCACAACACATGTAGGGTTACAACCGATCGGGATGCTCCAAAAAGCATTTAACGGGAAGCTCGCAAGAACACTATAATGGGAAGCTTGAGAGGGCTTGTAACAGGACGCTCTTTCGAGCTACGGTACGTCCGCAACATATGCAGGAACACTACCATTTCGAAAAATAAAACCTTATATCCATCGAATCTCATTATCCAAACGGGACTTATTTATTTATCAGAGATTTTCAATTATGAGATAAATTACATACACATATATGACATTTACACAATTTACATATTTAACACTCAATATAAGCATATAAATATACACAATTAAGTTATATGAACTTACCAGGACTTTTTTTTCCACTATTTAACTCCATTTTTGATCTATCCGAATATGAAGCAAATATTGAAAAACCAGCTTAAACTCTCTTCAATGGCTACTTTAGAACTAAAAAATGATGATGAAAATGTCTAGAATTTTAATTTCCCATTTATTTCACTTAAATTTGGCAAAATTAATAATTTTGCCCTTATTTCACATCAATTTCTTGATTTTTCTATGCTTATGCCGCCTCAGCCATCCCATGTAGGTCCAATTGCCCTTTTAGTCCTCCTTTATTTACTATTTAGGCTATTTAACCACTATTTCTTTAATTAGCAAGTTTTGCACTTTTTTCAATTTAGTACTTTTTAATTAATTAACTACCAAAACGTTAAAATTTTCTAACGAAACTTTAATACTACCTTAATGACACATCGTAAATATTTATAAAAATATTTATGGCTCAGTTTATAGGATCGAGATCTCGATACCTTTTTTTCTAAATCACTTGACCTAATAAAGCCTTATAAAACACAAATTACTAATTCAAAAATCTTTTAAAAACCACATTTGGCTCATAAATATTAAATAATAAAAATTTACGAGCTTATTTTCTGGATTTGGTGGTCTCAAACCACTATTTTCGACATCATTAAAAATTGAACTGTTACAGTAACGAGAGTGTAACACCCCTAACCCGTGTTCGTCGCCAGAATAGGCTTACGAGGTATCACCGATTGAAACACAACATTCAGCATTCATTTCTCAATCAAATAATCCAACATTAATAAATATCATTCAATCATACACATATTGTCCCTTTTAGAGGTCTACGAAACCTTAAATATACATTAGAGAAGGTTCGGAACTAAACTGGTCACATATAAAAAATTCTGAAACTTGTAAAAATTTTAAAAGTAACAGAGGTCACACGGTCGAGTCACACACCCGTGTGCTCAAACCATGTGACACGAAAATAGACTTGGTTTAAGCTACATTTCTCACCTTTCACATGCATAGTTAAATCACATCATTTTGGCATTAATTTTACATCTAATAGGCAACCAAAAATGACCATTTCATGTACATTTCATACCATTGTATATCCATTTCTTTACTACTCATCAAATGTCCATAAACTAGCTCAAAGCATTCCAACTCCACATGATTCACCATTCACCACTTACTATCAATTGCATTTATCACATGCCTTAAATTCAAACTAAATATCCAACCAAATCATTCAATCTAAAACCAAACCAAGGCATACCACCAAACCAACGCATACCAAAGTATCATTTCAAATTTATATTTAAACATACCATTTCTTAAGCCACATTGCCACCACATTTGCATTCATGGTCAAGCCACAAATAACCAAACATATACATGTCACTTACCAAATGTCTATTGAGCTATTTGAACCATAATCAAACATACCAAGATATACCATTTCACAAGGAAATTTACATACCAAACTAATATGAACATAGCTTATACACATTAAACTTTACATCATTATTAAGCCAAATCTCATGGTTAAATACATATCAAACACATATGCATAAATAGCCAAAGGTCACTTATACACTTCATAAACCAACTAGCCTATACATGCCACATAACCAAAATCACAAAGCTTTTGAAATACTGAAACGATAGCTAGATAGTGATAAAATCTCCGACGACTTCTAACCCGAGCGAGCCTCCGAAACACTATAAACATAGGAAAGAAAACAAAGTAAGCTATACAGCTTAGTAAGCTCGTATGATAATATACTCAACTTATCAAATAACACATATTAAGCATTTACAAATTATAATGTTACCCATTTGCTTTCACTGTTATACCATGAATCCATACATAGCTAACCAAAGGTCTCCCAAGCTTATTCATTTCCATGTTCATATAGATCTAATATATTCTCACCAATTCATTCACATTTACATATGCATAATAAGCAATTTAAGATATCTCACATTCAATCCAATATTCATTACATATTCATAATCAATATAACCATATGGATTTCTCATAATTATCCACTTACTCATCATGTAAAATTTGATATCCTCAATAAGCATTTATATAAATCAAACACTTACATAAAATCAAACCTTTCCATGTAATATACACGAGCTCACATCTATTTAGCAATCTTCTTTCATTCAATATACGTATGAGTATCGTACATACCTGTACCACTTATTTCGTTTATTTTTATTCTTGTCTTGACTTTGCCCGTTGAACCATTCGAAATCTCTAAGGATACTCAAAAATCTCGTATAACTCGCACAATGCCATATCCCAGATATGGTCGTACATGCTATCACATATCGATGCCAATAGCCAGCTATGGTCTTACACGAATCTCATATCGATGCCAATGTCCCAGACATGGTCTTCCATGAATCACATAACGATGCCAATGTCCCAGACATGGTCTTACACGTAATCACATCTCAGTATCCTAAGTTATTCCTAATGTTCGTATGAGACTTTCGGACGTCGTAACTTTGTCGATTCATGCCCGTACTCAACCAATCAACATTCAAATCAATTCAATGATAAATGAACATTTAGAAAACAATTTCAGAACATTATTTAACATACGAACTTACCTCGTTCGTTGAAATGACGAATTAGGTCGACTGATCCAATACGTAGTTTTTCTCCTGTTTCTAGGTCCAAGTCTTGTTTTTCTCAATCTATGTAATAACAAAATTTACTTATTTAATCACTAATTCACTCAATTTAACACAATTTACACATTAGGGAAATTTTACACTTTTTCCCTTATACTTTCACATTTTTGCAATTTAGTCCTTATCACATAAAATCATAATTTCATGAAATTAAACACAAACACAAGCTAGCTGAATTTTTATTATTGCCATAACATCCCACATTTTTCATTTATTCACACTTTTACCGCACGATTTATCATTTTTCTTAATTTAGTCCAAAATTGACATTTTTACTCAAAATCACTGTACCAAACATGTAAAACTATCATCAAAATTTCATATTTCATCATCAAACATCAATTAACACATATATTCAACAATGACAACTATCAAAATCTTTAACAGTTTTGAAATCAGAGGTACGGGCTAGCTAGATTACGAAGCAATGATCTAAAAAACGTAGAAATTATTAAAAACCGAGTCAAAAATGAACTTACAATTTAATCTTAAGATGGCCAAACCTTTGAAGCCATATCCATGGTGTTTTCTTTCTCATTTTTTGGTGGAAAAATAATGGGTGGAAGATGACACCTTTGTTTATTTTATTTTTACTTTACTTAATTACCATATTACAAATTTAACCTTAAAAATTAATTCAATTTACCACATTACCAAACCATTTTCAGCCACTATCTCATAATTGGACTAATTCACATAAGAACTTCCTCCTTTAAATTCTATAGCACTTAAACAATTTTAGCTATTAGAACTCAATTTTTATGGTTGACGCGATTTAGTTCTTTTTACCAATTAATTACTTAAACGATAAAATTTCTTTATGAAATTTTCACACGAACATTCTATCATACTGTAAACATTAATAAAATAATAAAATAATTATTTTGACCTCAGATTGTGGTCCCAAAACCACTATTCCGACTAACCCTAAAATCAGGCTGTTACAGAAGGTGTTAATCCTTCTTCGTGCGTGACCAACTCTCAAACCCATTTTCTGGATTTTTGTAAACCGAAAAAAATTGTTTTAATAAATCAAACCTCTTATTAAAAGGATTAAATTACAATGTGACCCGATCACACCTCCTAAAAGTGATTGGTGGCGACTCCATTTTCGTTTTTTAAATAAAAAATCGATTTCGAAAAAATAGTTCCGACAGCTTGGTGACTCCACTAAGGACGTAATAAGAGAGTCAAGCCACGAGTTGATTACTTTTGGTCTTTTTGTCGAAAATTGATAATTTGGTTTAAATTTACGACCCATTCATTGCATTTCATCCTTCATTCTTGTGGTCTTCATCATTTTGTTACATAATGATATGTTTACTTTTTTAGTTCGAGTCTATTGGTATATTTTTCACATATTGCATTGCATAATTGTTCGATTTTTCCCTTCTTAGGTGGGAGTGAGAAGTTATTCCTTCGTGAGGTCTTCACCTCCGTATAGGATAGTGGATCACTTTCGAGATATATACGTACCCATGTCTTCGTGAGATATTCATCTCCGTATAGCCATAGGGAAATGTATTCCCCTGAATTGAACTCGATCTGTATAAGCCTATAATGGGTGAAGATCGAGGAATCTGTTGGTTCAGTTACCCTTACTTTAAAACCGAATCGCATATAATCAGCCCTAAGAACTTACCCTAGGAAGGACCATGTCAAACCTTTAGTGGTCACCCAAATAGATGCTATATTTATTATTTTTTGCTTTGTATTCTAGTTTTATATAAAATGTACTAACTTGTTTCGTTTTGCTTTTGTTGTGATTGCATTGCATTTTCATATTTTAAAAAATGGTGTTGATTCGTGTTCGGTTGCTAAATGGAGAGATTTTCATGGAAAAATGGTTTCTTGATAAAGTGGAAGACAACACGTCCACGCGAATATGGTCCAAGAAAAGGAAACAAGAGAAATGTGACAGCTTGTGAGAGGGACCGGTCAAAGATATAGACCACATTATGAGCGAAGCTTTGGCCCGAGTACGATAAGTGGCTGACCACTTGCAGACCCCAACCGTTCAAAGCCTAAAATATGAATCAGAGTCGGATCGGGACCGAAAATTAACTTTGTTTATTGGGAAAGTTAAGGTTTTGAGTGTGAATGTGAGGCTGTATATGTATCCGTTTTATGTAAAGAAACTTATATTCTAGTAAAGTTGTTCTAATGGAATTGAACTAGAATCAATTCCTTTTTGCATGCATCTTTTCTATTCATTAACATTATATTTAATTGCTTGCAATAAGTTTCATGAAATCCAAAAGTGCATCGAGTTCAGAACTCTAGTACAGAGCCTGATGGATAACAAAGAGTTAGAATTCTTTGAAAATATCGAGGGTTTGGAAAGGGAACTAAAAAAAACCTATCAAGAATTTGTCTCTACATCCCCGAGAGTGTTCTGAACAACTGGACTATAGAGGAGATACCTGTAATTTTTAGAACTAATTCAGAGTAATGTTTAAAACACACTTATTGCTCTAAGCCTGGGAGCAATAAGACTCCTTTTATGAAAAAAAACATATGTCTATTTTTTTTATTTTAATAAAATACATCTTTGTGTCTCATTTTGGCAAATATTCTTTTATTCTTTCCATTGCATTCATACTCATACCAGACAGATAATTATTCTTAGATTCATTTGTTCTTTGGGTCTTCTTTTATTCCTATAACAGGTCTCTAGATATCAATGATATGAGCGACGCTGCTATTGATTCAGAATCTCCTTTTGAGCAATATATGTGTCTAGAGGAACCTCAGAGCTTTGAAGATGATCGATATTATAACCTATCTCCTGATTTGTTAAGGATGGTAGAACAAGAGGAGAAATAAATTCTACCTCACAGAAAGTCAGTAGAAATTGTGAGCTTAGGAGACGAACAAAAAAAGAAAGAGGTGAAAATTGGAGCTTGCATCACCATAGAGACAAAGCGAGACCTCATTGAGTTACTCCAAGAATTCAAAGATGTTTTCGCATGGTCGTATCAAGATATGTCTGGGCTAAGTTATGATATCGTGGTACACCGACTCCCCGTAAAGAAAGAGTGCAAACCAGTTCAACAGAAGCCCCGAAGGATGAGGCCCAACGTCTTACTGAAAATTAAAGAAGAGGTCAAGAATCAATTCAATGTTGGTTTCCTACAAGTGGTTAAATACTCAGAATGGATAGCCAATATTGTCTCTATCCCTAAAAAAGATGAGAAGGTACGAATGTGTGTAGACTACTTGGATATTCACTGTTCTCTTTCATGGACGGTTTCTCTGGATACAACCAGATAAAGACACATTCTGAAGATGCAGAAAAAACCACATCGGTAACAATGTGGGGAACATTTTGTTATAAAGTGATGTTATTCGGGCTGAAATATGCGAGAGCAACATATCAAAGAGTCATGGTAACCCTGTTTTATGATATGATGCATAATGAAATTGAGGTTTATGTCGATGATATGATTATAAAATCCCGAACAGAAGAGGAGCATATACAAGTCCTAAGAAACTGTTCTTGAGGTTGAGAAAATTCCAGCCAAAGCTCAATCCAGCAAAATGTGCTTTCGGGGCTAGGTCGGGAAAATTGATAGGATTTGTAGTCAGTGAAAAGGGAATCGAGATCGACCCAGATAAAGTTAAGGCTATATAGGAGCTACCTCCACCGCGCATTCAAAAAGAAGTTCGAGGTTTCCTAGGATGACTAAATTATATCACCCGGTTCATTTCACAACTGATCGAGAAATGCGATCCCATATTCCGTCTCCTTAAGAAACATAATCCAGGCATATGAGATGAAGAATGCCAGAAGACTTTCGACAAGGTCAAACATTACTTTTCCAATGCCCTAATGCTGATGCCACCTAGTCCAAATAAGCCATTGATACTGTATTTGACAGTATTTGAGGATTCGATGGGATACATGCTTGACCAACATGAGGAGTCAGGGAGAAAAGAAAGAGCGATATATTACCTCAGTAAAAAGTTTACTAAATGTGAGACAAGATAATCACCGATTGAAAAGTTGTGTTATGCTTTAATCTGGACAACCCGAAGATTAAGACAGTACATGTTGTACCACACAACTTGGTTCATCTAAAAAATAGGCCCTTTAAAGTACATGATGGAGTTGACTATTATGAATGGAAGGATGGCCCAATAGCAAATTTTACCTTTCGAGATTGATATAGTCTATGTGAACTAGAAGGCAATAAAATGGAGTGCAATAACAGATTTTCTAGCCAGTAGAGCTCTAGAAGATTACAAGCATTTAAAATTCAATTTCCTAAATGAAGATCTGATGTATGTTGTGACTACTGAAGAAAGTACTCAAGAAGAACATCCCTGGAAACTAAATTTTGATGGGGCTTCCAACGCTATGGGTAACAGAATCGGGGCAGTCCTTTTATCCTCGAACGGAGATCATTATCCCTTTACTAGTAAATTGGATTTTGACTGCACGGACAATATGGTAGAATACGAAGCATGCATCATGGGTATCCGTGCAGCCATAGAACGTAAGATCAAGGTATTGAAGGTATATAGGGATTCTGCGCTAGTGATCTATCAACTCAAAGGTGAATGGGAGACGAAAGACCCAAAATTGATCAATTATTGAAGACTGGTTCTTGAGTTAATTGAGGATTTTGATGACATCACCTTCTACTACCTTTCACGAGATGAAAATTAAATGGTCGATACCCTAGCTACCTTAGCTTCCATGGTCAAAATGAACAAATAAGAGGATGTAAAATCTATCCAGATGAGTATTTATGAGGCTCTGGCTTATTGTTATAACATCGAGGAAGAGGAAAAAGATGATCATCCTTGGTACCACGATATACTACGATAGGTAAAGAACCGTGAATACTCCGATCAAGCAATTGAGAATGATAAAAGAATGTTGAGAAGACTGGCCAATAACTATATCTTAGATAAGGAGATCCTATACAAAAGAAAAAAAATCAAGTGTTACTAAGATGTGGAGAAGCTGTTGAGGCTAAGAAAATCTTGGAAGAAGTCCAAAAGGGTGTCTGCGGAACACATGTTAATGATTTTATAATGGCCAAGCAAATCATGAGATTTGGATATTATTGGTCCACCTTGAAAGGGGACTGTATTAGTTATGCCAAGAGATGTCATAAGTGCCAAATTTATAGAGATAAAATTCATGTGCCTCTTTCACCTTTTCATGTTATGACTTCTCCATGACCTTTCTCTATGTGGGGAATGGATGTCATTGAGTCGATCTCGCCAAAACTTTTCAACGGGCATGATTCATCTTCATAGTCATCGATTACTTCAGTAAGTAAGTGGAAGCTGCTTCATATGCCAATGTCACAAAGTCGGCAATCAGTAAATTCTTGAAGAAAGAGATAATATGTTTGTAACACCCCTTACCCGTATCCAACACCGGAATAGGGTACGAGGCATTACCAAAACACATACACTTGTAAACGTATTTAACCGAGTTATAAAATTTCATCTAAATTAAAACTTTCAAAATAATTAACATGCTTCTATAACTTTTCACAATATATCCTCAAAATATTATAATCATAATAATTAGGGCCTACGAGACCCGATACATACTCATGCAATTCAATGTTTCATTTCCATTTCATTCAATTCGCAACTTCTCATGCTCACAATTTAAATCAATTCACTAGCAATTTCCATTTAATTCACGTACAATTCAATGACATTAAGTTCAACACTAATACGTATTTACCATTTAACTCAATATTTATCGATTATACCATTCAATAACACATTTATGAAATTCTCAATTTTGCAATGAAAATATCACTTTAGCTTAAATAACAACATCATCGTGGTATAAATACACTACCACTTATCCATTTACTTTAATTCATTTGGGCCCATTTGTCACTTACCATCCTTAAATCAAATTAGGGAACGGTTACGGAAAATTGAGTACTTCACTTTGACTTTGCCATAGTATAACTATGGTCTTACGTATGATCACTTATCACTTGTCCCTGATCAGATAAGTGTAGCTAAGGTTACCACTTATCACTTTGTCACTTGATCAGATAAATGTAGCTAAGGCTACCACTTATCACTTTGTCACTTGATCAGATAAGTGTAGCTAAGGCTACCACTTATCACTTTGTCACTTGATCAGATAAGTGTAGCTAAAGCTAACACTTATCACTTTGTCACTTGATCAGATAAGTGTAGCTAAAGCTAACACTTATCACTTTGTCACTTGATCAGATAAGTGTAGCTAAAGCTACCACTCATCACTTTGTCTCTTGATCAGATAAGTGTAGTACTTATCACTTTGTCACTTGATCAGATAAGTGTAGCTAAAGCTACCACTTATCACTTTGTCTCTTGATCAGATAAGTGTAGCACTTATCACTTTGTCACTTGATCAGATAAGTGTAGTTAAAGCTACCACTTATCATTTTATCTCTTGATCAGAAGTACTCAAATCCGGCGTTCCGCTTAATTTGATCATTTGTTCGATTTTCGCATTTTTATTTTACTCTCATTTCAACACTAAATACATTTTATCATACATTATATAATTCATGAAATTAACATTTAACCATTAAATTTCAGCCATATAAACTTACTATTTCATTATCTTTCCACACTTGTTTCTATGCACATCACATAAGATATAAGCATATCATTCAACCATAGTTGCAAGCTAGTGTATTTAAACATAACTCTTTTTGGAACTAACCACACGATAAACCATTTCAATGCATAACTTATAAATTTAACGTGGCATAATCTAGCCACTACTTGGCCAAAGCCTAAGCATATACACCAAATATGTTAGCCAAATACACATATAGCATAAGCATTATAAGCATGGATGAGCACAACATTTATTCATGTATCAGGCTTACCAACATGTGTTAATTCATAAACCATTCATGACATTATTTCATGCCAAATCATATACCGAATATACCATACACACATACTATGAAACTTTATTTTCTCACATGAGCTTAAACCATGACCAATAATGCACAAATATAAGCATCATTTCTATTTCATCGTTTATCAATTATAATCAAGCATATGACCAATTATACACAAATCATTCATATATTTCCCAATTTTCTTCCTTCTTCTCTCCATTCCACATCCTTAATGTGTATAACACACTTAAACAACATTAGCTATAATTTCACTATTCACTCACATGTATATTCAAAGTTGTTTATCCGAGTCAGAGTCACTAAATTATTTTTATCCAGAGCTACAGAGATTCAAATTAAGATCCGTTAATTTTACCTGAAACTAGACTCACATACATTCTTACCATAAAATTTTTAGAATTTTTGGTTCAGCCAAATAGTACAGTTTATTCTTTAAAGTTTCCCCTATTTTGCTGTCTGACAGTTCCGACCACTCTTCACTAAAAATGAATTATCTAATTGTACAGAATTTGAATGATGTTTCCGTTTATTTCCTACGAAAATATACTCATTAAGAATTCTAAACATATAAATTATAACTCATAATTATTTTTCTTAAATTTTTGATGATTTTCCAAAGTCAGAACAGGGGAACCCCAAATCATTCTGACATTGTCTCACAAAATTTATTATATCTCATAATTTACAATTCCATTGCTTACACCGTTTCTTCTATGAGAAACTAGACTCAATAAGATTTAATTTAATATTTTATTCACCCTCTAATTCAATTCCCAAAATTTTTGGTGATTTTTCAAAGTTATACTACTGCTGCTGTCCAAAACTGCTTTAGTGCAAAATGTTGATTTCCATTTTACCCCAAATTTCGCAGTTTATACAATTCGGTCCTTTCTCAATTAACCCCTCAATTAATCTAATTTTCTCAATTAGTACTTTATCTAGACATTATAAGTTGTTTCACAACTATTGAAATTCAGAATTTTCACATATAACTCTATCTTCAAACTCTTTTACTATTAGGTCCCAAACATTCACTTTCTATTCAATTCTTTTAATAAAATCAGCATATGAACAGTTTAAAGCTCTAATTCCATGCTAAATCATCATATAATTCCAGCACATATTCATATCAACTTTCAACGTCTTTCATAGAATCAAAAACTAATGAATTTAACAAGTGGACCTAGTTGTAAAAGTCACAAAAACACCAAAATTTCAAGAAATAATCAAGAATTGAACTTACCTGCAGTAAAAATAGGAAGAACCAGCTTAAGGAAACCCTTATATGGTGTTTTTGCTGATGAGAATGCAGAAAAATAAAGAGAAATCTAGATAATTCCACTTTGGTCCTAACTTTATTAAGTAAATTTTGCAATATTCCAATTTTGCCCTTAATTCTCCTTACTTTGTTGCTGATTTCATGCCTTTGCCGTCCAACCCAAATAGACCTTGGGTCTATTTGCCTTTGAAGCCCTCTTCCTTTTATCATTTAAGCTATTTAATCATTTCCCATAATTTTGCATTTGTTACAATTTAGTCCTTTTTGTTCAATTAATTATCGGAACTTTAAAAATTCTTAACGAAACTTTAATACTAACTTTTTAACACTCCATAAATATTTATAAAAATATTTATGGCTCGATTTAAAATCTCCAAGGTCTCGATACCCTATTTTTTATTCTAATTATTTTAATATTTATTTCTAGTGCACTATTCACTATTTCAAAAATTTTCCTAACTTCACATTTAACTTATACTCACTAAATTAATAATATTTTCTACTCATTTGTCCAATTTAGTGATCTCGAATCACTGTTCCGACACCTCTGAAAATTCAGGCCATTACATTTTTTTCCTCGTCGGATTTGTCATCCAAAAACCACTGTTCCATCTAGACCCAAAATCTGGCTGTTACAATGTCGATATGGGATGCCAGAAAGGATTATATCTGACAATACATTGAACTTGAACAATAGCACGATAGCGGATGTTTGTAGACAATTTAAGATCAAACATCACAATTCGTCACTATATCACCCAAAAATGATTGGTGCGATGGAGGTAACCAATAAGAATATTAAGAAGATTGCGGGAAAAATGATTGAGACTTATAAAGATTGTCATGAGAAGTTACCATTTGCCTTCTATGCTTATCGAACGTCTATCAGGACCTCCACCAGGGCAATGCATTTCTCTTTGGTTTATGGAATGGAGGCAATCTTGCCCATTGAAGTCGAGATTCCTTCTCTTCAAGGTTTGTCAGAATTGAAGTTGAATGAAGCAGAATGGATCGAATCCCGATATGATCAGTTGAACGTGATTGAAGAGAAGAGGTTGAAAGCTATCCGTTATGGTCAAATGTACCAAAAACGAATAATGTGAGCTTATAAAAAAAAGATTCGTCCTAGAGAATTCCATGAGGGGGATCTGGTATTGAAAAAGATCATTCATATAGAAAAAAAACTTTAGAGGAAAGTGGATGCCAAATTGGGAAGGACCTTATATGGTAAAGAAGGCCTTTTCTGGAGAAGCGCTGATTCTGACCGAGATGGATGGCAAAAACCTACCTAACCCTGTGAATTCAGATTCAGTCAAGAAATACTTCACCTAAAAAAAAAGGGAGAGGACAAGGCGAAAACTCACAAAGGGCGTCTTGAGACTAAATAAGTCTTGAGTTGAAAACCCGAAAAAGGGAAGCTCAAATTTGGAGTAAAGATTGAACATGTGATGGTTGGGTATTCTCAGAAGGAAGAACGTTACATCTTGAGGCATCAATAAAGTATTCTGGATCTCCTAAACACATATCAGGCTCAAAAGGGTCTTCAAGAAGTTAGTACGGAGAAGCTCATACTATGATATCTGGGCACCTAGTTTCATCTTACTCATTTTGTATTTTAGCAATGTTTTCTATTTTGATTAATTTATTCATTCCGAGCCCTGCTTCTAATAAATTTCAATCTTGTCCATTGTTACGATCTTTTTCAAGCATTTTTTATTGAAATAACAATTAATGGAAAAATAATATTCAAGTAAAAGGATTTCTGCATATTGCTTTGAAAGGTTTTCTAAATAGTACAAGGACCTGAAACAAGACCACTAGTCAGAACTAATAATATTCAAGTAAAAGGATTTCTGCATATTGCTCTGAAAGGTTTTCTAAATAGTGTAAGGACCTGAAACAAGACCACTAGTCAGAACTAACCAAATTTAAGAGTTGGAAATGTTTGAAAAATAATAGTGATTATATCTTCGGGTTTTTTGTCAAAGATACCAGATGAAAAAGAAGGTAGGGTAATGCGTCAGTGATAGAACCTTGATGAACAACGAGCAATGTCAACCTAAGTATTAAAAGGGGATTATTCTCGAAAGTGACATTCTGCATTCATGCAAATATCATTCATACACATCTAGTTAGGAGCATTTGATTCATTCTGATCATAACACCCTAATCGCTTGGCATAAAAATAGGCCCATGAAATGGATTTTACAGGTCATGTTCCCCAAATAACGGTGTAACAGATCAATGAAACCATAAATTCTATACCCTTAAAATTACAGTGGGACGAATTGAAGTCATCGCGGCGAATCTTATCTCCCTGAAGTTACAGTGGAGTAGATTAAAGCCACAAGTCTCATTTCCCTGAAGTTACAGTGAAGCATATTGAAGTTACAAGTCTTATCTCCCTGAAGTTGCAGTGGAGCAGATTCAATATGCGAATCTTATTTCCCTGAAGTTGTAGTGGAACAGATTAAAGCTGCAAGTTACAAATCTTATCTCCCTGAGGTTGTAGTGGAGCAGATTAAAGATAGCGAATCTTATTTTCTTGAAATTGCAGTGAAGCAAATTAAAGATAACGAATCTTATTTCCCTGAAGTTGCAATGGAACAGATTAAAGCTACAAGTTACAAATCTTATCTCCCTGAGCTTGTAGTGGAGTAGATTGAATATAGCGAATCTTATTTTCCTAAAGTTACAGTGGAACAGATTAAAGCTACAAGGTATAAATCTTATCTCCCTGAAGTTGAAGTGGAGCAAATTGAAGATAGCAAATCTTATTTTCCTAAAGTTGCAGTGGAACAGATTAAAGCTACAAGTTACAAATCTTATCTCCCTGAACGTGCAGTGGAGCAGATTAAAGCGAACCTTATCTCCTTGAAGTTGCAGTGGAGCGAGTTAAAGCTACAAATCTTATCTCCCTGAAGTTGTAGTGGAGCAGATTGAAGATAGCAAATCTTATTTCCCTGAAGTTGTAGTGGAACAGATTAAAGCTACAAGTTACAAATCTTATCTCCTTGAAGTTGCAGTGGAGCAGATTGAAGCGACAAGTCCTATACCTCTGAGGTTGCAGTGGATCGGATTAAATCTACCATAACAAATCTTATTTCCCTGAAGTTGTAGTGGAATAGACTAAAGTTACAAGCTACAAATCTTATCTCCTTGAAGTTGCAGTGGAATAGGTTGAATATACGAATATCTCCCTAAAGTTGCAGTGGAGTAGATTAAAATTACAATTCCTATATCCCTGAAATTGCAGTGGGTTGGAATGAGGCTTCCTGAAGAAGAGAAGCACCAAATAAGTCGAGATTTGACAAGACTAGGCAAAATTGGCCTTTTTGATGTCTTTACTCCATTCTCGTTACACGATAATGAGCAAAGAGGGGCAGCTGCAATAGGTCTTTTTTACCCGGGCCTAAACCAAACCAAATAAAAATAAAATAATTACAAGTCCAATTACAAAAGAGGCCCAATGGCCTAAAATAAGAGAAAACCCTAACGGCCCGTTGGCCTAACAACTTAAACATTTTCGAAAACAAAAAAAAAATCCCTAAACCCCTCTCTGCCGCTCCTCCTTTCGCATGCATGCTGCCCGAGGCTTGATGCACCATTTCTGTCGCTGTTTCACCAATGTAGCAAAAGGTCTGCCTTTATCTCTTTATTAATCGAGCTCCAAACCTGCAAAAAGGATGAAAAATTGCAGAAACAAAAACAACAAGGAATAGTAGTAAAAAACAGTAGATAAAATATGTATGAACGGCTATAAAAGTCGAATCCAATGTTTTTTACAAAAAGAGAGGAAATTAAAAAAAAACTCACAATATTTTTTAAGAAAGGTATTTGTTTTGCTTTTGCATATTTATTTTCTTTTAAAACATATCATATATATAAACAAAAAATACGAAAGGTTCTACCTCAACTGCCGTCGTTAGAGACTTCTCTGGCCTGGAAGGTGGCTGAATCCGTCGTGGTTTGCCGAAAGCCTCGTCGGGGGTGACTAGGAACCGAAATGTTCCTTTGATTTTCTTTATTTTTTTCTCTTTTTCAAATTTTGGTGGGGTTTTTGGATATTTTGGCCTCAGATCGGGGTTGAGGGAAATAAAAACGCCAAAATGGGCCTTTTTCGTGAACTTCAGCCACCAGGGACAACTGCTGACATCACTGACGACCGTGGCCATGGCGATCCACAACGGCGCCGATGGCCGGACCCTGAGGCGATTTCAGAGAAAAAAAAACAAAGGAGGTTTTTAGTTTTTTTAATAGTGTAGGAATGAATTTTTGAAGCTTTTTTTTTTTTTTACTTAAATAGGGTGCCAAAACGACACCGTTTTAGGCTAGTCTGAAATGCCCCAAAATGACGTCGTTTTGGGGCCGACCCGACGACCTGACTCGGATCGACCTAGGATCTGCATTTTTGTAGCGAGAGGGTCTATTTGTGCTTTTGGCCCTTCCGTTTTTTGGATGATTTACAATGTAGTTTTTTTCTTTTTAATTTTTACCACCTAATTTTATTTTTGTTTCATTTTGGTCCCTATGAAACGATGTGCTTATGGAGTTTAGGATTATTTCATGTTTAGTCTATATTTATTTTTACACGTTTCATTTTAATCTTTTATTTTGTTTTATTAATTATTATTATTTATTATTTACAATTCATCCCCCTAATTTCATTCTGATTTCGATTTAATCCTTGGTCTATTTAATTTCAACCTTTCCACAAACTGTTTTTATTTTATCTATTATTATTTCTTTATCCTTTTACACTTAAAAGAAATAGATTATTCATACTATTTTATTTGTGCATTATTATTATTATTATTATTATTATTGTTATTATCATTATTATTTTATTTTTAATTATTATTATTATTCTCGTTATTTTATTATTTTTAATATCTTCATTTTATGTTTATTTATCCTTTTTAAGTTATGCATTTTCCATTTTCATTTTTATTTTAAGTTATCTTATTTATTTTATTATTGCGATATGATTATTAATATTGTTTTCATTATTATAATTACATCATTATTATTATAATATTCTATTATTTATAATTTATCATTTTAATATTCTACCCGTATAGCTATTTTACATTATTTCATTATCATTGTACTATACATTACGGTTAAAAATATTTGTTCATTTTTCATACGATGCCCGAATAAATTAAATATATACCATTTTAAGTGTTACATTAATTTTTAATCGATGCATAAAAAGGAAAATTTTAAAATCAAGGCAATGTTCCGCATTTGGAGATTCGAGAAGTCGTGCCCTAAGTTACGGGGTTCGACTTTCTCTTTGAACCTAGATAGCTGAGCATCCCTTTCAAAATTAAATCACATGAGATTTAAACAATAATTAAATAAAGAGTAAGCTTATTTTTGAGGATTGTCCTAACTTACAGGATGTGACCTTTTGTTACCTTGAGATAAGAGAGCCTTTTACATACGTTTTGATTTATTCAAGCGGTTTAAATAATAACATTATGCAAAGTGGGGTCGCGTTCTAAAATCTCTTCAAATTTTCAATTTTCGACCCTAAAGACATTAAGTAATCAATTAGGTACCAAATTTGGGCGTAACGAGGGTGCTAATCCTTCCTCATGTGTAACCGACTCCCGAACTCATTTTCTAGATTTTTGTAGACCGAAAAACATTGTTTTAATAAATCAAACCTCTTATTAAAACGATTAAATTACGAGGTGACCCGATCACACCTCCTAAAAGTGATTGGTGGCGACTCCATTTTCGTTTTAAGAAAATAAAAAGTCTATTTCAAAAAAAAATGGTTTCGAAATGGATATTGTATAACATTTGTTTTATTGTTAATTTTGTTATTATTTATTTTAGAGACATTTGCGTATTAAGTTTGCATCTATCTTAGTATTATTTAAGTATACATATTTTTTAAAATTTATTTTTAATTTGTTGAAAAATATTTATTTTAATATTTTTAGTTTTTTTGATGTATTATATATTTAAAATTTATATAAAAAATAATATAAAAAAATTAGTACAAAGTGCCGGGCCAGGCTTGACTTTTAGTATTTTTATCTACATTGGGTTTAAACAAAATTTTAAGCCTATTTTCATCCGAGCCTAATAAATAGGCCTAATTTTTTTATTAAACCCTACCTGGCCCAGGAGCACCTTTAATTGCAGCCAATCACTTGTTAATAACAAATTTTGACCCCAAAAATATTGGAAGAGTTATTCGTGATGGCCATTTAATAAATTGGGCAATTTGTTAAGCCCAAAATAAGGCCCACGATCAATCTTCGCCCCACATTAAATCTTAGTCTTAGATAAGATAAAAAAGAACCACCACACACTTATTGCTACACATAACACAAACAAAACGGCATGCAAACATATCAAATTAATTGCTACATTACACATATATCTATACTTATACCAATAGAAGAAGAACTTTTTTATTATCTTTACAAATATCTGCAATGGGTACTCTCCAGCTTAGCATCCATGGCTTAGCTACTACATCCTCAGTGCCTTGTAAATTCAACTTCCGCAGCAGAAGCAGTACCACCCACCTCCGCTTCTCTACACCCAAAATCCGAGCTGTTAGCACCGTCCCCGACAGCGAATCCACCGCCAAGGACAAGGAGCCTGACGAGCCTCCCGCTGTTGACTTTGCATTTGTTCATGTAGTTTAAAAGTGATAGTATATGCCAATGCTAGCTCAACATGGATTTACAATTTGATGGGAAATTTTGCTGTTTTCTTTCAGTCTGTTTTGCTGCCAGATGGTACCCCGGATGTACATTTTCGCAGGGCTTGTGGTGGGCAGAAACTTAGAGATATTATGCTGGATAATAACATGGAGTTGTATGGACCATATGTAAGTTCATATAATCACGCGATATCTGTTCATGTATATACCACTGTTTGAGAAAATATGAATTTGGGGTTGGCGTTCATTTTCAGGGTAGACCTCTGCTGAACTGTGCAGGAGGAGGGACCTGTGGAACTTGCATGGTTGAGGTTAATCCTATCTTGTTTTACAACATAAATATGATTTTCATTTCTTCTAAGCCAAGAAAAAAAAAACAATTAAGTATTTCCGTATTGGATACATATTTGTATCCAACATTCACTTGGGAATAATAGCTGAAATTGTAAGGGGAAAATGGGATTATGGTTGTAATTCCAATTTCATTTCGAAGATCAAACTAGAATACATCAATTTCAGGTTGTAGAAGGGAAAGAGCTACTAACCCCTCGAACAGACAAAGAGAAAGAACATCTAAAGAAGGTATTTTATAGCTTACGATTAACTCATCATTCAACACTTTGTGTGTATATATAAGTGCTCCTCATTGGTTATTTGCAGAAACCAAAAAACTGGAGATTGGCCTGCCAAACAATTGTTGGTAAACCAGATTCAAAGGGCCTGGTTTGTAATCTTTCTCAACCTCTTTTTTTAAATTTAATAAATTAGAACAATAAAAAATGTGTCGTTAAAATGATATGAACATGTCCAATGCAGCTGGTGATTCAACAACTGCCTGAATGGAAAGCACATGAATGGTCTTACGAAAAAATTTTGCCTACAGAGGAGCCCTAAACACCATCTTTTTTGTTTGCACTTACTGTACAAAAAATTCTTTCAAGTAGCCATCTTAAGATCATGATAAAGTGTTGTTACCATGATGCTCACTTTTTACAATTATATGTTTAATCAAGAGGTGTGAGAATTTACATGAAGAATTAATGAACCAAAAAAACATTACATGAAATACAAAATGGATCTCATGTATTATGAATTTTTTTATAATATTGTATAATATTTTACATATAAAAAGGAAAAAAAGAGAGTAAATTATTTTGTAACAGTGGATAGGAATTTTCTGCCCAAAAGGTAAACTAGGCCTGCAGTTTCTTAGTGAAATTCTTTTATTAATCAATAAAGGTGAATTTGTGAAAGAAATAATATTTGTGCTTTGTTTAAGTTTTAGCGCTTTACCAGTAAAAGATAGCAGTGACAGGTTTGAGTGAGGAGCAAGCAACAATGGATCCAAGAAGTTGGGCAATCTAGTCAACGAATATGAATTAAGATAAAATTATGAATTTTAAAATAAAAATTAATAATTTTAAGTTAAAGAACTTCTATATATCATATCAAACTAAGGAGTTAAAATATATATCTATATTTTTATTAAAATTACTTGAGTTTTATCATTTCAAAGATTCACCTATCGCTTGTTAGATTAAAATATTCAATTATGAGCACGAGGAAGGATTGCATCAAACTGTGATTCCAGGTCACAGTTTCATACAATCCTTCCTCTTATGAGCATATATGTATAATGTATAATGCTATTATAATGTGTAGATACCATAATTAGTATTTAATAATAAGTTATTTAAAAAAATGGTTCAGATAAATCAAAATCTTTTGGATAATCTCTAACGACGAATTTAAGTATGCTTCCACATATAATTTTGTTCTTAATAATCTAACATAATAGTTCCTAGTTTATATCATATTTTTTTCTGTATTTACATCCTTTACTAAAATTGGAATAATAATAATAATAATAATAATATATTATTATTATTATTATTATTATTATTATTATTATTGTAGACTTCTAGTGATGTAGTGGATCTGTCATGGGTGTAATTATCATCCGAGTGTGTTTAGTTGAAAATCACAAAAATATATATATATATATATATATATTTTAAAGGTAGTTAAAATATTATGTATAATAATATAGTTATGTATTAATATAATATTATGATAGATATAAACATTAAAAATATGGATTGAAAGTCAATGAGCATTTGGCATTAATAGTAAAAGTTGAGATTCTAAATTATAAATAAATTTTATTTGATTATATTTTGAATTTTCGATGGTCTGTTAAAAATATTAATCAATAATAATAATTGGTAGTTCCTTAATATCCTCGCATAAAAAAAATTTTTAATTTAACTTTTTTTTTCACACAAGATAAAATTTCCATGTAAATTGTTTGTTAAATAGTATAAAGCTAATGAAGAAGGCAGCCCCACAGTAGCAGTTTATAGCTTCCCAAAAATGAGTAACCGTCACTCCCACACCGTATCTCACTCGATCTCGTCGCCAAAAGCCCCACCCGTTATGCTGGACCGAACCCTCTCTTCCCGCCGCTCTCAGCCCCACCTCGATTTCGACTTTCCCTCCACCGCCGCATCTTCCGCCGTGTCTCCCGTCCCCGAATCCTCCACCTCACTCGCCGACGAGTCCAAAACCAAGAAGCCACCCCTCTATCTCGTGGCCACCAATTACATTTCTCGCTTCGGTCTCGTCAAATCGCCGTGTCTCTGCCTCTCCCTTTGCCTTCTTCTCATTGTTTTCGCGCTTTTCTCTTTGCTGCTAAACTCTCGCTCCTTCGTTTGCGTCTCGTCTTATGACCCGATCTCTCGGGTCAGTCTCTTCGGTCTCGACGGGGTTGACTCCGATTTCGGATCCCTTGGCGTTCCTTGGTGTAAGTTTTGCTTTACTCTGATATTTTTTGGGTTTTAGATCGGATCTGAAAACTTTCTCATTTTCTATTTTCATTTGCATTAGCTGAATGAGGTAGACGTTTCGTTGTTGCATTGCTTCATTTTTCCATTGTTGTGCCTTTCTTTTTCATTTTTTTACGCTCCTTAGTAGGTTGCTAGATCAGATGCTTGTTTGTTTCTATTAAAGTGTTACAAAATTATTCTCGACTGTAAGTAGATAATTGAACATTCTGATTCTATTATTAATACTTTTATTTTTATGCATTTTATTAAAGCTTAAATATAAGGATTAGATCTTTTTAATTAGCTGAACATTTTGGTTCTACTATTAGATGTTCTATCATCAATGCATGTATTGGAGCTTAGATATAAAGCTTAGGTCTTTTACTAAAAGCTTAAGCTTCTGGAATAATTTTTCATGCAACTCTTTAATGTATTTCATATCTTCGATGAAACATTCACCGGGCTGTATAAAAAATGTGGGTTGATAATTTTGAATTCATTAAGCAACTAGTTTTGGAGCAGAATCCTCTTTTGACAAAATTTGGCTAAAACGATAAAGTTGCATTAAAATCCCATTTACAGTCAATTTGATTATGCCTTCTTGTTTCATACATCTGTATTTTGTTCTTAGGAGATTCAACCTTTCTTTTGTTGATTAACAAGAAGCCGGGAACTAATCTTCATTTTCCTTCTGGTAAATTGTTATATGTAAGCGTTTTAATTGCTCATCTCAAAACTGAGGCCATTTGCATCATTTTCCTCCTTTGCTAGTTTTGTTGAAGTTTATGGTGTTAAAAGTGAGGGGTTTTTTTGGTTGAATATCAAACTGGATTGGGTTTTTTTTAACTATTTTATTTCATGCTAAAGACCTGATTTCATGTTGAATTCTTAAATCTTAACTCTCATGGTTTGTGCCCATTTAATTTGTATCCTTGAAAAGGCAGATCGAAACATGGAAAAACAGTTGAATGGACATCCAAAGATTTAATCAATGGCTTGGAGGAGTTTGTACCAATATATGAAACTCGTCCTATCAAAAACAATCTGTATGGGATGGGTTTTGACCACAGCTTTGGGCTTTGGTTCATTACCCGGTGGCTAAAACCAGAAATAATGATTGAGAGTGGTGCGTTCAAGGGGCATTCCACTTGGGTTCTGCGGCAAGCAATGCCTGACACACCAATTATCTCGCTCACACCCCGACATCCTGAGAAGTACTTGAAAAAGGGCCCTGCTTATGTTGATGGAAATTGTACATACTTTGCTGGAAAAGATTTTGTGGATTTTGGAAGTGTTGATTGGGAGAAGGTACTTAAGATTCATGGAATTTCTGATTTCAGCCGGGTCCTTGTCTTTTTTGATGACCATCAAAATGAACTGAAAAGGTACTTAATGCAGCTAATTATTGGTGATCTTCTCTCAACAAGTTTAAGTTTTTGCTTGAGATGATTGAAGGTTACTTAATGTCTTGATTTTTACCTTTTATAGTTTTGACTTTCGAGTTGTTGTGCTTATTCTCTTGTGATGTGGTTTCATGCGCAGGCTAAAGCAGGCATTGAAAGCTGGCTTTCACCATCTTGTTTTTGAAGACAATTATGATACTGGAACAGGAGATCATTATTCATTGAGGCAGATTTGTGACCAGTTCTACATAAGAGGTAGATGCTCCTTCGTTTTGTCTGTAATTTATATCCCTGACTTATTATTCATGTGCTCCCTCGTTTTTCCAATATCTTCGAATCTTTGTGTTCTGAAGTTGTTATTGTCTTGTACCTGATAATGAGCTTTGTTTATTCAGGGGGTGGCCATAGCTGCTTTAAGGACAGTGATGAAGCCAGAATTCGATCAAAAAGAAAGAAGTTCTGGGAGAAGGCTGTTGATATAGATGAACTTTGTGGGCCACATGAAGCATGGTGGGGTGTTAGAGGGGAGATGCGAGATAATTTTAACCACAATAAGACCACAATCTCTTATGGTGAACATTTTCAGAATAGCAGGTTTGTCGAATCGATTCTTGATGTTTATTGGGAGCTACCACCAACAGCTGGTCCATCTTTGACCCACCAAACTCGATATGATCCTGGCCGTGCACCTCCTCCTGTTGTTGAAGATGGCCGATATCGAATGTTTCAGCGGCTTGGTTTAGATAGGCTTGAGAGATCCGTATTCAATGGATATACACAGATGGTATATCTGCAAATTTCCAAACCAGAATCTTGAAAGTATCCAGGATCAGATCTCGTTTAACTTACGTAGATGGAACTTGTGCCACTATTTTTTATTACCTCATAGCAAGTTATGATTATTTTCTTGTTAATTTATTTTTTTTAGGGAAAAAAGTTGTCCAATTTTTTTGGATTATGCCCTGAGATGTCTTTCCTGTGTAATTTACTGACGTGAGAATCAATGTTTTTCACTTAAATTATGAGTTGGGAAAGTGGGGAATAGTTTAATGATAATGGTTTTATTGATTTTTGAAGTGTTCCTCGTCTTCAATATGCACAATTGTATTTAAAAAAAAATGAAAATCTTCATTTGATGTGATTTTATTTAAGTTGCGACAATGAGATGAATATGAATACGGATCCATTTAGGTTGGGTCTATTTGGGAATTTAAAGTGTTTTTCATTTGTTTGATTATTGTATGAGCTATATGAATTCCAACTAAATACATAAGAGACAACATAAATCTATGCGAGTGTGGGACTTTGAAGATTCTTGTTCATGTTGTGTGCACTTCAGCATGGCCCTTTGATGCTGCAACCATCAAACCAGCTCTCTTTATCATCATTCATCATCACCCTTTAACCCACTCAAGGGTATATAAAGCAAGCTATCTAACATGTTGCCTTTGATTTTTAACTAAATTTAAGAGAGAGAAAATATGGGAGCATTTTGGATATAATGAGATAAGAGGGATACCTAATCCAAGAGTCTCCGAACTTTTCATTATCCTTAGTCTCAAACATGAATCGATAAACATCCTGAGTAACACATTGTATTTAGTAAGTCTAACATTTCCGGGTTATATTTTAATTTGGGTTTTTATTAAAAATCAATCTAAATTTAATTTATATCAACTCAAAATTGAATGAATGTTATCTATTATTTAATATCTGTATTTTTATTTTTTATATATTTAAAAAATTATATTCTATACTTATATTCAAATATATTATATGAGAAACCCAAACCTTAAGAATTTCATCAATCTAATTATCACATATATAATATAATTTGAAATTTGAGTTGTATCTTAACTTTAATATTTAAAGCCCAAACCTTAAATAAACCTGTTATCTAATTATATCACATATATTATATAAGTGGTTGATATAAACCTATTGTTCTCTTCATATATATTTATATAAAATAATAATAATAATAAAAAGTAACGTTTTAAAATTATTTTAAAGAATAATATAAGAGCTAAATTAATTTGTTTAAAATGAGTTTAGCCAAAATTTAATGTTAAATGGGATTATCAAAAAAATGATATGCTATGGTACATAGGGATAGGAGGGTATAGGAGAGCAGTTACCGCCATGGAACATCGCCGACAAGCATCCAATCTCCGTCCTTGTCTTCATATGTCATCACATATTCACATCCTATTGCTACCCCTTTCCCACTGCACTCTCCTGAAATGAAAACCACACTCACTCTTAGTTACCCAAAATATTTTATGAATGGGGAAGTTTACCGATTGTAAAACAGCTGAATATCCTCTCCAAAGCTGAAGAGAGTTCCATGTAGTTATTGTAGGTTTTGAGATCGACATTTCTCAAGTATGGTGCTCCATCCATGCTCACTTTTACATACAGGCGACCGCCATCACCACTAGTCTCATCACTCTTCTTTGCGAAATTGGAGGCCTTTTTATTCTTCTGGAGTGATCCAACTGGTCGCCATCCTATCAACTCAGTCCTGTTTCATTAATCTCGCTCAATAAAATTGATGTACAAATATAATCTAACCAGCTCTGTTTTCAAGTGAATGAGCCAAAGAATGTACATTGAAAAGGCCAAAAAGAAGAAAACGAAACAGGGTTTTGAAGATGAACATACTTTGTAGATGGAGCACTAACATGGTCATTTGCAGGAGGAGCAAGATTCTTCTCATCACATGGGAAAACCCATTTCTCATTAGGCCCATCAATGGCATATGAGAAATCCCTTTTAGCTCCAGACCCCAACTTCTTCAAAGGGGTAACACCAAAACCATTACTTGTATCGTTACTCTCTAAATCTTCGCCAAAAAGACATTTCTGTCAGGAGAGTGAGAACCTGGTAAGCCAAGCCTCAGCTCAGTTCGTTTGAGATTGAGACTTGTTTTTCTGGTTTTGTCTTCAATGGACTCAACTGAAGAGGAAGATATCTTCTCAGAGCTTTGCATTGAACAAGTCTCTGCGAAGCGTAAGTACTCATGTTCCAAAGGTGTACACATTAAAGTTTGAAAGAACCCTCTCTTATTAGTTTTCCCGGTGAAAGAACGAAACATTTTGGTTCATTATAATTATTCACGGGGATAAAAAGAAAGAACTGAATCAAGACATAAAGGGTTACCATCTTTTACCAAACAAAGAACAGCAAAAATTTGGCAGGCTCTTTAGATTTTTGCTGGTATTTTTCAGCTTTTGGATTTCTCAGCAGACATGCAACCCATAAGCCAACAAGGTTGATTATTATATCCCATGTTCTTTGATTTCATTTGCACTGCTGCACTCTGTATAGAATTCAATTATTGGCCAAAACAGTACCATTACCATTTACAAGTACAACAAGCAATAATGGATGTAATACTTGTTTCCGTGCAAATTTGACCCCAATCTTAGTTGCAAGGTAAAAGATTTGTTACTGTGTGCTCCGAAAACATCTGCCATGTGATATTGTAAGGTTGAGTAAAACTCGATTCGATTAAAAAAAATCAAAAAAGATTTCTAATTTTAAGTTAATCGAATTGAGTTATTCAAATTATTCAAGTTTCGAATCTGAGTCGAGTTGAATTTCACAATTCGAATAACTCGAATAATTAGAATAACAATTTGGTGTAAATACCCTTTTGGTCCCTGTCAACTTTAAAAATAAGCAAATTGGTCTTTCTCTCTCAACAAAAATTACAAAAAAAATCAAAATATTTATAAAAATTTCAAATTTTATATTTTTAAAAATTATTAAAATTCTAAAATATATATAAAAAATTTAAAATTTTAAAAGTTTCTAAAATAATAATTTTGGGACCTAATTAATGATTCAAAATTATCATACTCAAGTATCCTTTATTATTATTATTATTTTGATTTGAAATTTTTTAAATATATGGCTTCAATTTTATGTCCTCAAATATGGAAACTGTAACAATAATTTTATTTGACATGTTTAAATTTTTTTATTTAACTCAAACAATTTACTCGATTCGACTCGACTCAAATTTCATTTCATTTGACTCGATTCGAAAAAATTTCAAATTGAGTTAAGATGATAATATAGGACTTATGAACTCGATTAACTTGAAAATTTTTCAATCGATTCGATCGAACGCTCACCCTTAGACCATTGATAAAATATTAGAGTAACATGTATAGAAGGGTAACTCTGTTTCAAGGTTAATAACATAATTTTAAGATTTGAAATATTTAAATAAAATAGGTATGATTTTTTAATCAAGCATTTCATTACCTTAATAGAAGTGTCAACCCAAGACCCACCATTTGGTTCCTACTTATTTTATTTTAAATCATTATTTAATCTTTCACTTAAATTACAATAACGTTTTCAAAATTATATACTTTTTGATTAGCTTACCCAACAACTGTGGTCGATATGTCCGAGTGGTTAAGGAGACAGACTCGAAATCTGTTGGGCTATGCCTGCGCAGGTTCGAATCCTGCTGTCGACGATTTTTTTGTTCCTTTACCGTAAACTACTCAATAGTCCCGTTAAAAGGAAAAACCAAAGTCTAAAACCCTTTTATCCTTTTCTCTTTGGCTTTCGCAAAAGCTTCCTATTTTCATGGCTGCCTCACTCCGGTTCAATCCTACTTCAATCCCTTCTCTCTACCCAATCTCCACCTACAAGAGCTTCACTCCGGTACGCTGCGGCCCACGCGACAACCGCGGACCTCTCGTTAAAGGCCGTATCTTAAGCACCGAAGCCATCCAGGCCATCCAATCTCTCAAACGCGCCCAGCGGAACTCTTCATCGACGGCGACGGTCACCCCACTCCCTTCCCTCTCCCGCCTCATCAAATCCGACCTCCTCGCCGCCCTGCGCGAACTCCTACGGCAAGATCAATGCGCCCTCGCCGTCCACGTACTCTCCACCGTCCGATCAGAATATCCGCCTCCTGACTTGAGTTTGTACGCCGACGTCGTCGTCGCGCTCGCTAGGAACCATCTTAAGGATGAGATTGATGGGTTGATTGAGGAGATTGGAAGCATCGAGTGCGATGACGAGAAGGCGCTTGTGAGGCTGATTAAGGGCGTGACTGGCGCCGGAAGGAAGGAATCAACGGTGAGGATTTGCGGGTTGATGAAGGAAAATGGAGTCGGATCGAGAAAAAGAGTTGGGGAGTATGTGGTCAAAGTATTGAGCAAAGGATTGAGAAGATTCGGGGAAGTGGATTTGGCTTTGGAAGTTGAGAGGGAATTTGGTGAATTGTCTAGGGTCAATTCCGACAAATTAACAATTTACTAGATTTGATCATATTTTTTCTATTCCAATACAATTTTTTTTGTTTGTATTATATTAGTTGAATTATATTTACCTTATTTTATATTTATATAATTTAATATTAGATTCTTGCACTACTATTAAAAGTTAATTACGAAATTAAGCCGATTTTTTTAAATTTAGGGAAATAGGTTGATTTTGGAGAGAGAAACGATAAACCTATTCAGAACGTTTTTATTTTTTTTATTTTGCGTTGAGTGTTAGAAATTTGGGGAGAAAGACTTATTTATATTTTTGTTTTAGAGAAAAATTGTGATAGTTTTAAGGTATGGTTGAGTTCACGATGATGCGATTGCGTTCGGAGATCCATACATTTCATTTCCTATGTGGGGAGTGCACAATCACCTTGGAAGATGTCGCATTGCAACTCGAGTTCACGGCGGTTGTGCACTCCCCATACATTTCATTTCCCAGTTCATGGTGGTTATACGATCACATGTTCAAGTATAACTAGGGTTTCTAGTTGACAGTGGTTATACGATCACGAGTTTAAGTATAATTCAGGCTTCTAGTTGATAGTGATTATGCGGTTACGGATTCAAGTTTTATACCACCAGAAGAGAATACTTTATAAACCTCATACATGAATTTGAGAACATAATGATAGGGGAAAAAGGGGATCACCAATATAATCAACTTATTCTTTTTCTCCATCAAAGTAATATCCTTAACATCAATGTCCAAAACCTATGTCAAAGGTAGGGGCAAGAAGACTTTCAGGGGGGAGTGACAATGACGATAGAGAAAAAGCTAAAACGCGAGTCGGAATGACAACGATACATAATGTGGTGATTGTTAAAAAAAATGAGTTAATGAAAGGACCAGAAAAATATAAACCATACTAACCGGGAGGTGGTGCACCCATCGATATAGTATCTGGGGTTGGAGGTGATGATGATGAACTCGATGTATATGTACTTTAGATCACGGCCTCATGTGGGATCATCTTGGCCTCCTACGACGACATTGCTTACCCCTTTCCTCCTCCAACAATAGATATGACTTATCGTGAAGTGTAAATCATGTTATCTAATCCGAAGAGGTCGTTAAATCCGGTTGGACAATTGGTTCGCACATATATATGAAACCGTATCTATGTTCCTAGATGTAGATATATTTCGTATGAAATTTAGGCCAATCTTGATCGATTCTCCCCCGCAAGTTAATCTTGTGAAGTTCATTAAGCTCTTAGGGTGATGGCGAAATATTTTACATAAACCCGAACTAGCGCATCACTTAACCAGATTCATGCATCTCAACTGTTGCAAAAACTATCAATGACACTTTGACGTGCTAGATATTGCGATTTGCCAAAAATTCGACCGAGATGCATTCTTGAATTCTCGAATCGAAGTATGACATTCATTCAAGCTACAACACGAAATTATAAATTTTATTAAATACCTAATATTAAATTTCAAATCCTTATGTAAATATGATATAATTGAAAAATTCAAAAGCTAACATCGGCTTCTAATCATTGATCTAAAAATAGCTGAATACCTTCGAGATTGCCCGGTATACCCACATGACTTGCGTTATTGTTCCACCTATTCAAATATTATGTTATTTCAAAAATATAATAATGAAAATATTATGATAATTATATTATTAAATGAAATTTACTTTATTACGAGTGGGAATTCATAAGGGGCATTTACTCGGGAATTTAAAAATGGTAGGTGATACCATGCCCATGACTGAAAGAGTATGCAACCACTAATTTTAATTTTTTGTGCTTCCGTTGCTTGACACATCTCTCGATGTAATGTCGCCAACATAACTAATCTCTAATTGAGTCGCCCTGCTTCTTTTAAGTCGACTAGTTGTAGGAGCCACCTTAAATGTATCAGATTTCGAGATTTATCTGGTATTAGAAGACCCTCAATTAACCTCAGTATGAATGCCCGTGCATATTGTTGTCTTTCAACGACATTAGCGGAGTTGTCGATATATGAGAATTTGTCTTCTAACCATTTCATTTCTATCCGACTAGCACTAAACTTGTCCAGTACCTTGTCTAATAGTTGATTGTAAGCTGCACTCCAATCACCAACGCCCACTACCCCGTAACAATTGCCCCATCAATCGATAAATCGAGTTGTAATGCGACATCTTCGAGTGTAATTGTGCACTCACTGCACGGAAGTTGAAATGTGTGTATCTCGAGTTTCCATTTTTCCACCAAAACGTTGATAAGTCCAGGCTCCAATTTAGTCCCCTTGAACATACTAGACACATGCGAGAATCTCGCTCTTGCAAGTGTTGTTCAATAACACGTGGTGCCCTCGCACTTAAATTGTGTACATACGTCTCGATAATCCGATATTCGGTTTGATTTTATAAACATAAAAATTTTAAAAAATTTAATAATGCTAACAACTTAATAATTATATTAATTAAAATAAAAAAATAATATTTTTTTCCATTTGTAATTGGACGCTAGAAATGTGTTGGTAATCCAAACGAATAAGAGACATCGACATTTTTAAAATTATAAAAATCAAAGAGATTACGAAATATAAAATTAGGACAAGAAGAATGTTGACACCATTTTTTGGATGAAAACGGGGTCGACTTGGGTTTTGAAAAATGAAAACGAAACAGGAGTCGCCACCGATCTTTTTAATGAGGTGAGATCGGGACACCTCGAAAAGTGGTTGTTTTTAATAAACAATTTAATTTTATTAAAACAGCGAATTTGGTCTACGAAATTCAGAAAAATGGGTTCGGGAGTCGGTTACGCACGAGGAATGATTAGCACCCTCGATACGCCCAAAATTGGTACCTAGTTGATTACTTAATGTCTTAATGTCGAAAATTGAGAACTTTGGAGAATTTTAAACATACAATCCTCTTATTAAAAAGTTGAAAATTTTCAAGAAAAAGGGGGTATTTCACGTTATTCGAGAAAGAGTCATATCCAGTAAGTTAGGACACAATGTCTCGAATTCCCAATACGCGAATATAAAATGCTTATTTAAAAGATATTTAACCATCTTGGATTAAAAAAAGGGGATCACGACCAGTAAGTTAGGACACGATCCCTTTTAAATTCTCGATATCGTTTAAAACTTGAGTTTGAAAAGATTCGTGTAATAAAGTTTAAAAGAATATTCAATTGTTTAAATCAAATGAAGAAATCGCAACCCAATACATTAGGGCACAATTTCTCAAAATATTAAACATTGAATATTGCATTTATTTCGAAAAATCCTCGTCTCGAGAAAACAACGTGTCACATCCAATGCGTTAGGACACAACGTATTGAATTCTCGATAACGGGCTTTTTATCATTTTTAAGAGAATAATCTTGATTATTTAATTCAACGAAGAAAGTATGAACCCAATACGTTAGGGCTCGATCTTCTCGCATCTAAACACGAAATGCCATTTATTTAAAACAAGTTTGGATATGTCGAGTAAAACAAAACACGAAGTCGTAGTAAAGAATGTGAAAACAAATTGCATTGTTATTATGCATGGCAGAACCATAATGAATACGAATGTATAAAAATGATACAAGCAATAGCACAATATAAAATAAATAAAAGGTCAAATCTACGACATACAAAATAACAATGTATATAAACGAATAAAATTAAAACATTCATTCAAAATAATAATGAAAATAAAATAAATAAATAATGAATACAATTAAAATGTAAAGATATATATATATATATATATATATATATATATATATATATATGTACATAGATATAAATTAAAATATGTATGTATATGTGAATTATAAAATATATATAAAATATATAAAATATATTTTAAAATATAAAGAATATATAAATATTTATATAAAAATATGTACATATACGTAGGTATATAAAAATTATGAAATATGAAAATAATGAAATACATGTAAAAGGGGTAGGTATATACGTACAAAATGTATATAGGTATACTTATATCTTAAGATTATAAAGTATATACAAAAGAAAAAAGAATATATGTGTATATATATAGGAATTATAAAATATGAAACACATGTGTATGTATAAACATATAACATAAAATATGTGTGTATGTATACTATAAAAATGTGTATGTACGTGTATAACAAAATTTTAAATAAATATATAAATAAACAAACAAATAACTAAATAAACAAATAAATGATTAAGAGAAAGGGCTTAATTGCAACCTAAATTAAATTAGCAGGATAAATTAGAAATAAAATAAACAAATAAAGGGACAAATTTCAAATGCGCAAAGTAAAGCAGGGATTAATCAGAAAAATATCCCATTGACCTCCTGTGCTGCGTTTCAATGGGCTAAAATGGAACGAGCAGGAAATTGTGCGGTCAAAATTAAAGAAGCAACAGAAACTAGATTGAACCAAGGCACAAGAGGGGAGGACCTGGCGCGCAAATAGTCCTTCCCATACCAAAACGCCCGGATCTAGCCGCGGTTGGATCGGGTCATTGGATACGGTCCGATACGACACCGTTTTGGAGCCATTGGGACGGGCCTCAAACGGTGCCGCTTTAAAGTCTGTAAAATAATAATAAAAAAAGGCAATGGTCATTTTTCAATATTTTGTAAACCCTAGCCTCCCTCTTTTCCTCTCTGCCGCTTCAAAACCTAGAAGCCTCTCTTCTTCAGCTCCGATTTGGACGGAATGAAGAAGAGCTTCGACGGCGCCGAGGTAAGAACTCCGTCTTTTTTTCTTTTATGTATATAACCTTATATATATATATGCTTTAAAAAAAAGGAATAAATAAATTCGGAGACCGAATGAAAAAAGAAAAATAGGAACCTTTCTTCAAAGATTTTCGATTTTTATTGATTCAGCAATGTTTTTTTTTTATTATCTTCCATCGAATCCCCCTTTACATTGTTCGATTCTTGGGCTTATAAAGCCGAAATACAAAATTCTTTTCTTCTTTTTTCATTTGTTTTTTTTTGTCTATTTCTTTTGCTTGTTGTTGTTGTTTTCGTCTTTCTCTGTCTGCAGGTACATGGCGAAGTTCACGGCTTTTTTCCGTTTTGGTGCAAGGTCGGCGAAAGAAGGGGCAGCACATGGGGCGTGGTGCGCGCTGAAAGCGCACATGGGTAGCAAGATGCGGCGCACTAGGGTTTCTAGGTTTCTAATTTTTGCTGAAACTAGTTAAGGTTTTGGGCTTATTGGGCCCTGGGTCATGGGTTTGTTTTTTTTTGGACTTATAGATTGTTAATTGATTTTGGGTATTGATTGGGTTAGTGGGTTGGGTCTGTTTAATTTTGGCTCTGCTGGTATGGGGCCCGGGAAAATTTGGGCTGTACAAAGAATTTGAGAGAAATTGAATGAAAAAATTGAGAATAAGATAGTATAGATAATATGATTGAGAGAATAAAATTGAATGAACAAAAAAGAAAATAAGTAGGGTTTATATAAAAAATGAAATAGCCATCGGGGACATATATGTAATTAGAGTTTGAAATTTTAATCGTTGAAAAAAAATTGACCAATTTATTTTTTTAACCGTTGGATAAAATAATCGTTTGGAGGAGACGTTTTCTGTTTCTCTCTCTAAAATTTGCTTATTTCCCTAAATTTTGGAAAAATCGGTCTAATTCTCTAATTAACTTTTAAATTTGACATTTTTCACTTATTATTCCCTACCATGTATGTGAAAGTCAAAATTTTGTAATAAATATATTTATAAAAAATTGATATAAATAATGAAAGAGTTTTTTTAATAATAAATAAAAACAATAGAATTCATGTAAAAATGATAAAACCTTAACTGGCAGTTATATCAAACTGCAAAAACCGGGTGGTTGATGAGGTGTATGTGCAGCTAAAGCATCCATTGTCTTGTTGTCCTCCTTATAGACGCGTTGAATCTCTCAGACAATAGCCATACTCAAATTTTTTTGCTGGCGATCCTTGCAACAACTGAACTGCTGCCTTACTGTCCATTTCTAGGATAACTCTCCTAACCCCCAACTCTCGAGCCTATAATAGCCCATCATGCGCCCATCATATCTCATCCTCAAGGATCAAACAATCCCCAATATTTCGCAAAAAACCAGCTAACCAAGTACCCGTATGGTCCTTCACAACACTACCAGTAGCTGCGGCCTCAGACTGCATATTCCTAGCCCCGTTGGCATAAGAAGTGTCCAAATAATAATAGCCAGAAAACAAAACCTTAGGATGTGATTCGGAGACTCAACCTGAAAACCACACACCACGCACCAAAAGTCCACTGCTATGTACCGGCGAACATGAACCTCACTCATAAGCAACTTGTCTTGAGCTGCCAACTAAAGGAATACTACGCTGGGGGCACTCAAGCTGGCATACTCGCATCAATTGACTGCTCAAACCACTTGAGTTGGGGGGAGCCAAGTAATAATAAGCAGACCTTATACTAAACTAATGATGCTTCTCCTAGCGCCAACCATGGAAGTCATCCATTTCCCACCCAATCGAAGGACTCGTCCCTACTATTCGTCAAACCGCCTCATCAGGTAGCAAGCCTCGGAGACGACACCAATCCCAATCTCCGTTGCTACTTGTCATCGTTGCAACCGGTACAAAGTTCAAGGGAATAACCTCTAGGCTCACACAATACTTAATGAGCGGGCCATATTCTAGAATCCAACAATCTCGTCAGAAGTCTAGTGTGAACCCATTACCAATATTCCAAATAAATCTAACACGTATTCTATCCCATATCTTGCTAATGCCCTTCCATAGCCGAGAACAGTTTGTGGTGTACAAGGAACATGGAAAAACACCCTCCCATTAATACTTTGCTTGGAGGACCTGAAACTAGAACGGGTTTGATCAAAAGATCTAATTGAAACCTACTTTCATTAGAAAAGCATCATTATGTTTCCCCATGTTTTTGAATCCAATACCACCAGCCCTAACTGGTTGGCAAGCACCCTGCCATCTCACAAGAGAAGTACTTCATTTATCCTCCGAATACCCCCAAACAAAGTTACGGACAATATTTTCCATCTCCAAGTACACACCATTTGAAACAACAGTAAATTGCATAGTATAAATGGGGATGGCCACCAGGACCGTTTTCGCAAGTTTAATTTGTTAGGTAACGAAAGTGTCTTAGCTTTCCACCCAACGAGTTTTTGACGCATATTGGAGATAGTATATTGAAATGTCGACTTAGTAACCCTACGGTGAAGAAGCAAAACGCCCAGATATTTCCCAAGATCATCAACAAAAGAAAACCCAACTCCATGCTGATAGTACTCCTTAATTGTGATGAAATGTTCTTGGAAAAATAAGTATTCATGTTTTGCACACTAATGTTATCGCTTGAATAGTGACAAAACTCTTCAAGGACCAGTTTTGGAACTCTCGTTTGATCCATAAATGCTTCAGTGAGAAAACATAAGATCATCAGTAAAGAGAGTGAGAAATACTTGACCCGCGGATTTAAGGGGCCGACAGGTGCCCTAAAATGGAAAATTTATCATTTTGGCCTTTTAAATTTAAAAAAAATTAAATTAGTGAAAGTAAAATTGTACTTTACCTCTCTTAAAAATGATAAAATTTTGATTTAATCATTTAAAAACTATAAAGATATAGACAATTTAATTTTGCCTTCCTAAATTTCTTTCCTAGCTTCGCCCCTAACTTGACCCAGGATTGAAGAGTTTAATAGGCTTCCACAAATGTTAAAAATTTTAAAGAAGTTCAAATTTTATTATATGATTTTTTCCATATAAAAGATAAAAAATCATTAAAATAATATAATTTACTTTATAAAGTAATGTTATTTTTGTTATTATCTAACTGAAATGGTCAGGTTTAATTTTAGTAAAGAAGTAGATATTAATAATTTATAGGAAATTACATTGATGATCACCCAACAATGGTCAAATTTCTTTTGTCACCCAACAAAAAAGTTTAAAATGGACACTAATTAATCGGGTTTGTTTTCTTTTGGTACTTCTTAATCAAGTGTCCTTTTGTGGTAGATTAAAGATATGATAGTTTTAAAATTGGAATAATAACATATTTAGCCCTCAATGATTGTATATTTTGTCAAATTAATTATAATTATAAAAAATTAATTCTCAACATTTACAAATTATCTCAATAATAAAATTGTTGAATCGTAATATTAGTTCCAGGCTGATGGGTCTCAAGCTCAACTTCCAAAATTACTAAAAAACAATTTTTAATAAATATATCCTATAAATATTTTCATCTTTTTCTAATTTTATATAAAATTTAAAAATTAAACCAACTCATTTTTAAACTTTTTAAAATTTAGCATCTTAACTAAAACTTTATTTGCCCTTTTATATTAATTTTTATAAATATATTTCTTATATAATTTTTTCCACTTGTGCATTCTAATTTGTAAATGTGTCATCCATACTTATTATAAAATCCATGAATAAGACGAGTATTATCGTATTATTATAAAACATAATTTACTTTTTCTTTTAAATGATAATTAATCTTTTCATATATTTATATATTCAATAAATTTTATATCACTCCACCTATAATCATTTCAAATAAATTAAAAGAAATGTGACATAATCTAAAAATATTTGACTGAAAAAAAAAACCTCTATACCTAACAAAAGAAATCTTACAAATCAAGGTGGGGATGTGTGAGCTAAGTCCACAATTTATCAGTGAGTGTTCGATCGAATCGAGTAAATTTTTTTTTGAATTAATCGAGTTTATGAGTTTTATTTTATTATTCTAATTGGATTTGAATTTTTTTTCGAATCAAATTGAGTGAAATGAAATTTGAGCCGAGTCAAATCGAGTGAAATTGTTTGAGTTAAATTAAAAAATTAAATATATCAAATTAAAATTTTGCTATAGTATAACTAATTCCATATTAGAGTATATAAATTTAAAACCATATATATTTAAAAATTTGTCGAGAAAATAATAATAAATAAAATAATTTAGTATGATAAACTTTTTAAAATATTCTTTTGAATTTTTTTAAAATTTCATAATCTTTTAAAATATAAATTTTAAAATTTTTATAAATATTTTAAATTTTAAAATTATTTTAATTTTTAAAAATTTTGGTTAGGTTCAAAATTGATATGACAAAGAGATATTTACACCAATCTATTATTCGAATTATTCAAAATATTTAAATTACAAAATTCAACTCAAATCCAAATTAATTATTCGAATTGACCTGAATACCTCGAAAAACTTTAAGTCATTTAGAAATTCAATTTTTTTCCGAGTTTTTTCGGATGCAATCGAATTTTGCCAAAACTAATCCACCTCTCAAGTCTCAAGGTTTTTAGCTGCATTTTCAGCCTAGAAAAAAAAATTGAATTAAATTACATCTTCAAGACCTCAGCAACACATAAATCTCATCAAATAAAATTCCCCCCCAAAAAAGAATCCATTTTGTAATCTCTTCAAATGATTTGTGTAAGAAGCAATCCATCCCCAGCACCACAGGAAGATGCTTGGGTTACTTCTTACCAAAGGCTAGTTCCTCACTGGCACTCTGTTTCTCTTTCTCATCAGGTAATTTTCTTTTTGTGACACTTTAATTGAAGTTGAACAGAAGAATTGATTACCCTTTGTTTATTTTCCTTTCATCTGTTTGATTAATCACACAATTGCCTGGCACAACTTCAAAGTTCAAAATATTATGTTTTAGGGTACCCTAATTTCCCTTTAATATCCATGGGTGTACTTGTTTTTATTGAAATGGTATCTGGGAATTTTCTTTTTTATGCAAGGGGAATAGTTTAAGGGTATCAAGGAATAAAATTTGCTAAAGCTGAATGGAATTGCATTGTCATGGTAAAAATTTTAATATGAACTTTTAATTCTCTGTTTATGCATATGGAAGGCTTAATAGAAAAGATTTGATCTTTATGCTTAATGGTGAATAGGTTAAAGATCAATATCCAACTGCTAGCTGGAATTCTTTTCCTGTTGATCTAATTCTGCTGTTATTTGAACCTTTGTAGATTATTTTATTTACACTTCTGCTATACTGCAGCATTCAAGTATACCGATATCAATATCTAGAGTTAATCAATTTGATGCTGCTAGATTGGATATTGAGCTGTCAGCCATGTTAAAAGAACAGCTGGTTAAAGTTTTCTCCTTGATGAAGGTATTTTTGCTATTGAAGGCATTCGTGGTGTATGGAAAATGAACTTGCGCTTTGCAATTCTCTGATCTTGTTTCTCTATTTTTTTGGGGGTTAGCCAGGAATGTTATTTCAATATGAACCAGAACTCGATGCATTCCTCGAGTTTCTCATTTGGCGGTTTTCAATTTGGGTAGATAAGCCAACTCCAGGAATTGCACTTATGAATCTGAGGTATAGAGATGAACGTGCCGTGGCATTAAGAGGAAAAGGTAAGAAGGTCTGGACTTCTCTTTCTTATTCTGCTACTTAAGAATTGGCTTTCAATTCTTTGATTTCTCTTATGTTTATCATATAGATGAAGATAGATATATCTTTGAAATTTTTATGTTATATTTTGGCACTAGAAAGGTGTCTTGCTCATGTATAAGCATTGTTACTAACCACTTTGTCTTCATATAACTCATGTGCTGTGATAACTGATTTGTTTGCTATTGAGGATTTAATTGTTTTTTGTAATAGCAGGAATTTGTTTCTTTTCCTTTTATTTCAATTGAGGTTTATGTATGATATGCCTCACATTAGTTGGCCAAACAAATCATTCTCTTGTACCTCGTCCTTTTTATTTATTTATGGTCTTGGCTTTATCAGCGACTGAATTATCAGTTATTGTATCAAAATTACATCTATTCCTTTTTGAAATAATCCCGCATTTGTCCTTATTTAACACTGTCAGTTTTGAAGAGTTCATCCTAATATCTGCATAGCACTTTACCTTGGTTAGAATTTTCTTAGCTCTCCTTTCTCTCATGCAGCCTTACCTACATCCTTAGTTTGTCTTTCTCCGTATCTTTCTGCAGTAAGAACAGGTTTGGAAGGACCTGGGCTAACTTTTGCTCAAAAGATGTGGTATTGTGTTGCTGCAGTGGGTGGTCAGTACATCTGGGCTCGTTTACAGTCATTATCTGCTTTTCGCAGATGGGGTGATTCTGAGCAGGTTCTGGTTTCTTCTTTGTGTTCTTCCCCTAGGAAGAGTTTGGACACTGTTTAAACTCAACACTGTTTTTTCCTTTCTTCTTCAGAGGCCATTGGCACGGCGAGCTTGGGGTTTGATGCAACGTATTGAAGGGCTTTACAAGGCTGCATCATTTGGCAACCTACTCATATTTCTTTATACTGGAAGGTAGGTTTCAAAGTGTTGTTTTTCATAAGAGGTAGCCTTATAAATGTTGAAGCACATGCGTATTCGAATTTCATTAATACTGTAGGAAAATAAACTCATCTTAAGTTTTCCATTTGCCATCATCACTGTGTGAAACTAATCTGGTTGTCTTGTTCTTGGTTTGGTAAATATTACCTTATTCTATCAAACATGAAACCTGATGGCTAGAGAACTTTTAGCTGGTTTGAGAAGCCTTGTTATTCTCTTCAGCAGAGTTGATCCAATTCCACTGGTTTTAATGCAGGTATAGAAACCTTATTGAAAGATCATTACAAGCGAGGCTTGTCTATGAAAGCCCTAATATGAATCGAGCTGTTAGTTTTGAGTACATGAATCGTCAGTTGGTGTGGAATGAGTTCTCGGTAATCCTTGTTAAAGCCAGCATCTCAATTCTTGTATATCTGAATGTTCAGTTTCTAGATTTTTATATGTACTCTTTATTTATAAGATGAACATTAATATTTGTCTATAGGCTAGTCTTTACCAGAGTAACAGATATCATCAAGTGAGGTGTATATTGTGGAGAAATCGACAAAATGATTAGGAAGGGATGGGAGTTTCTATTGCTGGTAAATAAGTATATATATTGAGTTCCATCAGACTTGGAAACAAAAGAAATAAGGAAAATTGGAAAATATCTTTTAGGGCTACGCTTTATTCTGAGAGTGGGGTTAAAAAACTTCACATGTATTGCCATCATGTCTCCGTTTAACTACGAATAAAGAAGTTAACACTCTGTCATTAACATATTCGGTGAAGGAGATGTCTAAGGCTTGTAATTTGCTCATGGAGTTTGTTTGCTCCAATGCCTGTATATTATAGGATCATAACCCGATTGTTTACCATTTTGAGTCTGCTCAACAATATTTCTTCTCATCTGCAATGAATGTAACTATAATACTTACATTATACAGGAGATGTTGTTGCTGCTTCTCCCTCTTCTTAACTCATCAACCGTTAAAAGTTTTCTTCACCCTTTCTCAAAGGACAAATCTTCGAGTTCTAAAGAGGATGACTCTATTTGTCCCATTTGCTGGGCAAGTCCAACACTTGTTTATCTCGCTCTCCCTTGTCAGCATCGGTAAGTTAACTGAATTCTTTCCTATCCCCGTATACACTTCTAGCTCTTTTGTTGTTATATCAGGGTGATGCTGTGAACAACACTTAACCTTGTTCCGATTTTTCATATCCTGTCTATTTACGGGGCCTAATTTTTGAAAGAAATGAAGCTCCATATTGCCCTAAATTATGAACAACTGGCTTGAAATATGTCTTATGAATTTGAGCTCCATAAAAGAATGCCATGTGCATACTGTCACGATGCATCTTGGTAATTTATCGAATGCTACTCGTAACAGCTGTTTCCATGAAATACATTTGGATTTTCGTACGTGGCTTGCTTATAAATGATATTCACAGGTATTGCTATTACTGCCTTAGAACACGCTGTGCTGCGGTTCCCTCATTCCAGTGTTCCAGATGCAGCAAGCCTGTTGTGGCGATGCAGCGGCATGGCAGTGATGTTGAACATAAAACTCAGAGTCAGTAACTTACATAGGAAAATGCGGATAAGAGCGCTGTGCCTTTTAGAAACCTGTATAACAAAAATGCCCCAATGTGGCATACAAAACATTTTTGAAATGAAGGTTTTTTCCAGAGAAAAATTGTACCCCAATTCAGTGGGGGGGGGGGGATGAATGATTCTTTGTCAACTGTGACATTAATAACGGAGGTTATTTTTTGCAGCTAGTGGAAAAGGGGGAGGCTTTTTTCATGATACATAATGTGTTTTGAAAGCATCGTTTTGATGTTGGTTAAGAATATCATATTCAAATTGCATTAAAAATTGATTAGATTTAAAGAGAGTAAAAACCCCATTGTCGTTGCTGAGATGGATAAATCTATTTACATATAAAGTAGGTTAGGTTGTAGTAGAGGATATAGGTAGCCCAGGAACTGTCATGCAAAAGGCATAGGCGGGCGTGGTAGCTGCCGTTGAACATAACAGGTCAAGGCTCACAAGCATAACAGGGCCCATATTTAGTGGCAAATTGTGTGGTTCTGGTAAAACTTTTTTTTAAGGGATAATGACATCCTGTACTTTAGCTGAACTTTAATTTCGTTTATTAATACGAGGTCAAATCATGAGCTGCTTTTGACTTATAGCTGAAGGATCTCATAGCAATTAGTCCAAAAGTTCTTTCCTTTTAAATTTAAATTAAATACAAAGCTAGTTATTGATTTCATTTTTCTTTCATCCTCTTTTCAGGTACTTAGAGTTGATTGATTGTTCTTTTTAGTAACGCCACGTGGCAGTATATAATTTTGTTAAAGTGGAGGAGATTTTTTGTCATTATCTCTTTTTTTTTTAGTGATTTAAATTTGATAAAATTTAACTCCTTTTGGGTTTTGGTTTAAACACTTGGCTCATTTTTCTTTCTTTAGTATTGTGATCAGAAATGTCTTCCGCTTTTCTTGGAACTTCGAGTTTCTAGGATTTAAGTATAATTAAGTAGTTTTATCTTTTCTCTCGTCTGTGGAGAGGCAAAAGCTTTGAGTGACCCAACCAAAACAATAAAACAGCAGTTAGATTCTTCCAAAAATAACAAAATTTATAAATTAATATAATGACAAATTTTTATTTTAATATTTTTAAAAAAGTATAATTAATCTTTTTAATAATAAAAAGAAATAAGAAAAAGACGAACCAATCTGAATCACTCCTAGATCCCTTCTTCCTATTACTCTAAATTTGCATTCAAGGGGCAGAGACCTCTCTTATGTCACCCATTGTTGGTAAACCAGTTAAATTACTAGTAATTAAATAAAAAAATTCATAACCAATTGGAAGGGTGGTCTTTTCTTAATCTTAATTTTCCATTTTTTTATTATTTTTAGTTATATACCATGAAAATAAAGTTTGGCCGACTTTTGCTTCATGGGTCAATTATAAAGTTTGATTCAACAAGTATCGACTTTAGTCTTCTAGTCATAATTCAAACCCACCACGGTTCTTTAAGATGACATTTCCATCATTTCATTAGGAAATATCAGTAACAAAAACAAAACATGTACAGTGCTTAATTACGGAAAAACAGAAAGGAACAGAATTATGGAGATATTATGTATTCTTACAAAATAGCAAAAAAACAGGTGAACATGTTCTGTTTTTGAGACAAACTTGAAAAATGGAGGAACAGAGAAAAAGTGTTGGTAAGAAGAGAATGATATAGGTGGTCCTATCTTTCTATATATCTATCAAAATGGACAAAAATAATCATCCCAGCCAGCTAGCTGGGTAGCTTCATATACTCACATTTTGTCCATTAATCCTTTGTTTTATGTGCATTTTTTTTCTCTAATTCTGTTATTCTATTCCCTTGTAAACTATCACGTACTTCAAGTCAAATTAAGTGTAGCATCCCACCCACCCTCTTTTTTACCCTTCCGGTACAATATACTTGATTATTTGGTTTCACACTCAGGTCAAGATCTTCAACACCAAGTTGTCAAATTTAATTGATAATATTAAATTATAGGAGATCTAACATAGAGTATAACGTGATAAAAAATGGATTCTCTCATGTCCTTTGCTGATGGAGGTACCGACAAAATGGGGAAGCCGCCTACGACGGGTGAGATTAGTCAGGTTGCTAAAAAGAGTAGGATGAGGGAGGATGATGCGGAGTTTGATATGATTGGTGAATTGTCCGCAAAGTGTTTCTTAGCCGTCTTTCAAGTATACGCTTCTAAACAGTGGTCAGGGCTCTGGGATAAAGGATCCTCTTGGTTTGATGATGATATTGAGTTAGAATCCCATCTATTAACTTTTTTTGTTCGAGTACGCTCATTCATTGAGAAGAGTATGGCTAGTATTATGATCTTGAAACTTCTAGGAAGGAAAATTGGTTTCAATGCTTTTATGAGTAAACTTCTTATGCTTTAGAAGCTGTCTCAAAATTTTCAGTTGGTGGATATTGAAATGGTTATGCGAAGGCTCTGTCAAGAGGTCCTTGGGTGATTTTTGGATATTATCTTACAGTTCAACCATGGAGTAGTTCATTTTGTCTAAGTATCGCTTTCCCTAGGAATGTTACCGCATGGATTCATCTTCCAAGTCTACTAGGTGGTATGTATAAGTGAAGTATGTTGGCACATAATTAAATTAATCTTGCACAAATAAATTATGAAAAGTTAGAAGAGTGAAGAGACTTGAATATGAAGAGTGAAGAGACTTGAAGATGAAAAGTTACACACATTATGAAGAGTGAAGAGACTTGAATATGAAAGGTTACACACATGCATGAATAGTCACAACTCCTAGCATTTAGTGATATAGATGAATAGTCACTTACAACTCCTATATAAAGAATTGTATGTGATGAAGATTTTTAGTGTGATTTGAAAAAAAAGTTTATTAGAAAGAATTTTATTTCTTCCATACAAAATTTATTTCTCTTCTCCATTATATTCTTTATCATTTTCTTTGTTTTATTTCTCCAAATATTAATCAATCTTCTACAAATTGGTATCAGAGCCTTGTTCGATCGAAATGAACAATTCTATTCCTCTTTCTTCCGTTCCCCAATTAACCAAAGAAAATTATGGCAAATGGAGTATCCAAATGAAGGCTCTTCTTGGATCTTTAAAAGTTTAGGAGATTGTTGAAAAAGGTTATAATGAAGTTGAGGCTGAAGAGGAGGAATGATTAACACAAGTTCAAAAAGAGAGTAAGAAAATCAAGGAAGAAAAATCAACAAGCCTTATTTTGGATATATCAAGGAGTTCAATCATATGAAGCGGCTTGGGAAAAAATAGCTTGTGCCACCACGGCAAAACAAGCATGGGAGTTTTTACAAAATTCATTCAAAGGAGATGAAAAGGTGAAAAGAGTTCGATTGCAAACTCTTCGAGGGGAGTTTGAAAGATTGCAAAAAATAGAGTCGAAATTAGTTTCTGATTACTGTTTACGGGTTTTGTCTATAGTAAACCAATTAAAAAGAAATGATGAAACTATGGATGATATTCGTGGTGTTGAAAAAATCCTCCGTTCTTTGGATTCCATATTTGACTACATTGTGGTAGCCATTGAAGAATCAAAGGACTTGAGTACCATGACTATTGATGAACTCACAGGTTCGTTGCAAGCCCATGAAGAAAGATTAAACAACAAGAAGAAGGAAGTAGATCTAGATCAAGCACTCCAGTCAAAGTTGTCTCTAAATGAGAAGAAGAGAGATTTTAAAAATCAAAGAGGGAGAGATCGTGGTCGTGGAAGAGGAAGAAATTTTAGAGGAAGAGGCTCAAATACTCGTGAAAAAGGTGAAGATGCAAGAACGGAGAATGGATGGAAAGAAGCCAACCAAAGTCAGAATTTTAGAGGATCACAAAGAGAACGTGGACGTGGAAATCAAAGAGAAAGAGGTCGTGGCTATTTTGAATGTTATCATTGTGGCAAACCTGGTCATTTGGCAAGTGAATGCTGGTATAAGAAAAAAGAGAAAAATGAAGCTAATACAGTACAAAATAATCAAGAGCAAAAGCAAGAAACTTTGTTGCTCGTATCTTATGGTGGAGAGATTTATGATGTCTGGTACATAGACAGTGGTGCTAGCAAGCATATGACAGTTAACAAAAATTTATTTTCGAAGTTCTTTGAATCTGATTGTGGAGAAGTAAAAGTAGGAGATGGCAAAGCTTACAAAGTTAGCGGTGTTGGTGAGTTGGAGTTCAAAACAAAGCAAGGAAGTGTAGAGAAAATGTCTGAAGTTTATTTTGTTCCTGGTCTTAAAAATAATCTGCTTAGCGTTGGGCATCTCTTGAAGAAGGGGTATGATATTCATATCTGTGGCATGGCTTGCTATTTGTCAAGAAAAAATCAGGTTGTTGCTAGAGTTGGAGTGGCATCAAATAATCTTTTCTCTCTCACCCTTCAAAATCAGAATATGTCTTCCTTTATTGGTGCTCATAAAGGAGTTTCAAAGTTATGGCATGATAGATATGGACATTTGAACTATGGAAATTTGGAGATGCTTTCAAGGAAGATGATGGTTAAAGGTTTACCAAAAATCGATTGGCTTGATGATGTTTGTGAAGCATGTCAGCTTGGAAAGCAACACAAAATTACTTTTCCTTCTCAATCCTCGTGGAAAGCAAGAAGACCATTGCAACTTATTCACTCGGATCTTTGTGGTCCAATGACAGTTTCATCTTTGGGAGGTAATCGTTACTTTATCTCTTTCATTGATGATTACTCAAGAAAGTTATGGGTGTATTGTGTAAAATAAAAATCAGAGGCTTTTTAGAGATTCAAAGATTTCAAGGCGTATGGAGAACTTTCTTGGTGAAAATTAACACCTTACTGGACAGATCGTGGAGGTGCATATTTTCAAAAGAATTTGAGAAATATTGTTGAGATAGTGGCATCCAAAGATGAAATGACAAATCCGCCATACACCTCAAAAAATGGTGTGTGTGAAAGAAAGAATAGAACAATTATGGAAATGGCTAGATGTCTTCTTAAGAAGAAGAGGTTATCAAGAAGATTTTGGGCTGAAGCTGTTTCCTGTGCAATTTATCTTATCAATAGATCGCCGATAAGAAGCTTGGAGAATTGCACACCACATGAGGCGTGGTATGGTACAAAACCTAGTGTTTGTCATCTTAGAGTATTTGGGAGTGTTGCTTACTCTCATACTCCAGATGCAATGAGAAGCAAGTTGGATGATAAGTCAGAGAAATGCATTTTCATTGGCTATAGTGAAAGAAGTAAGGCATACAAGTTGTACAATCTGGTGACAAAGAAGATTGTGATAAGCCGAGATGTTCGGTTTGATGAAAATTCCATGTTTGAAGATATGGAAGTTGAAAAAGAAAATTTGCCAATTTTTCCTTTTGAACTTGAAGAAAAAGAAGAAGAGGTAGTAATTGAGAATGTTGAAGATGATGCTCAAGCAAGAAATCCTCTTTCTTCCCCAAATTCTTCTTCATCCAGCCCGATCCGAAAAACGAGAAGTATTTAAGAGTTATATGATATAACTGAGGAAGTTGTGCAAAATGATGTTGTATTCTTTTCCTTCTTTGCATGAGAAGATCCAATTTCTTTTGATGATGCATATCAAGAAGATATATGGAGGAAAGCCATGAAAGAAGAGATTTGCTCAATTGAAAACAATGATACATGGGAGCTCACAGATTTGCCGCAGCACAAGAATTCAATTGGAATCAAATGGGTGTACAAGACAAAGATGAATCCGAGTGGCTCTATCAACAAGTACAAGGCAAGACTGGTTGCAAAAGGATACAAGCAAAAGGAAGGAGAAGATTTTACAGAAGTATTTGCTCCAGTTTCAAGACTTGAGACAGTTCAGTTACTTATTTCTCTTGCTGCCCAAAACAATTGGAAAATGTTCCAAAAGGACGTAAAATCTGCGTTTTTGAATGGTGTTCTCAAAGAAGAAGTCTATGTTGATCAACCACCAGGGTTTGTCAAAAAAAGGAGAAGAAGAAAAAGTTTACAAGTTGAAGAAAGCTTTGTACGGGTTGAAGCAATCACCCCGAGCTTGGTACAGCCGCATCGATTTTTATTTTCAGAAGTGTGGATTCCAGAAATGTCCATATGAGCATACTCTCTACATCAAAGACAATTCTCAAGGAAGATTCATGGTTGTAAGTCTCAACGTTGATTATCTTATTTTCACAGGAAATGATGTGAAGATGTTGAAAGAATTTCAGCACTCAATGATGGCAGAATTTAAGATGACAGATTTGGAAGAACTTCATCATTTTCTTGGCATTGAAGTTCATCAATCCGAGAAAGGAATTTTTATTTCACAAGAGAGCTACGCAAAGGAAGTTCTAAAAAGGTTCAAGATGGAAAATGCAAATCCAGTCTCTACTCCATGCATTACAGGTCTGAAGTTATCTAAAGAGGGTGAAGGAAAGCTAGCCAATTCCACCATATTCAGAAGTTTGGTTGGAAAGTTGATGTATCTGACTTCGACAAGGCCTGACATCGTATATCTTTGTCGACTTGGTGAGTAGATTCATGGAGAAACCTTACTCCAATCACTGGGAGGCTGTCAAGAGAATATTGAGATATGTGAAGGGAACCATTGATTATGGAATTTTCTATAAAGCTAATACATTAGTTGATCTCATTGGTTATACGGATAGTGATTTAGCAAGAAGCATTGATGATAACAGAAGCACTTCTGGTTATGTTTTTCACCTTGGTAGTGGTGCAGTTTCATGGAGCTCAAAGAAACAATCAGTTGTGGCGCTTTTGACTACGTGTTTGAATATATCACGCATCTTATACTGGATGTCAATTGATTTGGTTACGTGGAATTTTGGAGAGTCTTAAGCAGAAGCAGAGCAAGTCAACAATTTTGTTTTGTGACAATAGTTCTACTATTTCGGTCACAAAAGATCCAGTTCTTCATAAAAGGACAAAACACATTCGCATTCGATATCACTTCTTGAGGGAACTAGTGAATAATGGTGATGTTCAAGTTGAATATTGCAAGACGGAAGATCAGATGGCTGATATCTTCACAAAGCCGCTAAGTGGACAAGTCTTCAAGAAAATGTTGAAAGGTTGGGAGTTCAAAGCAAGTTTAATTTAAGGGAGACATTGTTGGCACATAATTAAATTAATCTTGCACAAATAAATTATGAAAAGTTAGAAGAGTAAAGAGACTTGAATATGAAGAGTGAAGAGACTTGAAGATGAAAAGTTACACACATTATGAAGAGTGAAGAGACTTGAATATGAAAGGTTACACACATGCATGAATAGTCACAACTCCTAGCATTTAGTGATATAGATGAATAGTCACTTACAACTCCTATATAAAGAGTTGTATGTGATGAAGATTTTAGTGTGATTTGAAAAAAGGTTTATTAGAAAGAATTTTATTTCTTCCATACAAAATTTATTTCTCTTCTCCATTATATTCTTTATCATTTTCTTTGTTTTATTTCTCCAAATATTAATCAATCTTCTACAAAGTATTCTAACGGCTATTGGTAACATGATTGGTAAAGCGATAAAGATTGAATATAATATTGATCAATGTGCATGGGGTTATTTTACTCGTTTGACAGTTAGCGTTAATTTGAACGAACCCTTAATAGTATCGGTTAGAATTGATGGACGATTTCAATGTGTGGAATATGAGTCTATCCCTAACATCTGTTTTGAATGCGGATGTTATGGTTATCTACGAGAAATTTGTCCTAAGGTTGGTGGTGTTAATACTGAAAAGAACCCAATTGATGTCATTGAGTCAATGGAATAATAGGGAGATGAGATGGTAGTGACGGAAAAATTTGGACCTTGGATGGTGGTTGCTAGGAAAACGCATAGACAATTTAGGAAGGATAAAAATCAAGGCAATAATCCTTGGGTGATAGCTAATAAATCGAATTTTTATGGATACACTCTTCAGGATGGCCTTGACATCCACGCTCATTGCACCAAATCTTTTAGATAAAAAACAAAGGAAGGGAATGGCTATTCACACAATTGAGGTGTGCCAATAGTCGTTGAGAAGGGTGGTTGGAGAAAGGAAAAGCATAACGATGAGAGGTTAGGCCAAAGAGTATTTATAGGTGAAGTTGGTTGCTTCCTTGGCACTAAGTCTTGACACATATCTTTGCTAGTCTTCTCATGATCGATCTCCTAGGGAACATGATAACCTTCTTAGCAAAGCAATGATGGGATTAATGAATCTACTTCATGTAAAGAAGAGGTTCAACATTTATCTTTGACAATATAAATTGAAAGCACTCCACGTATCGAGTATGTGTATGCTGACAAAGATCATGGTTGCAAGGTGCCACCCGTGGGAGTTGCGCTCAGCGAGGTGAGAGCAAGAAATAATGAAGAATCTAGCACTAGTACTAGTACTACAATTATTAATTATTTATATTCAAAATTGCTAACTGATTGCACGTCCTTAATTATGGAAACAGTATTGAAAAGTGAAGCATAAGGGTAAAGGGAAAAAGCACTATTTCTGTTTTTAGCTTACTTACATTATTACATGACTGAGAATTCTTTGCTAGGAAAAAAAAAACCCCATGCCACTGCTGCTTCATCATTCAAGCCTGCTCACCCGCAATTTTTCACGGTTTTATAAGTTTGGGGGGGGGGGGGGGTTCTTCAAAATTCCACACCTATTCAGTTAGTACATACCTGTTTTGTTTTTACCAAAGAGACCTATAAACTTTAAACTCAATCATATATATACATACACATGTGTAAATGTATTTTTTGAATAATCTAACTATAAGTTCTGCTCATATATGTTCTTTTTGACATAATACTAAGAATTAATTAGAGTCTCTCTTCAAACCATAAATAGGAGGATAATGTGCTTCAACGCACTCAAGCCCACATTCTCTTGCATTAATTGAGTTAAGACTCAATCGGCGACACGTATATACTTTTATTTTGAGTAATTTGGTTTGAAATGGCGGGCCTCCTTGATATTGGATCAGTTCTGAAATATCTCTTTTGTACAGTTTAAAGCATTGCAAATGTTGTCTTTTACTCAAAACTCAAAAGATTGTCAGTTGCCTATATATATATAACTTCTTTCTTTCCATCTTAAATTAAATAAGTTGATTCAAAGAAATTCGTCTCCTTTCATCTCTTTTAAAGATTTTTATGGTCTCGAACATTAAATCAACAATCAAATCGATGACCCTTCCTTTTCTGCATGCTTTTGCTATATGTTCCAGTGTGCACACTTTCAATTTCAAATTCATGTATCGATTAAACGAACTAGATCTAGTATGTGAAAATTCAGTGTATTTGGTCAATTTTTTAATAAAAATGGGAAAGTTAACCATGTGAGGACTAAATTGTTAAACGTTGAAAATCTGTTGATTAAATGGATACTTTATAAATGCCATTAATCCCACTATCATTTGGAAGCATGTGTATAAAGTGGTAGCTAGCAATCCCAAAATATAGAATAAGATAAAACATATAATGTTTGACGGTTCCGACAATGTATACATTAATAAGATTATTAATGTTTTAGAATGTTTGGGGGTACTTAGTTTCTCTCTCTATATGTACGTATGTATTGATTGCATAATAATTCAGAAATCATGGTAACTAATATCAAGGTATGAAACCCTGAACTAAGGGTGAAGTAAATTATTTTATTTTTATATTTTAATATGATGTTAGGATGGAAACTGAAATCAAATTTACATATTTTAAGAAATACCATCTATTACATATTAGCTTTTTCGGAATTAGATTATGGTTAAATTAGTCTTTATTTAATTAAATATATTATTAAAAATAAAAATAAAAAATAAAACCTTATTCATCAATTTATTTAAAGTGATTCGCGAATTAACGAATCTAATTTCCCTCTCCAAACCAATACTCCAATTAATTTTTAATCAAACTTATTAATTTAATCCGATTTAAACATTATTTTTTTTACAAATTACGGAACCCAACATTATATACCCTAAACCCTAGCAGCTAATTAAAGACACAAAATTAAAACAATCCCAAGGTAGAAAACACCCCAAATCAAGGAACTATGGTGGTAGAGGCCCTAATAGTTTAAGGACTGAAAATACTGCCCACTAGCTTCTTCTTTTTTTAACTACACCCCCCACTTTATAATAAAGCAAAAGCTAAGAATAAAAAAGAATACTAAATAAATGAAAGAAGAAAGAAAAGGGAAGCAAAGCTCCCAAACCCCACCCTGTATATAAAAATTCTTTCCAAGTTTCTTCACCCTCATCTGAGAAAGCAAACAAAAGGACCAAGGCACTGTTGGTAAAGCTTTTGACAAACCCCTCTTTGGTTGGGTGTTTAAACAAGGAAACTCAACGAAGTGAAAGGGTTCAAAACAAAAGGAAAAGAAGAGAGAAAGCAACTTTTTTTTTTCTCTTCTTGTGCGTGTGGGGAACTTATTTTTGAAGGATCAGAGGCATATGAAATTGAACTAAATTTTTGTTGGTTTTTTTTTTTTTGCAACAAATGATGGCAGGAAACCCTAGCTGGTGGAGCATGCATTTGCATCCACCTTCTCAACACCCTTCAACTTTGTTAACCACACCATCCCCATCCCTCTTCCCTCAATATGTTGTTGAATATTCAGCTACTTCTTTGCCTGATAACCAAGAGCTTCCTCAGTCATGTAGCCAACTACTCTCGTGAGCTTTTCTTTTTTCTCTACTTTTTGTTCATGCTTGTTATATCTTTATATGTGTTGTTTTGGTTTATCTTTCTAACAAAGGTTAATTATGTGGTTGTGGTGGGTAGGGGTGGATTCTCCGGTGAAGAAGAAAGGTTATGTCCAAGTAATTTCCAGCCAAAAAAGTTGGAAAATTGGGAAAACCAAATCCTGAATCCATCTCTGAGGGTTCCCGTAGTTGAAGTTATAAAGCAAGAGGTTACTCAACAACATAGCAACTTGTACGGTCATCATCATGCCAGTGAAGAATTTCAAGCACCTAGGCTTCCAGTTCCACCAGCTGCTTGGTCTCAAATCATGGGAACTGCAGTTTTATCCCCCAGCCCCAGGTCCTGTATCACCACTTCAAGCAGTAATATGTTAGACTTCACTTATAACAAGGCCACAGATGGGTCTATCTCTAATACTCAACCACCCGTGGACCATTCTTCTGAGGTAAACAAAGATTTTACTTATATATAATAATAATCGTAAAGAATGTTTTGATAAAATCCTGCATTTATTTGGGTTAATCTGTGTTTTGGCAGTGTAATAGCAAAGGCAGTGGTGGGGTGTTTAAGAAAGCTAGGGTTCAGACGTCTTCAAGCCAACCACCTTTGAAAGTAAACACAAGAATCTTTCTTTCTTTTTCTCTTTTAATTCTGGGTGCTTGTGCATTTGTGTTTGTCTGCCTAGAATGTTACTTGTATATATATGTCGTTCTTGATTGTCCATTTTCAAGCATGTCTTATTCTTTTAAAATATTACCAGCTACCATTTTATAAAAAATAATAAATTAAAAAGAGGGTCCAAAACAAAGCAAAAAAAAAAAAAAACAACTTTGATTAATAGTGTGTGTGTGCGTGCGCTGAATTTTATGCCCTTATGTATATGATAAATCCAGGTGAGAAAGGAGAAGCTTGGAGATAGAATAACAGCACTTCACCAGTTAGTTTCCCCATTTGGAAAGGTAATCCAAAAATCCCCTTAACCTTCTTCATCACCTACACACACCCACACTCAATAAACCAACACAAAGAATAATATATAGTACATTTTACAGAACAAGTTTTATTCTATGATAAAACCCATAAGTAGATTTCTTTCTTTTATTTTTTTATGTACTGTGTCCAGTACACTGATCAATGCCATTTTCTTTGTTTGTTTAAATTTTTTTTGCACAATTTTTAACGTTAAAAAATTGTGGTTCACTGTAGAAACCAAACTTCTAATTTTAATAATTTTTTTCATCAATACAAATTTTCTTCAAAGACAAATAAAATGATTTAATATAAAAAAAGAGAGAGATTTCTTTTTGCGTTCTGGCTTGTTGGCTTTTAACATTAAAGGGAAATCTGAGAAAGATGATTTGGGTTTGTTTTTCTTTTTGCAGACTGACACAGCATCTGTGTTGTTAGAAGCTATTGGTTATATCAGATTCCTTCAAAGTCAAATTGAGGTGATGTTTCTTCAACACTTACCCATTCATCTTTATACTCTCTGCATGCCCTATACGCCTGCTTATTGAAATCAGTGAGGAGAAAAGCAAGCATGCATCTATACTTGTATCGTTTAAAGTTTCAATAATTCATGCTTTTTCTTTTTCTAGACCATTAGTTATGGAAGTCATCAAAACAATATATGTATACATTATTCTGTTTTTCCCCATCTAAAATGCAGGCTCTTAGCTCCCCTTACTTGGGTACTGCATCACCAAACATGAGAAACCAACAATCTGTAAGTACCCATACATATCCATAAACCCACTTCCCAATGCAATTAGATATATACAATTATAGTATATGATGATATAATTAATTGATGGGTAAACTTTATTAGGGTCAAGGAGAAAGGAATTGTGCATTTCCTGAAGATGAAGGACAGGTAAACTTTATTGGATCAATCAACTCACAAAGGCAAAGGGGGATGGGATGGGATGGGATGGATGGGAAAGCACTTTTTTTTTAACTATTATTTTATCTATAAAGGAGGGCATTGAAAGAACAAGGTTCTCAGCTTTAACAACAACACATTTAAGTGAATAAAAGTTAATCAAAAGCATAATCTCTGGAACTGCATAAGTATATGTAATAATTTTTTTTTTTAAAAAGCAAGAAAAAGTGTTGAAGATAGACACAGTTCCAATGCCTTTTTTCCTTTGCCTTCTCCATATCTAATTGTTTTTAAAGGTAGCTGTTGAGAAAAGCAAAAGGGAAGGCTCCTTAACCAGAAGAGCCCTTTCTTGATATGATAATGATACCCCCCTCTCTCTCATTTGACTAATTGTTCATTTATACTGTAATTATTTATCATATTAATCCTGCATGATCATCATCATCATCACTGCTATTATTATTATATAACTTTAATTTGATAATATATAAAAACAGGAAAAGCAAGAGCCTAAGTCAAAGGACTTAAGGAGTAGAGGGCTGTGCTTGGTTCCTGTATCATGCACCCAACAAGTCGGAAGTGACAATGGTGCCGACTACTGGTCGCCGGCTTTCGGTGCGGCTTTTAATTAAGCGCACACACATATATTTTTATATGTATGTGGTAGCTAAGGTTTAAAGTATGCATTGAGTGGGATGGAATTGAATGATATAACATCATGAGCAGTCACTCTGCTGAGAATCTTAAGGCTGATTGCTCATGATGCTATTGCATTCCAAAAAGTGCCTATATTAATTGTTCCTTCTTCTTCTGCTTATTATTATTAATGTAGGATAGTTTGTACTTTAGTTTCCTTTGAACTATGACATTGCTTCATCTATATAAGAAGTTCGTTTCTATTTTTGTTCTTCTCAAAATGAAAAGAAAAAAGAAAACCTTGTTGGGGAAGCACCTTTCTTTCTTCTTGAGGAAAGAATCCCATCTCTCTTTTTTTTATATATATGGATTAAATATTCAAATGGTCCCTTAAAATAAAATTTGAAAATAAGGATAATTAAAGACATGTTAATATTTTTATTAATAAGGAGCAATTTAGTCCCTCAAAATAAACAAAGCATAAATTGAGAAAATAAGCCGTATTAATCATTTTCATTTAATAAAAGTTGATCTAACCAAATGCGGTTGTGAAAAATATGGTCACATGTAATAAAAATTGGTTGAATTTTTAAAATTTAACAACAAAAATCAACAAAATTATATAATATAATATTTATAAAAGTTCAAAAATTTCCAAAAATCGATTTTAAAAAAATATATTTAATTTCTTTAAAAGTATAAAATTCAAAAAATATATTAAAAATTAAAAATTAAATTTTAAAAATTATATAATATTAACAAAATATTTTAAAATTTTCAAAAAATTATAACAAAATTTTAAAAATTAGAAAAGAAATGTTCCAAACTTTTTATATTTATATAATATTTTTTAATTTTATTGAAATTTTCCACAATTCAACCAATGGAAGAGAAGCATCTATGATTTTTACAACTATTTTTAAATAACTTGTTCAATTGCCTTGTTTATTCTGGAAGGGACTAAGCTGCTCATGACCTAATTGCTTATTGCTATTGTTCATTTTTACTCACTTTTGAATAGTATATTAACCGGTTTAGGAGTATAAATAAACCCGCTTTATTTTTGGTTTGTATAACATTAGATGTCAATGTACATTTTCTTCAAACAATACTTAACCTAAATTTTTTCCTTTTTCCTTTGGGTGGTTTGCTTTTTCTCATTTGATTTGTCTAATGGTGTTATCATCTGTCTTGTCTTCCCTTTTCCCCCTCTCTCCCTATCAATGCTCTCTTCTTTGTTTCTCCTTTTTCATCCCACATGTATTCTTTCTTTTCAATTTGTAAATTTATTTTGTAAGTATCTATATTGTCTTCGTGGGCTGTGATGGATAAAAGTCAGTGCTCGCCGTCACTTAACCTCCACTGACCACCAGTAGTTTCTTTTGTAAGGTGGGTTGGTCGTTGATACTTGAATGATGGCCCGTCGTTGACTTCTTGATATGTTTCTATTTTGCGAGTATTTAGGAATAATAAATGACTTCATAAGTCAATTTGGACCCGTGTTGTCTTAAGTTTTATGTGTTTTTTTTGTTGTTTTTCATTGTTTAATAAGTTTTCATTTTTTCTTATGAAATGTGTGGAATTTTTTTGTCTTGTCTTGTACAAGTTCTAGTCTTGTTTTTGCAAGTGCTTTTAGGGATGGATTTGTTAATGTCCTCTCCAGTTTAGTTGATGTTTGATTCTTTTGTTGGTTCTGCCCACCACTTTAGACCCTCTGTAACTGGTTCTTTTATCACGATATGTGCTTGCAATCACCCCTGATATGTCGTGCTTGAGTTGTAATAAAATCGATTGTCAATGTATTGTAATATTGTTCTTTTCTTGTTGAGGTTGAAGCCTTTATCGTGTGAGGTACATTGAACTCTCAAAGAGAATTCAGATTTGAACTTTAGAAACAATATTATTATGAGGGACAAGCATGAGTCTTGATAAGATTAATTTTTATAAATCATAAAATGAATATAAAAAATATCTTAATCATATAAAAAATATTATGTCATTCAATATTTTTATATAATATTTTAAATAAAAAAACAACTTAACCATTTGTTTTTAAAACTACTATATATGAAAATAACCATACACTTGGCATATAATTAAAAAAAAAACTACTCACATCACATCAAATTTTTAAAAATATTTTTCACTTTTCGCGAATGTTGTCAATACATTTCTTTTTCATTTTCAGTTTGTCAAATATCAATATTATTTTATTATTTTTATCTTTTCATATCATTAATATTTTATTATTATTTATTTATACTATTATTAAACCTTTGAAAATATCCTTTCGTATTTAAAATAAAATACTTATTATGAGATTTGAAACCACAATATTTAGGTTAACAAGATTTTAACTTACCTCTCAATAATCTAATATGTTTTATACATTTTAATTTTACTATCCATACTTTATTATCTCCTCCAGTCATATATATTGATAATGTTATTATTTGAGTTGGTGTTACGAATTAACTCGACATCAACTCAAGATTGATGACAATACCAAGATAAACAATTGTAGTGCATTTAATATTTTTACTCGATGTATTTATATCTTTAAATTTTATTGTACTCACAATTCAATCTAATTTTTCCATTTTAATATTGTATATATTGCATGTGTATTATTAATTAATTTTAAATAAGACATTTTATTATTTATTGCAGGTTGTTTTTAAACATGACGTAGTTTTCAAATATATTCAGAATTTCTAGTATTTATAATATAATTTTAAAATATGGAATGATTTATAAGTTACACCCATAAAACTATATCCAAAGCAATAATGTTGAGAGTTTGAAAGTAATGTTAAGAATGCAATGATGGTGCTAAGTAACTATCACCCATTCCACACACTCAAAACAAACTTTATAATTCACAATAATTAGGCCTTTGACAATGAGAGTACAATCCATGTGTACCATTCATGCTATGTCTTTTCTTTTTATTTAAAAATAAATAAGGCATCTTTATCTATATCAGTTTTTATAATCAGTTAAACATTATCCTAGTAATTGTTATAAAGAAATGGTGCATGAATATTTTTAATTTAATAAATTATGATTGGGGCACATTTAATTAATTTCTTTCGCTTTTAAAAATTGGTTATGATTTGATTTGGGTTTTCATTAAAAGGAAAAGTAAAGAAAGCACTTGATGAAGATAAGAATAAATTTTGCTATAATTTCATAAAAGGAGTGAACCTTTGCTTATAAGATTTCCAAATTAAACTTTTTGACCAATCGACATTATCTGATATGAAATCAATTTATCTCACAGACGATGTAGTAATGATTATATAATTAGAGTAATGCATCATTTATAGTTTGAATTATATTTATATGTTATAACATGAATGAATGATTTTGTGGGAGAAAAGAGTAAAAACAAAAAAAAAGTTATACATTAGCGTTACAGTATATCACCTTTTATTTATATAGATATAAATACTACAAATTTTGGGATAAATTAGTTGTATATGTCGGGTTTTTTTAATTGGATTTTTAGATCGTTTTTCAATTGGGGAATCAATTTTGGAGAGTGTGTGAAAGTAGGTTTCGGCCTTTTTTTTTTTAATTTTGTTAGGACTAGGATTTTAGGAGTGAAACCGCGAAAGTTTATAGGTAGATTTGAAGGGCCGAGATGCGATAACGCGTCTTAGAACACATACATTTCATATGTTATGTTGGGATAGGACAATTATCTTAGAAACCCATACTATGGAAGTCAGGTTTCGGGGTGATAGTGTTTGATATGGTCACGTGTTGAAGTCTAAGTAGAGGTCCTAGTCGGCGGCCATGATGCAGTCACAGTTCGAGTATAACTGGGGGCCAATTGATAGTCGTTATACTATCACGAGTTCAAGCTTTTTGGATACTCACAAATAATGCCTTATATACACCATACATAAGATTGAGGCCATAATCATAGGGGAAAATGAAGGTTTTTCCGGTGTAATCAACGTAATTTTTTTCTCTATTTCCAGGCAACTGATATCTTTAACCTTTCATTCTCATTCGAAGGCTGACACCGAGGTGGACACAAAATGGCTCTCAAATGGAGAGTGGATGTTCAAGCATAGTAGAAGTCAAACTCGGGATACAACGTGGCCAAGATGACTAATCTCCAACTTAGTCGTCTGCATTCTTTGAAGTTGAGTAGGTATAGTAGCCACCTTATGTGTACCAAATTTTAAGATTTATCGGGTATTAAAATGCCATTGATTAACCTCAGGATGAATGTTCAGGAGTATTGTTCTTTGACGACGTTAGGCACATTTGAAGGAAGATATATGAAATTGGTTTCCAACCACTTCATATCTATTCGGCCACCTTGAAACTTGTTCGGCACCTTCTCAAAAAATGTCTCACAAATATCCTCTTTACTGGGAATGATCGTTGACCTCGTGACAACTGACACATCCACCTGTAAACCAAGTTGTAAAGCTACGTCCTCGAGTGTGATTTTACACTCGCTGCATGCAAGAATTCCGTGTCTTACAAGTAACCACGAATTTCGGTGTCTAGGCTCTTTGACAAGTTATATATGAATCCCTCCAAAACACGATTATCCACCTATTTGTATTGACAAAATAAATTAAGTTAAAATATTTTAAAAATAAAAAACCTTAAATTTAACTTAATTGAAAATAACGAAAATTTAAATTTCGTCTTACCATTATCGCTTGAGCGACGAAAATGTGTTTGTCGTCGAAACGAATTAGAGAGTTTATCATTCGTGAAAATTTAATCGAAACAAATAATATACGAAATAATTAAATAAAACTATAATATTTTTAAACAAGTGTATCGGAAAACGGAGAACAAAATTTTAGAAAATTGAGAGAATTGAGAGAATAGAGATAGTTGGATTTGAGTGAAAAAAATGAAAAATAGTTTGATATTTATAAGAAAAAATTTTACCATTGGCCCTTAAAAATTCTTACTATTACCAACGTTCAAAAAATCGTTGGGGAAATTATCATTGGAGGAAAATGTTTTCAGCTAACTGTACAGAAAGCGCACCTAATTAGACGCACTTTTACACACACTCTTTAAAAATGAGTAATTTTTAATTAAAAAAACCTAAAAAGTGAATGAAAAAAAAACAACATATAAACCTAATTTAGCCCAAATTTTGATTGATTAACTTTTTAATTATTTTTAACAAAAAAATTTATTATTTGGGGCAAAATCCTTATATATTTCTTAGCCAAATGTAACTTGAAATACGAGCAAGCGGTGGGAAAAGGCTCATGGCTCATGACAGTGGGAGTGGCAGACGCAGAGACCACTCACCTGACCCGATAGAATATGCCAAAATGGACCCCATGGCTTTCGGGTCTTTCTACACTACCTTTTTAGATTACATACACTGACTCAATCAACTCAATTGTGACCCTGGGACACCCCTTTGCTGCCCTCGTAAGTCTGACGTTATTTCTTGCATCATCATCAGTCCAGCTCAACCACTTCAGTCAGTAGTATCAGGGGAGGAGGAATTACAATGAAACTAATTTAACTGGGCCACTAGGCCCTAAACAAGTTTTATAATGGGTTCTTCGATTTATTTAATTTATATCTTTGACACTTTATAAATGAGCTTATGGAACTTGCAATGGCAATCAAATTTAGGGGTGAGCAAAATTTGATTCGACTCGAAAAAATCGAAAAAAATTTAAATTTCGAGTTAAAAGAATCGAGTTATTCGAGTTAATCGAGTTATTCGAGTCAACTCGAATTTTTTTTTCGAATTTCAAGTTCGAATCTAGTTGAGTTTTCGAATTCGAATAATTCGAATATCAAACTATAATATTTTACATTTTTACCCCAAACTCTCAAACCTTTTTACTTTTCCCTCAAAACTTTTACTCCTTCCCACTTTCCCCCCAAAACTTTTACTCCCCTTCCCTCCCCTCCCAACCCCCCAATCTACCCAAAATTCATTTCCCACCAAAATTTTACTCTCCCATTTATTTTTTCTCAAAATTTTACTCCCAAAAACCCTCAAAACCTTTTATTTCTCCCCCAAAGTTTTTACTCCCTCCCACTTTTCCCCTAAAATTTTTATTCCCTTCCCATCCCACCTCCCATCTATCCCAAACCCCCTCCAATTTTTTTTTTAATATTTTCCCTCCAAAATTTTACTCCCCCTATTTACTTTCCCTCAAACTTTTATTCCCCCAAACTTTTTATTTTTCCCCTAAACTTTTACTCCTCACCCTTTACTCTCAAATAAAAAATCAAAATTATCCAAAAAAAATCAATAAACATAAATAGTAATAATTTTATTTATATCTACTATTTATATTATTAAATTAAATTTCACATTTTATATTATTTATATTATTCAATTGTTTATTCATATTAAATATTTATATTAAAATTGAATTATTAATTATGCCATAAAATATTCGTGTTAAAATTTTATATTGGTATCAATTTCACATTTTATTTTTAAAATAACTTTTATTAAAAAATCATATTTTTACATTTAATATATTTTTAATTCTAAAATACATAGTGACAAGAATCAAGATAATTGAAACAACTAAGCAAGCAAAGAAGCTAACCAGTATATAAAAATTAATAAATAAATTATGAAGTGATGAAAGTTAATAAAAAAATTGATTAAGGTGGACAACTTTTATTACGATGGGTGACAATGGTTACAGGGACCCAAAATTATTTTTTAAAATTTAACTCGAACAAATATATTCGATTCGATTCGATTCGAATTCCATCTCACTCGACTCGATTCGAGAAAACTTCAAATAAAGTTAGGATGACAAAATGAGATTCGAAAACTTGATTAACTCGAAAATTTTCGATTCGATTCGATTCGATCGAATGCTCACCCCTAATCAAATTAGATTTATTTAAGGGTTGGATTATTTGTTTGATGTTGGATTTAAGATAAATGATTAATTTAAGTTTGGAAAAGAATGTCATAATACAGTCATCTATTAAAATAATATTTTATTTATAATAGTTAAATTTTTAGTAGAATCATCTTCTTTTTATGTATTTTATTTAATTCGTACAACAACTTTTCATTTATAAAAGTATCGCTTATAGTTGTAAAGTACATTCTTAATTAAATTAGTTCTCTATAACAACATATTGTCCAAAATTTTAAGTAAAATTATACCTATTTCATATAAGCAAGCCCATTAACTATAATTTATTAAATAAAATGATCTTAATTAAAATATTATTTCAATAAAATGTTAAAAATTTCATATGAAAAATCAATTAATCGTATTTTATTAAATGAAATAATCTTAATGAGTGTAATTAAATATACCAATTCAAAAAAAACTATTAAATTCCCTAATTAAATATTTTACTATGAATTTGGAACATCATAAACTTATAAATTGATTGCTTGAATTTAATAACTTATGATAAACTAATTAATTTAATTTGATAAATCGGACTAATTAGTCGAACTTGTTAGATTTATGAACTACATGATTAGTCATGTGAAAGAATGTAGAATAAAATATGTATAAAAACAATAATGTATGCACCTGCTACATGCCTTTTAAATTTGTTGATTTGACTCATACTTTCTTTTTTTTTTAACATAATTCTCACTTTCTTCATTTGATGGAAATTTATTATATGAATTTATTGTAGGTTTAAAACAATTATCTCTTTATAGCAACATGTTGTTATAGATGTATAACAACCACCTCTCTACAGCATGCAAAATCTTGGCGGACAAATGAGGTTGTTATAGAGAAGGTTGACTATACTCATTTGTATATTCGTGTGATGCACAATTTTTTTTATATTTATCTATTGAAATATTTTTAAACATATATTTAAAAATTGTAACATTTGAAAAATAATATATTTAAAAATTAAATCATAAAATTAATTTATCATTGTCAAAATCATTTATTTCAACATTTCCACACTTTTTTGTAATTTTATATAAATGAATCGATACATTATAATTCTTATGATATGTGTTGTATGTAAATAATTTACAAGAGTAAGCATGTAAAATATTAAAAATAAAAATTATATGAGAAATAAAATAGTAATAATTTAAAATTTATAGTAAATAGACTTAAATTTTAAATAAGTTATGTAATATTTTAAAATGGGATTAAAAAAGATAATTAAAAATGAGCCAAAAGATGAAATTAAATAGTAATGACTTAAAATAAAATAAAATAAATGACAAAATAGATTATTATATAATTCAAAAGTGAAAAATGATTTTATCATGTAATATTCTCTAATTATAAATCAACAGATAAAAATCATGATTACAAAAACGAGACCAACATAATTTCAATAGTAGTAGGGTGTCGATTTGTCAATCATAGAATGCATCATTTGTCAAAATATTAAACCTTCCACATCAAAAAGTTTTTCTAAAAATGTGTATAAGTAAACGAAAAGTTATGGCTCAATCAACACTTTGTATAATTTAATTGTTATTTAATTAACACCGCTTGTGGGAAACTAGATGAAAAGTTGTGGTTCAATTAGCCCAAAACATCAAGAAGTGCAAGGAAATGGACCCAACTATAAGCAATGTGTCTAGCAATACCAAAACCAATATTATAACTAGTATGGATACAGAGATAACCAAAAATATTTACGAGGAGTACTAACAATACAATTATGATCAAGGTTAATAATATCAGTAACAACTAGGGACAAAATATTAAATTTATGCCGCTTATAATCAATATGCCCAACCATTTGGTCAAGGAGAATACTACCAACAACTTTAGGCAAAGCAATCACCTAGATATTATTAAAATAATCCGAAAGTAGATAGAAGGCATAGCTTTAAAAGGTCAAGAACCGTATCGTGTAGAATAATACTTTCACAACAACACATTAAACTACATGAGCAACTTAAGCTCTTGTATTAAAAATGAAACCAATAACAAGAAAAAGAATACAATAGAATGATCAAATCTTTTATAAATTAAGGATGGAACAAGCAATCTAGAAATTGTGGACTTAGCACCAGGGCATAAGGATGCAGCCTCATCAACAACTAGTTGTAATGATTACCCTAACAGAATGAGAGAAAGGTGAGTAGGGCGCGACCTAGAAGGGGTGGGTATGGCATCGACTACATTAATTCTTAAATGAAAAATAGATGCGTTGAGGAGAGAAATGAACCTTTTGAACGTAATGACAAAACCAAGAGTGACTTCATTAATCCAGTATACAAATGATTTGTTGGCTTCCCAAACACCTTGGAGCTAGCCTCATTTCCTTTTATACCACTAAAAGGGATGTATAAGGGAACAAGAGACCTGAGGGAGAACCTACACTAGTATAAAAGTTATATGGGATTTATATGTGCCTCCGATGCCCTCAAATACAAGTTGTTTTCCTTAACGCTACAAGTGCATGCCGAAACTTGGTATTTAACACTTTCTTCAAAGTCTATAAGCAATTTTGATGAACTAGCTCGTCGATTTATAAGGCAACACTCGGTTAACATACACTGTAAAAAAGCCCCACAACTTTGTTCAATGTAAAACAAGAAGAAGCTGAAAGTTTACAAGAGTAAATTCAATGATTTAGCATTGCCATGAAGGGAATTAAAGGATTAACAGGTCATTGGGTGGTCTAGGCTTTCATATCTGGAGTAACCTATGAGCATCTAAAGTAAGCATTAGTAGAGCATCAACCTAAAAAAGCTATATACCCTATAACAACTTTATTTTCAATGGTGCTGAAAAATACAATTTCAAAATCCCATTTTCGTAAACTGAGCCCGTGAATATTAAATATGAATATTTATGAGGATAATATAAAAATATATTAAAAATTGGTCGATTAATTATATTAAATTAATAGTTAATTAAGGATCGGGGACTAAATTGTAAAAGTCTAATTGTTATAGAGTTTTAATTGACAAAAGGTCTAAAATTAAAATAACAATTAGCCAAAGGTCTTAAATGACAATTATACGATTTTTAATAGGAGAAAGTTGACGGTGATAGTAGAATCCATTAAAGTTGATTAGATTAAAATTAAGTTAATTAAACCTTAATTATGTTAACTAAATTAGGTTAACTAAGTCTTCATCAACCTATATAAGTTAAATTAAAGAGAAAAAGATACCATCTTCATCTTTTAGCTCTTTCATGCCGTCCATGGAAGGAAAAAGACCTTTTTTAGCTTCTATATGTGACCATCAATTAGTAAGTAAATTTAAGCCATTTTATTGTAATTTTTATGAATTTAGAGTCATGAGAGCTTGATTTAGCTAGTCTATGTACCAATTTGTAAAACTATTAAATTTTTAGAAAGTTGTCATTGTTGGTTTCTTAAAGAATTAGGCTTGAAATTATAGATTTTAAGCTTAGATTATGAAAAGGACTAGATTATAAAGTTAATTTATCTTAATTGTTAACTTTGTACATTAGGGACCAAATTGAATAAATGTAAAACCTATCACAAAATTATGTTATAAAGAGAAAGTATAAGACCCTAATGAACATATATGAAATCAAATTTTAATTGAAGCTAGGAATTTGAAGTTAGGGACTAAATTGAATAAAATGTAAAATTTTAGGGGTATTGAAAAATGAGCTCATATAGGTTTATTCATGTCATGGCATAATATGAAAATGTTTGATATTGATTGGTTGTATAAAATAATTATATAGATCAATAATTGGATTAAAGAGGAGTTAATCGAGGAAAAGCTAAAATCATTGTGTAGTTTAGCTCAAACATGTAACTTGATGTGTCGAGATATATGTTTAGCTCAGACGGGTAACCTGATATATTTATCGGGTAACCTGATATATTTATCGGGTAACCTGATATATTTATACTCTTCTCGGATGAGCAACTGGTGTGGTGTAGTTTAATCGTGTATCAAAGTATGTTTAACTAGGGTTCACCGGGGGAAATGGTATAAATGAAATTGAAATTTTGAAATGTGTTGAAATAGACTCGTTGTGCAAATTGAAAATTCATAGGATGGATGTATTAAAATTAATTAATTTTGAATAGGTTGAGCTCATGTTTGAGTTGGTTGTGATTGGAATTAGTTAGGTGATTTGTTTGACATGAAATGATATGAATTTGAATTGGTTTTGATGGTATAAGGTGGTGTAAATCAAATAGGTAGTATTGCACATATTGAAATGGAGAAAAAAAATGGTGTTTTTGCCAAAAATAGGGACCTCATCACCACCACAAACGTCCAATATAGCAACGTAGTGCCGACAGTGAGTGATGTCGTAACGTCAGTGTGGTTGAAGTCGTGATGTGACTGATTGAGTTGGCGATGCCACGACGTGGAGATTGTTAGGTTGAGACATCGACCTCAAATTTTTAAAAATTTACAAATTGGTCCTAATTCAAACTCAGGTTAACAAAAGAGATTTTGTAAGCTCATGTAGGACCCAAAAATGATTATGTAATACATTATGTACTCAAATTTTATTTAGTTACGTATTTAAATGATTAAATGTTGTATAATGTTTTAAATTTACTAAATTAATAGTTGTAGCATGTCGTAGCTCTGACTCGACGATTGGGTCATGTATGGGGTGTTACATACCCTATATGAAAAGGTGTATCGTTATGTGAAAACTAAAGAATTGAGTTCCTTCAGCTAGGGATTTGCAAAAATTGAGACAAGAAAAAAAAATCAGGAGTTGATAATACGAAAACATAGGCATCTATTAGGGTACACTCAGAAGATCAAAGAGGGAACTCTTACCTCAAAATTAATATTGGAGGATAACCCTTCTTAGAGCAACTCTTCTTAAGAAAATCTCAAGTGAGAAAACAATTTTTAGGGCGAAGCAATGAAGTTCACATAAAGATTGGTCTATTATACAAAATACTTCAAGGATATACTCCTCTAAATACTTCTCGTGTACACATATTAAACTAAGTCACCTCAAGAATGGAGCTTGGGAACCTTCAAGCCAATGAAACCCTAGCCTACCTAGATGTGATTGGGGAAAGATGCAAATATCTAAGGGAAGTGGGGCATAACATGAAAATAATTCATGATGTTGATGGACACCATAGAAGGATTTATCAAAAAAGGCTTACTAGGATAACTTGTAAAGAGGAAACCTAGATAGTAAGAATATCAAGAAGAAAAGATATCCAAGAGAAGAGAGACAAGTTATAAAGAGTAATTGAAGGGAACTATTTATGATAGTAAGTGCTAAAAAAGAGTGGGTAGAAGGATTTATCAGAAAAGGCTTACTAGGATAACTTGTAAAGAGGAAACCTAGATAGTAAGAATATTGAGAAGAAAAGATATCCAAGAGAAGAGAGACAAGTTATAGAGAGTAATTGAAGGGAACTATTTATGATAGTAAGTGCTAAAAAAGAGTGGGTAGAAGGATTTATCAGAAAAGGCTTACTAGGATAACTTGTAAAGAGGAAACCTAGATAGTAAGAATATCGAGAAGAAAAGATATCCAAGAGAAGAGAGACAAGTTATAGAGAGTAATTGAAGGGAACTATTTATGATAGCAAGTGCTAAAAAAGAGTGGGATACCTTGAACACATGGAGGAAGACCTATATTAGAAGCATAATGTCTATAGAAGCTCCCCTCAAAAGGCCCAGGGAAGAAGATAGATCAAAAGTAAGCTTATATGAGAGCGATGAGAGGGGTAGTGGTTTATGATGATGGTAATCATGATTCCTTGGTGATAATGGTCATTATTGCCAACCACAAGGTGAAAAGGATTTTGATGGATAACAATTGAGGTGCCTTTCAACATATGGGATTAAAGAAATAACAATTGAGGAAAGCTAGCCTCATAATCAACCTATCAAGGTAAAAAGGTCAAGTAAACTCCAAGTTACCCTTAAGGAAAGAAAAAACATGTTCATAGGAATGATGAAATTCTTGGTAGTTAACCAACTGTCAACAGTCAATGCTATTTATGGGTGCACACAAATGATGAAGCTCAAGGTGAGTCTAACGACATTTTGCATGAACGCAAAGTGAGTCAAGCCCTCCAGGTGTTGTCTTCAGCCATATAGTATGAAAACTTTCTAACTATTCATATTTCAACCATTGTGTCTAAGTCAATCTTTAGTACAAGTAAAAGCATGGTGAGTGACCATTGAAATATGTGCCATTTAGACACATTGGAGGCGATGTGCTCATAAAATAGGTTGAAGAAAGAATTATAAGGTAAATAATGCTCTTATTATATTTTTATTTATTTTCAAAAGTAAAATATATTATTTCATATATAAATATTTGAAGTAATGCTTATTATTTTTCCTATTGAGGCAATTTTTGAGCAGTGCTAAAGACTAGTGCCAATTAGTATCTGGCATTGCTCAACTCAGAAAATTGCTATTTTTATGTTGGAAAATTTTGGAAACAAAAATCTTTGGGCTTTGATTCTAACTAATACTTTGGATGATTGCAAACCTACTACATATAACAATATGTCCTAGAGATTGGTTTGGATTTGGATCAAAGGCATCAATTGGTTTGGATTTGGTTCAAAGACATCAACTGCTCAATTTTTTATATTGGATTAAATCAGGTAAAACAAACAAAAAAAGTATATCTTGAAGATTCAAGACTTATCTAAGCTCATTGGAGATATTTGTTATACTTATTTTTTTTGCTAGTTTTATGAGGAGATTGATTGTAATTGATATAGTAAGTTAGCAAGGTTTGATTTCTCATAAATTGAGTAGACTTGTATAGGTGATGTACTAATCTAAGAGCACTTATTCTTCTTCATTAAGGAATGTTTCTTATGAATGCAAAATAAAGTGATGTATTTCTCAGAGAGAAAACTTAGAGGAGAGTTGTCTAGATCTTAGGTAAAAAAATGAGTTGAATCTAGTGAGTGTTAGAGGTTGAAATCATTTGTTGTACGAGTTGCTAAAATAGTGAATTATCTCTCTGGGCAAGACTCTCCAAATGTAAGGAAATCGAACTAGGTAAACATATCGTGTGTTCTTTATTTTTCTGCCTTGTTCATACTCAGTGCCTGAAGTAATTGGCACTAATCTTAAGTACGGCTTCTAATACTACTCAAGTTTGCTTTCAAATATCAGTTTCATTCTTCCATTTTCTTTTGTTATATAATAGGAAGAAGATTGATTTTTCATAGTTGGTAGAATTAAGTAATATGATTTGCTTTTATATTATGAAACTATCTTTGAATTGTTTAAGTTGTTTGGGATTATTATATGTTTAAGTTGTTTGGAATTCTATTTAGCTATATTTGTTAAATTATTTTTGCACTTATATATCGTTAATTATGATTTCTTTGATTCTACGTTTTTTTTAATTAGCGGATTTAGATACCAGATAATTAAAATCTTAATTTCATTTTTTTGCAAAGTTGAGGGACAATAATATTTAATTTGAAATCCAATTTAAATAATAATATTTAAATAATTTACGATTTTAGATTTTTAGGCCATTCCTAATTAAAATTTTCACACTATTTTATATTACAGTAAAATCATTGTTGGTCTAGTGATTAATTTGAGTCTTTGATTTGCATTTAAAATTGTTAGATACGATAAGCATGTTGGATTTAAAAATATTACTCTAGAATAGTCATGATTCTAAAGAAGGGCAGTTGAGTTATAATAAATTTGTTCTTGGGTCGGGTTATTCATTCAGGTCCGAAGGTTTATCTGAAATTTGAGAGAGTTTGGGCAAAAATATTAATTCCGAAAAATGGGCTTGGGTAAAAAAAAATTAGACCTATTTAAAATATGGGTCGGGCTTAGGCTTGAACATTTAAGGCCCAAGCTTGACCTAGCCCGACCCATTTTTAAGTTTATAACACTCTATATTATGCTATTTTTATATATTATGTAATTTAGAACACATTAAAAAAATAAACTTATACTAAATATATAATACTACTCTAATGTAAACATTAAAATAATGTTAAGATAACTATATAAAAATTTTCAATAAATAAAAAATTATTAAATTATTAAATATTAAAATAAAATAAATATTTTTTTAAAATATAATATGGGCGAGCCTAAAATGAGCTTGGGTTAGTCTTTTGCAGATATGGGCAGGTTTGGGCAAAATTTTAAGCCCATATTTCGAGTTGAGCATAGAAAAACATAAAGTATGTTCATATTATGCTTAGGTCCGACTCGGCCCATGAACACTTATAAGTTTATATAATTCTAATTAATTAACATTTATGAAGTGATTCGTTTGATTTTTTTTTTTTGAACAACCCCATTATAAGTTTTGATCATATTTGTCCTCTTTGATACAATGCTTAAAACTACCCATAACCTCTCCCCAACCGATAAATAGGAGGATAATACGTTTTAGCGCACTCAAATCCTCGTCCTTCTATATTAACATTAATGCCCATATCAATCGAGTTAAAACTCAATCGACAATTAATGTAATTTTAATCGATATGTTTTGTTTGCAAAAGCTTATGAAATCTGTAAAACCTCAATTATTCATTTTTATGATTGCATGTTAGCCAGGTTATGGTCAAATTTTAATAAATAAATAAAAACCTTAAAATTTTGTAGATCTATGAAACCAATGGAGTTCATTTATTATGGAAATTAAGATTGATTTCAAAACTAAATGAAAACAATTAAATTTTAAAAAATATATGTTTAATTTTGAAATTATTTATATATCTTGTAATATATATGATATAATTTCTTAGAATTTAAATACTACTATTATTTTCTACTTATGATTCCTATAATTGTTTGTATTTATTGAATTGCAATTTTCTCCCACTCTAGTGGTTGGTTTAATGATTAATTTTAGTCTTTTATTTACTTTCAAAATTGTTAAATAAGATTAACATATTGTACTTGAAAGAATAGCATATTTAGATTAGGTTTCTTTTGTTTTCTTTTCGCTTCTTATTTTTGATTACTTACTCTCTCTTTTTAGAATAGATTTATTCTATTTTTTGTTAAAGACTTTTTAGATGGAGATGGATCGAGCTTTTGGGTGCAAATGACTCCACATCTTCATGGGCATTTTTTATCCTTACCTTTAAATTATGCATATCAACTATTCGATGGAATGTCTATTTGGATGTTAAGCTTTCTTATGTGTTGATATTGCTTGCTGGTTAATTGATGAATTGATTGTTAGATTAAGTTAATGTCTATGCTTCATTGCTTGGTTATTCTTTTATATCAAAATACTTCATACGCTAGAATTGACGTCTCTAGTGAAAAATCTAGATAAAAGAGATTGAAAAGATCGTTTATCATTAGATAGTTCGATATAATTGTGCCGAATAGTGAGATCGAGAGAAGATTTACATGCCTAGGTGAGACCGGAGAGGAGAGCTTAGGTAGTATATTTTAGTCTAAGATGAGACCAAGAGGAGATTCCCAACTAAGAGCGGTAAATAATATAATCGGTATAGGTTTATTAGCTTAGTTAACGATTAACGAATCAATCGGCCATTATTTTAATCATTTACATTGTTTAAAACAATAGGAAGAAAGTTTAGCTTAATTTGTTTAATTGGTAGTTTAAATTTAGTTTATTAACAATTTAAATTTATATTTCCACTAATAATTTCCGACTCGATAGATTAATAATTGCTTAACTTGTAATTAACTTGATAAATGCATTTATCAATTTGGCAATTCCTTGGGTTCGATCCTTGGAATACTCGAAGTGTTCCATTGTAACACTTATAAATATTACAACTGACATATCCCACTTGCAATAAAAACCGCTTTTAAATCATTATATTTTCTGCTAATTCTCTTCTCGACGGTCGTACGCCGTGGCACGGTCACAAACCAAACTTCTTGTTAGATTCTACGATTCAAGCACTTTGATGGGATGTAATGGAACTTGATAATTTTTTTCAATTTAATTTTTGAACTTCTCTTGTTTACCTTAATCTTAATTTTAAAACTTGAAATTTTCGTAACTTTGGTGTATGCAATGACGTGAGTCTCTGATATTACAAGAACTCATCAACTAAAAAATTATAGTTTTTTATAATAAAAAATTAAATGAAGACATGAAACAATATCATAGTGAACTTGAGAAAAGTCAACAAATGTATAAAAGAAAAAAAATTAAGGAACCGAATTGAAAAAATTAGCCGAGATTAAATGTTGTGTGAATGCAATGGAAATATAAAACACAGATTATGTACATAAAAAGACAACTTCTGAGAAATCCAGCAGCAACCATGTGTCTCTTTCAATTCTTCATAATTATTAATTCGAAGCTTTCTTCAATTTAAACCAAGACCCAGAAAAAGCAACCCAATTGGGAGTAGTATTCGAATGCCCTGAGATGAAATGAGCAAAAAGCCTTCCAAACCAGTATTCATAGAAGAATGGGCAGTGGCATCAGTTCATCAGGAAAACAGAGCAAAGTAAAGTTTCAAAGCTTACTACTCACTTGGGATGGCTTCATTCCTTTTTTATCGGAGGCCATCCATTGTTTACCCAAAGCAATTAGCTCTCTGTTTCCTTTCCTTGTAACCTCCACTACCACCTGTGTAAGCCTTCCCTTCTCCCCTATCACCTTTGCCTCTATCTCCACTTCTTCCTGCATCATACCCCCATTAAACCTTATCTTCTAACCAAAACACAGGAAAAGGAACTTAAGATTTCACGATATGAGAAGACTAACTTGAATCTTGGCCGTTGAATAAAATGAAATGCTGAAATCAAGGGAGAGTTTGACATGGTCGACAACGGAGTAAATTGCCGTCGCGGCAACGTCGTCAATCAACGTGGCCATGGCTCCAACATGCCAATTCCCATCTGGATCCTGCGGATTTTGAGCTCTCGTTAAGACAGATGATGAGAGAACAGCAATATACATAAGTCAAAAGAAGATTGAGATTTTGGTTACTGAAGCACGAGTGGGAACGACGAAATTGCAGTGTATGGAACCCTTTTGGGCAGGGACAATCTGCAGTCCTTCAAGAGTGAGTGCCTCCAGCTCGTGGCTTATGTTTCCTTTAGATAGATCTCGCAACCATTTCAGGGATTTTTGTAGGATAGCATCTTCTTCCATTTTCAGACCCCCAGCATCCAAAATATGTTGACTTTCTATTATTAACGCTCTTTGGTTGGGCCCTTGAAAGAACAGGTGACACAGGCACCACTTAATTTTATAATAAAATGTTTTTCTCTGGTCAAAATATGATGTTAGTCCCTGTACTTCGAAAAAGTTTAAAATTTAATCTCTATATTTAAAAAGTTAAAATTAAGTCCAATCATTAAAATTATAAGTATTTTCTATTAACATTTGTCAAATTGGCATGTTGATTAAGCTACTCTCATAGGACATCTCATACGAGTAATAGAAAATAAATATGTTAAGTTAAAAATTTTAATAGAAACTTTCAATAACGATAATGATTAAACTAAGATTTTTAAATTGAAAAAGCAACAGATTGAATTTTTAATTTTTACAAGTATATGGACTAAATATCAAACTTTATAGAAGTACAAGGCCTAATAACACCTTTTTACCTTTTCTTTTTCTAGAAAAATGGAACATACAACTCATATTGATATTAGCAAAACAAAACACAAGAGATGCAATCATTTATAAGATAGATACAATATTATCTGCCTTTTACCAATCCAATCAATTAGAATATTTACATTTGTTTTTTTTTTTCTCTCATAAAAAGAAGTTTAGTGAAGGCAGAAGTGGACATGCTACTAGTGTCATGAGGCTAGAACTTAGTCATGTAAGCCGTGCGGCCTTAGGCGATCCTTTCGTTCCAAACATGCCTAAGTCAGCCTAACTACCAAATAATTGAGGATTCACAAAAAATTCCTCCAAGGTACAATTTATATAACGGAAGCAACTCTAGTCAAAAGAAGGCACAAAGGAACAAAAAGCCACAAAAAACTATGCACGAGAGGTGTTTGAGTAAATGCTCTATATTGTATTACTTTCTATCAAAGAATACAAGAAACAATGAAATAATTAAGTGAGTTACAAGTGAAGGGAAACTCTCTATTTATAGTTGCCCTCCCCCAAAATTGAAGATCTAGATCAAGTTATATCGACAGACGAGATTAGTCTATCCCTTAAATCAAGAGATTTACAAGATTACATAATCAAATCAAATCAAATCAACTCTTATAAGATATAATTCCCCTCAATCTTCTAAGATTAGTTTTCTTAGTTACCAAGGTAGTTTATCTTTCCATATCTATATCATTAGGCCACACAAGCTTCAATTTGACAGGCTTCTCCAATAGCTCTTTGAATTGGGCCAGCTCTCGTGGGTCAAATGATCCCCATGTCAATGATAGACCTTCATGGGATGCATTGTGTGCGATGGTCACAAACTTTAAACTGCGGCCCGTGACACTAGTCTCATCAATTCACAAAGCCTGAACTATGTTGTTAGTCCCTTATTTTGTGGAAGTTGTTGATTTAATTTATATACTTTAATTTAGTCATTTTTAATCTTTGTACTTTTTAAATTTTAAAATTTCAAGCCCCATCAAACGATAATTGCTAAACTCATTAAGTTAAGTTTTGCTATTGCCAAACTCTAATGTGACAAACATATTATCATATGTGTAATATCATGTCAACTTGTTATTTTGACATATTACTCATTAAAATTTCAATTAATGGATTAACACTTGTCATTTGCGTCAAGATTGAAATTTCAAAAATTGAACAGTAATGATTTAGAATGATCTAATTGGAGAGTATAGACTAAATCTACAATTGATACATATAGTACAAACTAGTAGTTACATGGATGGCATTAAGGGGGCAATCAAGGGCCTATGCCCCCCATTGAAAACTACCATTTTAGTTTCTTGAAGCTTTTAAAATTATAAGTCTGTTAATAGTAATAATACACTTTGACTCCCCAAAGATGAAACTTTTTTTAGTTTAATACCTTTAAAATTTTAAAATAGCAAGCATATACAAAGCTAAAATTGTACTTTGACCCCTTTAAAATTTTATAATTTAATTTTGCACCTTCCAAAGATACACCTCTAGCTTCGTCCCTAAGTAGAGGTGAAATGAGACACTGGTGCTCACAAACTACTTGAGTTAAACTCAAAAAAAAATTGAATTCAATTGGTAATTATTGAGTCGAGCTCGAGCTATCGGTCAAGTCAAATTTGAGCTTAGTAATACTTAACTCGAGCAGCTCACAAGCAGTAACATCCCCACGTTTTTAAAAAAAAGAGAGACAGAGAGAAGAAGAATATTTATAGTAGAAGTCCTTGAATAAGTGATCTATAAATAAATAGTAGTATAAGAAATTGTGATCGTTTTTAGAAGAAACTGTTAAACATGAAAACATAGAGGATTATTAGTAGGAGCATGTGATTAAGTTAAAAATCTGTATCGAGTTTAGAGATTAAATTGAATAAGTTAGAAAAGTATAGAGACTAAAGTGCAATTATCCTATTTTCATTTTGATGGAAAGGACTTAATGGTAATTTTACCATTACAAAAAATAAATGGTTCCATGATGGCTTTTAAATAATTTTTATTAAGTAAAAATATTTTAATAAGCAAAAATATTTTATTAATTAATATTATAATACATAAAAAGAGAAAGAGAGAAATATTGAACTCATCTTTCCTCTTTTTCACATAAAAGGAGGGGGAAGAGAAAAATTGCTTCAATTATTTTCCTTCAAGTTCAAGTATAAGGTATGGTTTTTCTTCAAATTATTTTTAGATTTTGAATTTTTAATGCTTGCTTTACATATATATATACCAATAGTTTTTTTATTTTATTAAGTATTTTGAAAGTTGTCATTAAAGGACATTGATGGAAGCTTGGAAAACTTAAGTGAAGTAGATATATTTTTAGATAGGAAATGATTAAGAGATGAATTCTAGCTTGTTAGAAGTGTGAAAAAAAAAGAAATAAAAATGGATGAAAAGTTTACTTGGTTCATTTGGCCATGGTGAAGGGGAAGTAGAGAAACTTGGCCACTTTGTGTAATATTAGTGTTAAATAGTAGCTTGTGAAGTAGTGAGCATTCTGGTGAAGACGAAATTGAAAACGGATAATCGAGTCGAAAGATATACGAATTTTGGACTAAGAAACTTAAGTTTTCAACATGATTAACCATGCATATTTAAGTTTATTTTTGTTAGTTTTAATATTAGAATGGATAAATAGCATTGCTTCTTATTGAATTGCTCCTATAATTAAAAATGAAGCGATTAGAATACGTCTCATCAGAGCTTCAAAATCGAGAAAAAGCATTTCAAATGACAAGCAATTTGTCTATATGAATGCCTTCATTTGATCATAAGAACAAAAATTTCAAATCCAGCTTAGATAAACATAAGTTTCAAAGCTTACTTAGTTAGGCTACGTTGATGCTATCTTTAGTTGTGGCCATCCATTGTTTACCCAAAGCAACTAGCTCCCTCTTTCGTTTTCTTCTAATTTCCACCACCACCAGTGAAAGTTTTCCCTTCTCCGCTATCACCTTTGCCTCTATCTCCACTTTTTCCTGCAAGCACCATTAAAACTTACCCTATCTTCAAACCAAAACCCAGAAAATGAAAAAGAAAGGGATTTTAAGATTTTATCAAATACGAAGATTATCTTCAATCCTGGCTGTTGAATGAAATGAGATATTGAAATCAATGGAGGATTTGACATGGTCAGCAACTGAGTAAATCCAAGGTTGTCAATCAACGTGGCCATTGCTCCAATATGCCAATTCCTATCTGGATCCTACATAATATAAGTTTGCAATCTTATTTTATTTTTCCCTTTTGTTGAAACTGTGAGAGTTGTGTGACACAAATTCTAAGAGATTGTTTGCAAGTCAAGTTAAACAAAATATATTTTCTTTCTAGAAGATTTAGTATTTATTAGTGTAATATATTTAGCATTTATTAGCATAGTTTATTTGACTTACTAATTTAGCCTATAAATAGGTTCTTTTACAACCTTAGAAAATACACCTATTAGAGATTAGAACTCATAACACATTTAGAGAATTTTCTGTTGTTTTGAGGGTTCTTTATTTTCAATTTTTCGGGGTTTAGTTTTTATCTCTATATTTTGTAATCTTTGTTTTTTTTTGCCATTATAGTAAAATTATTTTGCCCGTGGTTTTTTATCCTCTTTGGAGGAGTTTTTCCACGTTAAATTTGTGTGTTCAATTTCTCAATTTATTTCTCTATTTTTTTTACTTGTTGCTTAACCGAGTCGATCCTAACAAGTGATATCAGAGCTAGTTCAATTTTCATATATCAGCCCATTCAGATATGGCAGTTTGGATGATGGCAATTCTAGTTCAAACCGACTTGAAAAAGGTTGTTACCGGGAAAAAGCCTAAGAATCTAAACCAAAAAAATAAGAAGAGCTTGATGAAAAGGCCTTGTTTGCAATCCAGTTGTGCCTCGCAAATACCGTATTGCAGGAGGTATTGATGGAGAAGACCTCATCCGCCTTGTGGAAAAGGTTAGAAACTCTTTATGCGACTAAGTCTTTGGCTAACCGTTTAGTGTTGAAACAACGTCTATTTACATTTCGCATGAACGAAGATGAGCTTCTTAGAGATCTCATCAGTCAATTCATTACTCTTTTAAATGATTTAAAGAACGTTGAGGTTCATATTGACATTGAAGATTAAACTATGTTATTATTGTGCTCTTTACCCCAATCATACAAGTCTTTCAGGAAGACCCTGATTTATGGCAGAGAAAAACTCTCGTTCGAAGATGTAAATGGTCATTTGTTGAGTAGAGACAAACTCAACAATGAGTTTGGTTTGGATAGGAAGGCAGATAGGCAAGCTTCTGTTTTGGTAGAATCAGAGAAACGAGACAAAATGTGTCGCTATTGTAAAAAGTTAGGTCACGTCAAAGCAGATTGTTATAAACTGCGAAATAAAAGAGCTGCTGAGAGTAACGAGGAAAATGTAGCTAGTGCTAATTTGGCCGATGAAAGCGGTGATGATTTCTTGTTAGTGTCAACTAGCGATAATTCCAAGCTCACATCCAAGTGGATCCTAGATTCAGAATGTTCTTTCCACATGTGTCACAATAGAGAATGGTTCTTCACATACAGTTTGGTTGAAGGTGGAGTTGTACACATGGGAAACAATTCATTTAGTAAGGTAATTGGTATTGGTACTGTTAAAATTAGGATACACGATGGAACGATTAGGACACTCTTAAATGTCAGGTATGTACCTAATTTATGAAAGAATCTCATCTCCTTGAGTATTTTAGACTTAAAAGGATACAGAATCAACATCGATTCGAGCGACATTAAAGTATCTCATGGAGCTCATTTGGTTAAAAGGTAAAAGAACCAACAATCTTTATATTCTGGAAGGTTCTACAGTGACCGGTGAAATCAGACGTCCCTCATCCATTACAGAGTCGAAGTCAACTCGTTTGGAGCGGAGGCAACTTGGTCATAGGAGGGAAAAAGGTATGACTATTTTGTTGAAGAGAGGTTCTCTTTTGGATGTGTGATAGCCCGAAATAGGGCCTATTCAGAATAGTGGTTTTGTAACCACAAATCCGAAGTGAAATAATTTAATTTTATAAATTTTTATTAATTACTAATTGATTAAAATATTGTGTGAAGATATGGATAGGAAATTTTAATGACTTAGTGCCTAATTGAATTTTTTGGACTAAATTGAGAAAACTGCAAAGTGTGTCTAATTAGTGATTAAATGACTTAATTGAATTATTGTATGAAATTGGAAGTGTTTATGTGGCAATTAGACCATAAATTAGTGTTATGGACTCAAAAGGGTAACTCTAGAAAAATATCTAAGTAATGGGTCAAGGGCATTTTTGTCAAAAGTGAATAAAAGACAAAATAAAGTGAAAATAAGTGTCCATCTTCTTCAAAATCAGACGTTTGCTGCCAAAAAAAATCATGTCACCATAGCTAGGGTTCTTGATCTTCCTAAGCTCAATTGTAAGTGATTTCTTGCCCCGTTTTTAATTATTTTCGTATTTTTATGCTTATTGATGCTTGAATTTCATGTTTCTACTATTTAATTTAAATGAAATTAAAGTTTAAAAATTGAATCATTCATGATATAATTGTAAATTGATTAGTGATGTTAGATAATGAAGGTTTGAAGTGTTAATTACAAGTTTTACTAGATGAATTTTGATGAAAATGTTGAAAATGGGCTAAATTGTGAAAGATGGTAAAGTGTGCATAAAGTTGTCATTTTGTGAAATTGAGGGCTGTTATGTGCATGAAATATGATTTAGTGAAGTTTGAAATTTAAAAATTTAGTGAATTTTATTTTTACGAGCTTTGGGACAAAAGTGGAATTTTTGAAAAGTTATGGGGAAAAATGTAAATTTGCCAAAATGTTGTGTATGAAATGTATTTGAATAGAATATTGATAAAATGTATTAAATTGTGTTAATATAGATCAAGAAAGAAGAAATAGTGGAAGTGATCGGGGAAAAGAGAAAGTTATCGACTAAATTACAAAAATAGTCGTTTTGCATCCGAGGTAAGTTACGTGTAAATAATAGTTATATTTTTATAAATTGGAATTATATTTTATATGTGAATTAATATTCAATGTGGAAGGAAAATTATTCATGAATTATTCAAGTGTTAAAGTGTTGAAAATAAAGTGTTAAGTGTAAATTCCCCGTTGAACTTAGGAATAGAAGTGGATACAAGTGACATGTCACTAGAGATCAGTGTTACAGTGAGTCCCGGGTGCTGGGTGATCTAGCATGTGTTGCAGACACCTGACAGCTTGTGGGAGCAGGCCCGTGGACATTTCCAGTTTTATTGATCAGTGGTAGCTTTGGCTACATTTCAGTGGTGGCTTCGGCTACATAACAGTGGTAGCTTTGGCTCCATTTCAGTGGTATCTTCGGCTACATAACCGTGGTAGCTTCGGCTACATATCAGTGTTGCACTTATGTGCTAAATCTCTACGTATATGTGTATATTCCGAGTGTTCAACGGGATTAATGATGGGTTAAAGTGAATATGAAATGAAGTGTGTATGCAGGTACAATTGAAAGAATTGAGCATATGTGATAAATGTTAAGTGTGAAAATGTATATGTAAGTGAATTGGTAAGATTGTGCATGTGTAAGTGATTGAAATTGCTAAGAAATGTTTTGATTAGTTATATGTTAAAAGTGTTAATTATTAAATGAGTAATTATTTTTTACATGTAACTTACTAAGCTATTTATAGCTTACACCTTTCTTTCATTCATTTGTTTTATAGTGTTTTGAGCTTGCTCGAATTGGGGATCGTCGGAGCTCGTATCACAATATCACAGCCATCTCGGTATTATGTGTTTTCAAAATGTTTAAAGTTATGGCATGTATAGAGTCTTAATCATTTTGAGCATGTTCAAATGATATGGCTAAGATTAGCTATTGAAATAGTTAGTAAAAATTATGTTTTGGGTGTTATGTATGTTTAAATGGTAACTAATTCAAAGAAGCAGTTTCTTTGACAACAGTAATGATATGAATGTGAAAAATCACCATAAATAGTAGAAATGGAATTAGAGAGTGAATGATATATATAATTAAATATTATCAAGTCTATTTTTACATAAAAGAAACGGTGTAGGCAAAGGAATTTTATATTTTGAGATAATTGAATTTTAGTGTGACAGGGTCAGAATGGTTTTTGATGTCCCCTGTTCTGACTTTAGAAAATCATTATAAATTGCACAGAAAGAATTATAGGTCATAATTTATATGTCTAGATTCTTTAGTGAGTCTATTTTCAAAATAAACAAATGGTAACCATATAAGAATTCTGTATAATGAGATAATTGATTTTTAGTGCCAAGAGGTCAGACCTATCGAGTTATGAAATAGGGATACTTTAATGAATAAAATGTACTAATTGGCTAAGTCAAAATTCTGAAAATTTTATGGTAAGTAGGAATATGAGTCTAGTTTCAAGGAAAATTTACGGATTTAAGTTTTGAGTCTCGTAACTCGAGTTATAATTAAATTAGTGACAGTTACACAGGTGGATAGTTTTGTTGTGAACAGTGAATTTAATTTTAAAAGCAAATTTTTATGCTTCGAATTGGTAAGTTAAATTGGATGACTTCTCGTACTCGATTCCGGCGACGGTCTTGGGTAAGGGGTGTTACATATAGTGGTATCAGAGTTAGTCGATTCTCGGACTAATGTAGCGAGTGTAATAGACTATCTATACATGCCATAATTGAATAATGATAGTGTGACGACTCATGACATCTTAAAATGTTTTTTTATAGTAATGGATTCTAATCGAGATACAGCTGATGATGCTCAAAGTAACGTGCCAGTTGAAAGTCAACCCGAGACTCAGTGTCAAGGAGATGAGGCTTGGGAAGCTTTTCTCCATATGATGAGTAATTGGTACACTGAGTTTGTTAGAATTAATCCTAATGCTCAACCTCCTCCGCCCCCTCCTATTCCTCAAGCTGTTCCCATAGCTCCTCAACAAACTGAAGTGTTGAGATTGTCAAAGCCTCTAGTGGACAAAATTAGAAAGTATCGAGCCGAAGAGTTCCGAGCTAATGTAAATGATGATCCTGAAAGAGCAAAGTTCTGGCTTGATAATACCATCAAAGTGTTGGATGAATTATCTTGTAGTCCAGAAGAAAGTCTCAAATGTGCTATCTCATTGTTGAGGGATTCGACTTATAATTGGTGGAAAACTTTAGTGTTAGTGGTGCCTAAAGAGAAAGTTACATGGGATTTCTTTCAAGAAGAATTCCAGAAGAAGTATGTGAGTCAGCGTTTCATTGATCAAAAGAGAAAAGAGTTTCTTGAATTGAAACAAGGGCGCATAACGGTAGCCGAATATGAACGAGAATTTGTCAAATTAAGCAAGTATGCCCAAGAGTGTGTATCTAATAAAGCTACATTGTGCAAAAGGTTTCAAGATGGATTAAACGAGGATATCCGATTGCTAGTGGGAATTCTTGAAATTAAAGAGTTAGTGGTACTAGTTGAAAGAGCTATCAAGGCTGAAGAATTTAGCAAAGAGAAAAGAATGGTGGAAAGTGAAGCAAGAGATGCAAGAAAAATATCAATGGGCAAGTCATTTCAATTTCAAGTGAAGAAGTCTAGAGAAATGAATAATCGATCGAATGTTTCTAGTGTGCATTTTCAAAGAGATCGAGGAAGACAATATTCAGGTTCTAAAGCTCAGGCGACTTCTATGGCAAGTGTAGGTAGTGTTAAACCTACTAGATCGGAATGTCAACATTGTGGAAAATGACATTTGGGGGAATATTATTTAATCAGCCGAGCATGTTTTAAATGTGGATCTCAAGATCATTTCGTGAAAGATTGTCCAGAAAGAGAAGAGATAAAAAAAAGTTTCAGAATGTGAGATCGAGCAGTGTGACTACTAGAGGAAGACCACCGAGAAATGTGGGGACTGGAACTAGTGGTAAAGGTGTAACAAAAGACACTACTGTAAGATCTGAAGTGAGAGATCCAGCGAGAGCTTATGCCATCCGAGCTAGAGAGGAAGCATCTTCCCCTGATGTGATCACTGGTATATTTTCTCTCTACGACACTAATGTTCTTGCATTGATTGATCCTGGTTCTACTCACTCGTATGTATGCATAAATTTAGTGTCTGATGAGAATTTGTGTGTTGAATTGACTGAGTATGTGGTTAAAGTGTCGAATCCTTTAGGCAATCATGTGATAGTTGATAAAATATGCAAAAATTGTTCTTTGATGATACAAGGTCAGTGTTTCCCTGCCAACTTAATGTTGTTGTCATTTGATGAATTTGATGTTATTTAGGGAATGGATTGGTTGACATTACATAAAGTCAAGATAGATTGCAGTCAGAAAATTCTTGAGTTGAAGTGTAGTAGTGGTACAGTTCTTCGGGTTGAAACAGATAAGTCAAATGTGATGCCAATTGTGATTTCTGCCATGTCTGCTCAGAAATGTTTGAAAAATGGTTGTAAAGCATATCTTTCTTATGTGTTGAATACAAAAGTGTCTGAAACAAAGATCGAATCAGTGTCAGTGGCATGTGAATATTCAGATCTGTTCCCAGAAGAGTTGCCAGGTTTGCCTCCGATTAGAGAAGTAGAGTTTGGTATTGAAGTAATGCCAGGTACTACTCCAATATCGATTGCTCCCTACAGAATGGCACCAATTGAACTAAAAGAATTAAAAGCGCAATCACAAGAGTTGACAGAAAAAAGATTTGTAAGACCAAGTTATTCTCCGTGGGGTGCTCCCGTGCTATTTGTGAAGAAAAAGGATGGGACATTGAGATTGTGTATTGATTATCGTCAACTTAACAAAGTGACAGTAAAGAATAAGTATCCATTGCCCTGAATAGATGACTTGTTTGATCAGTTAAAGGATGCCACAGTGTTTTCCAAAATTGATTTGAGATCCGGATATTACCAATTGAAGTTTAAAGAGTCAGATGTGCCAAAGATTGCTTTCAGAACCCGGTATGGTCACTATGAGTTTCTTGTAATGCCTTTTGGTCTGACTAATGCTCCAGCTATTTTTATGGATTTGATGAATCGGATTTTTCGGCCCCTATTTGGATAAATTTGTGGTGGTGTTTATAGATGATATTCTTATTTATTCCCGAAGTGAAGCTGAGCACGCCGATTATTTAAGAATTGTGCTACAGACTCTGCGAAAAAAGATATTGTTTGCTAAATTTAGCAAAAGTGAATTTTGGCTCAATGAAGTTGGATTTTTGGGGTATATTGTCTCGGGAGATGGCATTCGAGTGGATTCGAATATGATATCGGCAATAGTTGAATGGAAGCCTCCAAGAAATGTATCTGAAGTTAGGAGTTTTCTGGGCTTAGCGGGATATTACCGTCGATTTATAGGAGGTTTTTCGATGATAGCTTCACCGATGACAAAATTGTTGCAAAAAGATGTTAAGTTCGAATGGACCGAGGAGTGTCAACAAAGTTTTGAGAAATTAAAGAAGTGTTTAACTGAGGCACCAGTGTTAGTGCCACCTGAGTCAGGAAAGGAATTTGTTATTTATAGTGACGCGTCATTAAATGGGCTCGAATGTGTATTGATGCAAGAAGGAAAAGTGATAGCGTATGCTTCTCGACAATTGAAACCGCATGAACGAAATTATCCTACCCATGATTTAGAGTTGGCTGCTATTGTCTTTGCTTTGAAGATTTGGCGTCATTATTTATATGGTGAGAAATGTCGTGTTTTTACAAATCATAAAAGTTTGAAATATGTTATGACACAAAAAGATCTGAATTTGCGGCAACGAAGATGGTTGGAATTGATGAAAGATCTGAACTTGTGATAGATTATCATCCGGGAAAAGCCAATATAGTTGCAGATGCTTTGAGCAGAAAGTCTCTCTTTGCTTTGAGAGCTTTGAATACGAGATTAACATTGACTGAAGATGGATCATTGTTTGCAGAGTTAAAAGGTAGACCATTGTTTCTTCAAGAAATTTGTGAGGCTCAAAAAGTGGATAATGAATTGCAAAGAAAAAAAACTCAGTGTGCAATGGACGATAATTCTGATTTTCGGATTGATTCAGATGGATGTTTAATGTTTCGTGACAGAATATGTGTTCTGAAAAATGTTGATTTAATTTAAAAAATTTTGCAAGAAGCACATGATAGTCGTTTGGCAGTTCACCCCGGTAGTGTAAAAATGTACAATGATTTGAAGAAATTATATTGGTGGCCGGGTATGAAACGGGATATCTCCGAGTATGTGACAAAGTGTTTTGTGTGCCAACAAGTAAAAGCTGAACACCAAGTACCTTCAGGGTTACTTCAGCCTATTATGGTGCCCGAGTGGAAGTGGGATAGAATTACTATAGATTTTGTTTCCGGATTGCCGTTGTCACCGAAAAAGAAAGACTCAATTTAGGTAATAGTTGATCGATTGACTAAGTCAGCTCATTTCATTCCTGTACGAATGAGTTTTTCACTTGACAAGTTAGCTGAATTGTATATTGCTGAGATAGTCCGATTACATGGTGTGCACATATCTATTATATCTGATAGAGATCCATGGTTTACTTCAAGGTTTTGGAAGAAATTACAAGAGGCATTGGGTACTAAATTGAATTTTAGTACAGCATTTCACCCCCAAACCAATGGACAGTCTGAAAGAGTAATTCAAATACTCGAAGACATGTTGAGATGTTGTGTATTGGAATTTGAAGGTAATTGGGAAAGATATTTACCTTTGGTGGAATTTGCTTATAATAATAGTTATCAATCGAGCATAAAAATGGCACCTTATAAAGCGTTGTATGGACGAAAGTGTCGGACTCTATTATATTGGACTGAACTTAATGAAAATCAGTTACATGGAGTCGATTTAGTAAAGGAAACCGAAGAAAAAGTGAAGATAATCCGTGATTGTTTGAAAGCTGCATTGGATCGACAGAAGTCGTATGCGGATTTGAAAATAAAAGAGATTAAGTTTCAAGTGGGTGATAAAGTATTTTTGAAAGTGTCTCCATGGAAGAAAATTCTGAGATTTGGTCGTAAAGGTAAATTAAGTCCAAGATTTATTGGTCCGTATGAAGTGATAGAAAGAATTGGTCTAGTGGCTTATCGATTGTCTTTACCACCGGAATTGGAAAGAATTCATAATGTGTTTCATGTTTCTATGTTAAGGCGATATCGATCGGACCCATCGCATGTGATTTCACCGACTGAAGTGGAAATTCGATCGGATATGACATAGGAAGAAGAGCCGATTCGAATCTTGGCACGAGAAGTGAAACAGTTGAGAAACAAAGAAATTGCTTTAGTGAAAGTGTTATGGCAACGACATGGGATGGAAGAGGCAACATGGGAAACCGGGGAGGCTATGAGGAAACAGTATCCTAACTTATTCACTGGTAAGATTTTCGGGGACGAAAATCCCTAAGGGGGAGAATTGTGATAGCCCGAAATAGGGCCTAATCGGAATAGTGGTTTCGTAACCACAAATCCAAAGTGAAATAATTTAATTTTATAAATTTTTATTAATTACTGATTGATTGAAATATTGTGTGAAGATATGGATAGGAAATTTTAATGATTTAGTGCCTAATTGAATTTTTAGGACTAAATTGAGAAAAATGCAAAGTGTCTCTAATTAGTGATTAAATGACTTAATTGAATTATTGCATGAAATTGGAAGTGTTTATGTGGCAGTTAGACCATAAATTAGTGTTATGGACACAAAAGGGTAATTCTAGAAAAATATCTAAGTAATGGGTCAAGGGCATTTTTGTCAAAAGTGAATAAAAGACAAAATAAAGTGAAAATAAGTGTCCATCTTCTTCAAAATCAGACGTTTGCTGCCAAAAAAAATTCATGTCACCATAGCTAGGGTTCTTGATCTTCCTAAGCTCAATTGTAAGTGATTTCTTGCCCCGTTTTTAATTATTTTCGTATTTTTATGCTTATTGATGCTTGAATTTCATGTTTCTACTATTTAATTTAAATGAAATTAAAGTTTAAAAATTGACCCATTCATGATGTAATTGTAAATTGATTAGTGATGTTAGATAATGAATGTTTGAAGTGTTAATTACAAGTTTTACTAGATGAATTTTGATGAAAATGTTGAAAAGGGGCTAAATTGTGAAAGATGGTAAAGTGTGCATAAAGTTGTGATTTTGTGAAATTGAGGGCTGTTATGTGCATGAAATATGATTTAGTGAAGTTTGAAATTTAAAAATTTAGTGAATTTTATTTTTACGAGCTTTGGGACAAAAGTGGAATTTTTGAAAAGTTATGGGAAAAATGTAAATTTGCCAAAATGTTATGTATGAATTGTATTTGAATGGAATGTTGATAAAATGTATTAAATTGTGTTAATATAGATCAAGAAAGAATAAATAGTGGAAGTGATCGAGGAAAAGAGAAAGTTATCGACTAAATTACAAAAATAGTCGTTTTGCATCCGAGGTAAGTTACGTGTAAATAATAGTTATATTTTTATAAATTGTGAATTATATTTGATATGTGAATTAATATTCAATGTGGAAGGAAAATTATTCATGAATTATTCAAGTGTTAAAGTGTTGAAAATAAAGTGTTAAGTGTAAATTCCCCGTTGAACTTAGGAATAGAAGTGGATACAAGTGACATGTCACTAGAGATCAGTGTTACAGTGTTACAGTGAGTCCCGGTGCTGGGTGATCTAGCATGTGTTGCGACACACTGACGACTTGTGTGAGCAGGCCGTGGACATTTCCAGTATTATTGATCAGTGGTAGCTTCGGCTACATTTCAGTGGTAGCTTCGGCTACATAACAGTGGTAGCTTCGGCTACATAACAGTGGTAGCTTCAACTACATATCAATGTTGCACTTATGTGCTAAATCTCTACGTATCTGTGTATATTCCGAGTGTTCAACGGGATTAATGATGGGTTAAAGTGAATATGAAATGAAGTGTGCATGCAGGTACAATTGAAAGAATTGAGCATATGTAATAAATGTTAAGTGTGAAAATGTATATGTAAGTGAATTGGTAAGATTGTGCATGTGTAAGTGATTGAAATTGCTAAGAAATGTTTTGATTAGTTATATGTTAAAAGTGTTAATTATTAAATGAATAATTATTTTTTACATGTAACTTACTAAGCTATTTATAGCTTACACATTTCTTTCTTTCCTTTGTTTTATAGTGTTTTGAGCTTGCTCGAATTGGGGATCGTCGGAGCTCGTATCACACTATCACAGCCATCTCGGTATTATGTGTTTTCAAAATGTTTAAAGTTATGGCATGTATAGAGTCTTAATCATTTTGAGCATGTTCAAATGATATGGCTAAGATTAGCTATTGAAATAGTTAGTAAAAATTATGTTTTGGGTGTTATGTATGTTTAAATGGTAACTAATTCAAAGAAGCAGTTTCTTTGACAGCAGCAGTGACGTGAATGTGAAAAATCACCATAAATAGTAGAAATGGAATTATAGATTGAATGATATATAGAATTAAATCTTATCGAGTCTATTTTTACATAAAAGAAACGGTGTAGGTAAATGAATTTTATGTTTTGAGATAATTGAATTTTAGTGTGACAGGGTCAGAATGGTTTTTGAAGTCCCCTGTTCTGACTTTAGAAAATCATTATAAATTGTACAAAAATATTTATAGGTCATAATTTATATTTCTAGATTCCTTAGTGAGTCTATTTTCAAAATAAACAAACAGTAACCATATAAGAATTCTGTACAATGAGATAATTGATTTTTAGTGCTAAGAGGTCAGACCTATTGAGTTGTGAAACAGGGGATACTTTAATGAATAAACTGTACTAATTGGCTAAGCCAAAAATTCTGAAAATTTTATGGTAAGTTGGAATATGAGTATAGTTTCAGGGAAAATTTACAGATTTAAATTTTGAGTCTCGTAACTCAAGTTATAATTAAATTATTGACAGTTACGCAGGTGGACAGTTTTGTTGTGAACAGTGAATTTAATTTTAAAAGCAAATTTTTATGCTCCGAATTGGTAAGTTAAATTGGATGACATCTCGTACTCGATTCTGGCGATGGTCTCGGGTAAGGGGTGTTACAGGATGTAGGTTTTGAAAAGTTAGGGCATCGTGTTCGTGAAAATTAGACCCGGGTGAGAAGTCTTCTAGTTTCTAAACACAGATTCGACTCAATTAATTCCCTGTATAGTTCAAGATAGGCCCGTGGCGGGCTTTGGCAAAGATGGCGTTATAAGAATTCGTGTCAAGGTGGAGATTGTTAGAGTTGTGTGACCCAAATTCTAAGAGATTGCTTGCAAGTCAAGTTAAACAAAATATTTTCTTTCTAGAAGATTTAGTATTTATTAGTATAATATGAAACTATAATTTTATGATTCTACTCTCCACCTTTACCTATTGAGAATATGCCTCAAAATTCTCATAAAAGTACACTTTTTCCAACAATGTATGGACCAAGACTTTTGCAGATGGGTAACTTATTTTGACGGTAACGTATAGACCAAGACTTTTGCATATGGACTCTATGGTTGAATTGAAGACAAAAGGCTTTTCTTGCAATGTCGTTTCAATCGAGAAGATGTGCACTAGCTTCTTTCCATTTAGTTTTTGGTTCTTTTTCCATTGGTAAAATATTGCAAAAAGTTCTTTTTTGTTCTTCTTTCCACCTTAATTTATACTTTATACGAAGCATATTTACAAAGAAGTTTTCTTTTAAATCTGCAACAATTGAAGAATGTCCCAAACTCTCGCTTTGAGTGTTTCTTTTGGTTCTCTCATTTTTCTTAATTTTGTAATCGTTTCTTAAATGATTTTTTAAGTGTTGTCGAGTAAAAGTATATGTTGGGGATTGACCCGTATAAACAACGAAATAAAAAGGTAGAGAAGATCAAACACAAATTTTATGTGGAAAATTCTTTCAAAGAGGATAAAAATCACAACCAGAGAAAGTTTCGACTTTTCACTAAACAAATAAATAAACGAGATTACAATATGAAAAAAATAAATCTAAATGTACTAAACGTACATTAACCGAAACCCCAAATACAAAACCCTAACTTTTATAGAGTTCTCTCAAAAGGAGTACAAAATTCTTTCCATGGTTACCAGGAAAACTCTCACCAAAATTTATCTCCAACTACATCTTGTTACCCCCCTCAAAAAAGTCTTGTAGTACTGTATAGAGGTGCTCATGGGTCAGGCTGAGCTGAGTTCAGACCCAGGCTCGACCCAACCTGCCCGTATTAATTTTTTTATATTTTGTTAAATGTATATAATACATCAAAAATACTAAAAACATTAAAATAAATATTTCCCAAAAAATTGAAAATAAATTTTAAAAAATATGTATACTTAAAAAATACTAAGATAAATGAAACTTAACAAGAAAATGCCTATAAAATAATAACAAAATTAACAATAAAACAAGTGTTATACAATACCCAAAAAATAACAATAAAATAGTAGTAACATAATAGTGAAATGGTAGAAAAATAGGGAGAAAACAACAAGAAAATAACATTGAAATAGCAAAAATAGTGAATTTTTTGTCCTTTTGTGAATTCAGGCAGGGCCCGGGCCAAAAATACAATACCCGAAACCCTACCTATTTTTTAAACGGGCTTTATTTTTTTTGCCCAAGTCTATTTTTCGGGCCTATATTTTTGCCCAAACCATCCCACTTTTTGGGCAGGTCTTCGGGCCAGGCCGGATGTTACAGTAAGTAGGTCTAATACTGTAACACCCCTCACCTAGTATGGTCACCAGACCCGAGAAATAAGATGCTACGGCATACATTCACATATTGAATATTGAATAACTGTATACATTCAAATAATTCATGTATTGCAAACAAAATCGAGTTTAAATTGTGCTTACGAAAGCTCTAAGAACAAACAAGGATTAAATTGTAACATTTTCAAAAGAATAAGAAAATTGTGCCAAAAGGGGTCACACGGTTGTGTGTCCAAGCCATGTAACTCATTGTGGCCATGTGGGTTAAAAGTCTAATTTTACCATAGGTCACACGGTCGTGTGGTTGAGTCATGTAACTATCTAAGAACATGTGGATCAAAATTTTTACCATATCTACAGTACTCATGTAACGCCCCTAACCTGAATCCGTCAATGAAACAGGGTTACAGAGCATTACCAGAGTTTACAAATTAATTATCAGACATTTCATTTTATCTAGCATTCATATTTGAAACCAATCAAAATCATACATATTGTCCCTTAAACGAGCCCTCGAGGCCCAAATTTACGCATTAGAAATACATAGAGACTAAGTCAAAAACTCAAAAAAAATTTTGAAAATATTTAAAGTTTCCAACACTGCAGGGGTCAAGTGACCGTGTGGTCATGCCGTGTGCCTCACACGGTTTGGAGGCACGCTTGTGTCTCAAGCCGTGTAGGCATTCAAAATAGGGACACAAGGTCGTGTTTCAGCCCGTGTCCGTGCCCTTGTGAGTTTACTGACTTGGGTCACATGGCCAAGTCACACGCCCGTGTGCTAGACCGTGTGAGCATTCTGTTTTGTGAAAATTTAAGATACAGGGGACACACGACCGTGTCACCTGGCCGTGTGTCACACATGGTTGAGACATACGCCCGTGTCTCTGCCCGTGTGGATGAAAATAGGCCATTTTATAAGCCATATTTCTCACCTAATTTTGTGTCTATCTACAATTAACATTACACATATCAACAAGCCATAATTAGACATTCAAAACAAATCAAAATAAGTGGCTAAACTCAACACACTACATATAAGCCATCATTAAACAAAATACATATACATGCCATTATAACCAAAATCAAAACATTCAAAAATACCGATAGAACTTATGGATAGTGTAACATATCTTCGACAAGTTTCCAACTCAATCAAGCTTCCAATAATCTGAAAAGTAGAAGAAAACAAATACATAAGCAATGACTGCTTAGTAAGCTCGTATAGACTTTAATCATAATACTTTCTTTTGAAATATGAAATTTATACTTATCAAGAATAATCTAATATTGCTACCACAATACTCATGAAGTTATATTTAACAACTCACTAAGTGAATAAATCTATATTATCACTTATACATAATATTCCTAGCATAATAGGATTTTAAACAACTTTAACTCTTCCAAATTTTCTTTATTTTCATTTGCGTTTATTTACTTTCCACACTCATTCCATATGCATAACACACCAGTCATAAGCGTATCATTCAACCATAGATACAAGCTAGTGCATTTAAACATAGACCTTTTTCAAATTAATCACACAATAACTCATTTTATAAGAAATTGCATAACTTAAAATTTACCACTCTTTCATGAGCACAAGTATATTTTCATTTGAGCACTTACCCTTTCAATGCATCATATAATAAACATATTATCATTTAACCAGTAACTTGACACTTGTCTAAGCGTCAACAATAACACTTATTAGCATACTTTAACATATTTCATATAAATTCAACATTGATAAACTTATTTTATCAACATATCACACTTGAGTTTATTACTCATCACAACTTACATAATTTTCATGTATCAACATATCAAGATATTGATATATATACATATCATGACACATATCATTCTCTTACTGTTTCTTCATATACATATATCATCCAAAAACAACTCTTATTATTTTACCATTCGAAGAACGACTTACGAATATGAGTACATCGTTTTCAGAAGCTCGAAGGCTGAACAGAAGCTCATGAAAGCTAAACAGAATACCATCAATTCATCCTTTACATTTTCCGTCAATTCATCCTTTACATTCATAGTGCCATAACCCAGTTATGGTCTTATCATCAGAATGCCACAGCCCAGCTATGGTCTTACGTATAAACATTGTCATGGTTCAACCATGGTCTTACGTTCATAGTGCCATAACCCAGTTATGGTCTTATCATCAGAATGCCATAGCCCAACTATAGTCTTACATATAAACACTGCCATGGGCCAACCATGGTCTTACGTTCATAGTGCCATAACCCAGTTATGGTTTTATCGTCAATTCATCATTTGCCACAGAACAATTGTACTCAATCCCACGTTCCACTTGTTTTGAACATTTAATTCAATTTCATAATTTAACAATAATTTTGTTTTCAGTAATAGATATGAATAAATACATAAAACCATTCATAAATTTAATAAATAAATATTAAAGAACCATACAAACTTACCTGAATTGAATTGTAATAATTGCAGGAGTTTAGGAACTATTTCGCTATTTTTCTTTTTTCACAGTATCTACTAAATCGTGATCTAAAATATAAAATTACTCATTAATTAGCATATATTTCAGTTTCAATTCATTTCACTATTGATACCCTTCAATTTTTCAAATTTACATAATTACCCTAACTTTTACAACTTTTACAATTTAGTCCCTTAACTAATTAATCTATCAAATCAACTAATTTTACATAATTAATAATTTATCCAAATATTCTAGGCTATCAAACAGACCTTAATAAAATATAAATTTAATACCAAACCCTAATATTTTAACCATTTTCACAATTTGATCCTAACATCAATATTTAACAAAATCACTTTATAATATCATCATACAACAAAATTAAAGCTCTAAACCCACTTGATATTACTAATTTATTTTAATATATTAATTTAGACAATAAAATAATTCATTTCATGCAATTTGGTCATTTTTACGTTTTACAAAATTACCCTTAAAATTTTACTTTTATTCAATTTAGTCCTTGATCCTAAAACATGCAAATTAGCCATTTTAATGAAAACCCATGCTAGTTGAATATTCAAATATTTTCTCCTCCTCCTCTCCATTCCACATCCTTAATGTATATAACATGCTTATATGTAATATTATCTATAATTCTACTATTTACTTAATTATATTCATATCAAAGTCATCCACTTGAGTCATAGTCAATAAATTATTTATATCTTGAGCTACAGAATTATAAATTAAGATTCACTTGATTTTTTTGAAACTAGACTCAAATATATTTCTACCATAAAATTTTCAGAATTTATAGTTTAGCCAATAAGTACAAGAAAATCTTCAAATTTATCCTCGTTCTCTTGTTTGACAGCTTTGACCTTTACTTACTAAAATTAATTATCTCTTAGTACGGGGTTTGAATGATGTTTCTGTTTATTTCTATTGAAAATAAACTCATCAAAAATTTAAACATATAAATTTAAACCCTAATTATTTTTTACAATTTTGATGATTTTCTAAAGTCAAAACAAAGGAACCCAAAATCAATCTGACCCTATCTCACAAAAATTCATATATCTCATAATATGAAAATTTTTTCTTACATAGTTTCTTCTATGTAAAACTAGACTCAATAGGGTTTAATTTAATACTTTAATTAACCTCTAATTCAATTTCTATAATTTTTGGTGAATTTTAAAAGTCAGACTAGTGTTGTTGTCCAAAACTATTTTAGTGTAAAATGTTGATAACCAAATTTATAACACCCTCCTTTCCTTTCTCTACAATATTTCCCATCACTTCCTCTTATTTCCTTCACTAACATATCAAGAACATAGAACCTTATATAATAAAACTCTACTTTAACATTATTTTCATACTTTTCAATAATATCAAACTCAAAAATATATTGAAATCTTGATGTTCTTACCTTGTCCTATTGATTTCAATCTTTAACTTGATTTTCTCTCTCCCCCAGCTTCTATTTCTTAAATCTAACTTGATATTCTAGCTCCCCATTGTCTCCTTATTATTTTTCTCTCTTGGTAGCTATGGAAATTCTTTTGATTTCTAAGTGAAAATGGTGAATTTCTGGTAAAATGACCAAATTGTAAAGAAAGGAAAATTCCTTTCTTCTCTTCTCTTCTCTTCCCACGTGGGTGCATAGAAAGATGATGAAAATTCTTCATCTTTCTTTCTTTTATACTAAATAAAATAATAACAAAATAATAATAAAACATCTTATTAAAATATTAATAAAATAATATTTATCTAATTAAATAATTATAAAATATCATCAAAATATCTCTAATATCATCATTGCCTTCTAGAGTTCTCTCTCTTTATTAATTGACTATTTTGCCCTTTATGATCTTTTAAAATTTCATCCTTGAGTCATCACTTAATTTGGTAAAATTACGATTTAGTCCCTCATAATTCTTCACCTATTCTAATTCATCCATTTTCCTTAGTTTCTAGATCATTCCACCCTTAAAATATTTGTACTATTAGTCCTTCAAATTTTTCATATTTATACTTTAACCCTTCAAAATTTGAGTATTTACTTTTGGGCAACAAAATTTTTCTCACTTTTGCAATTTAATCCTTTATTGAATTAATATGTCATAATATACTTTCCAATGTTGACATAACTCAATTTCCTTTTTTTTCACTTTATTTCCTTATTTTACTATATCAAAGATACTATCTTACTTTCTTGCTATAGTAATATTCGAGGTATTACAACTCACACGAGCATGTGGCCAGCTCGTGTGACAATCGAGAACCGTATGGCTAAAAGACTCCTACATTCTAGTAAAGTGAGAATTGGTATGATAGTATAGAAGTCGACGTTTAGGTGCAAGTTCAATATCATGAAAGTATCCGCTAAGGACAAAGATGAAATCCAATCTTCAAGATAAGGAGCTTAACTACAAAGGTTCTAAGGTATTTCACATTAAAACTCACTAAATGCATGTGAACTTATAAGTGTTTTGTTCCTGTTTTAGGTGTGGCTATTAATGAGTTCGGCAGGAGAGACCAAGCCAGGAATGCACCAAAAAAGTGGCGAAATAGAATACTATGCATACAAAAAATGTATTAGGAATATGGCATATAGATCTCTACACCAAGAAAGTTTGTTTTTAACAAATTGTTGTGTTGTAATGTATTATTCTTAAGAGTTGGATGTATTCTTGAACGTTTTTCCTTATTTCTTTTGCTTAGTAAACTTTTACTAAAATAATAAGAAATAATTGGAAAGAGGATTATACGCAACTAGTTTTAAAATTTATGTTAAGTCCATATGTGGAAACACCTAATATCCGAATCTAGTATTCAGGTCAAATAGAGGGTGTTACAAATTTGTCGTTTTGGGCAAACCTTGAGAGCAAAATTGTCATAATTATGTTTTACCTGATCGTTGTCAAATAGCCTATTCATCACTTCGAAATTTCCAAGTATTAGAATTCACATCTTTCAAATCTGCCTACCCTCCTCTAACAGCCTTTGAGCACTCAAAATTTATTTATTCATTATTTGTTTGAAACAACATTAAAAATATTTTACGGATTTGTTTTGAAAAAAAATTCAAATTTCAAAAATTATTTTTAATTGTTATTATTAAATGAGATAATTAATTTAGCGTGGATATCTTTTCAATACTATTAAATGAGATAATTAATTTAGCGTGAATATCTTTTCAATATTATTAAATGAGATAATTAATTTAGTGTAAATATCTTTTCAATATTATTAAATGGTTTGTATGATCTAGACTTTCTTCTTTTAGAGTCACTTTAAATATTTATGATTATATTTTGTTATGAGTTCCAAATTTATATATTATTTGAATATTTTTATGTATTAATTTATTTTCATTATTTTTACAATATTATTTTATTTTCCTAATTATTTTTCAAAATTAACTGACCTTTAGTATAAATTAACTTAATCCTCATTTAATTAGTACAAATATATATAATTTATAAAAATATTTAACAAATTAAAAAATAGTACATATTTGTAATGGGATATATATGTTGCATGACAAATTTTTTTAACATTAATCTCATTATTATAATTTCTTTTTTTTTATACAATACCTAAAACTATCCATAGTCCTTCCCTAACTCTTAAATAAGAGGATAATGTGTTTTAGTGCACTCGAACCCATGTCCTCCTGCATTGACAACAATACCGATACCAATTAAGCTTAGACTCAATTAATAACTATAATGTATATAGAAATACAATTCCTTGAAGAAAAATCTCTCAATAGAATTAATTGAATTTTGATGGGTCAAAACTAGTTAAATTGAGTTGGATGTAATTTGGGTTTAGTATTATTCAATAGGACTTATATCTTTCGGCGGTGATAATTTCGACTTCAATGCCCAAACTTTCTTTTGTTTTACTATTCATAATGAAATTAATTAAAAGCCCAAACTTAAATTGGGTTACTTTGAAATAACTTTAATTAATATAAAATTTTATTTGCGATTTTAATCCCCAAACTTTCTTTTTTTTTGGATATATAAAAAGTTTGGGCCATAATTCGTATAACCATTTTCAGGCAAATTTGGGAGACATTTAAAAGAATTCTTTATAAAAAAAATTAAAATATAAATAAACAAATAACGCGGTCCATTTTCAAAGCTTAGCTCGAGATTGGGGTTGAGGCGATCTATAGTCATTAGCAGCCGTCCACTGAGTGGCACTTGCGATTAACTGTCCACCGCTGGATTTGTTTCGAACCTCCACCGCCATAGATGTAAGCTTTCCTTTGTTCCCTTTTACCTTTGCTTCTATCTCTGCTTCGTCCTGCATGCACTCAACTTTTTATTTCTCTTTTAGTTATTAATTGACATCAAAATTAAATTTTAATAACATTTGCTTTTATTAATTTAGTGTTAAAAAAAAAAGAAGAAGAAGAAGAAGAAGAAGCAGCGGCAAATTAAACCTGAATCTTAGCTGTTGAATAGTATGTAATGTTAAAATTGACAGTGACTTTTAAATGGTGACCGGTGGAATATATGGCAGCACCACCCACATTGTCTATTATAGTTGCTATGGCGCCGACATGCCAATTTCCATTTATATCCTAAAATAAAAAATAAAAAAAGCAAATTTTTACTCTCTTTTTTCTTCATGCAGAGAAACATAATTTAGAATTAAAAAAAATGAAATGATGTGAAAATTAACAAGATAAATAAAGAATATTAAACTGTTAAAATCGGTGATATATAATTTACTATATTCATATTGCCTTCACCAATAGAAAGTTCTTTTTATTTTCTATTTTACAATTTAGAATTTTGTTTCGTGAATAAATATGTAAACTAAAATTTAAACAAAATTTTCCTCTGATCTTCAACATTGAAGATCAGATTAATAAGAACCTAAGGTATTTTTTTACTTGTAAATAAATATTGATCTACCATACCGATTATTAAATTATCACCGAAGCTCTCTAATAAAACTTTAAAATAAAACTTCAAAACTTATTTACTTAAATAAAAAGTTCTAAATAGTTTGCCAACTTAAATTAAAACTTTCGAATAATTCGATAATTAATTTGTATTGGTTTTAGTTAAATCACCAAAACTAAAATTTAGTGGTTATAATTTAATGATTAATGGTATGGTGTATCCAAAATATTTTAGGACCGGAAAGAAAGCACCTTTGAATTTGAAATTTTGAAATAAACGGAAGATTAAGAAGAGAAGAGATATTACGGAAGCAAGAAGGGGGACGATGAAGTTACAACGCAAGAAGCCGGTGCGAGCTTCGATGACCTGAAGACCTGCAAGACTTCGAGACTCGAGCTCGTAACCAATGATGCCATGGGTGACGTCATCCAGCCATTTTAGAGATCTCTGCAACTGCAAATGCATCATCGTCATGCTTTGAGCTTCTTCCTTGGAGGTGTCGGCCTTCATCTTGCTCTAATCCCTCCCACACGATTCTCTTTGTTATTAATTATGGTTGTGTTCGTGCATCCCCTCTCCCCTGCATCTTCTTATAATAGTATATCTGTGTATGACAGCTAGCAGTTGAGGTGTTTGACATTAATTTGCAGGCAGGGTACATTATAAGAAATGTCAACTCCTTTTTTGTTTGTCCATTCGCTTTCCAAGCATAGAAAATCGAAGGCGTAAAAGCAAATCTTGACCTGTTTTCATTAATGTTGATTTGTGTGTAAAATTATTTATAGAAGGATTGTGCTTTTGTTGACGGTCAAGTTTCATTTTCGTTTTTATTTTAAATATTGGGTGATTATTATAGTGTGAATTTTTAAAATGAGAATGATGGGAATTAAAATAATTTTAGTCATTAAATCAAAATATGTTTTTAAGTTTTAAATTTTAAATTTATTTTATTTTATTAAAATAAAATCAATAACATCTAATTTTTTTCATCATGTAATTAAAGTATTAAGATAACAAAATTGGATAATTTTTATTTTAGATTTAATTTCTTTTTTTTAGAAAAATTAGAACGGAAAGTAAGATATTAGTGTTAATAAGATTATTCAATTTGTATACCAAGTATTTGTTTTTCTTGATTAAAAAATTGATCGATCATTTCATTCTAAAAAGTTAAAATTTTTATTGGTTGAGTAAAACGTGAATACTTGAAATCAACCAAAAAGAAAATTCATTTTTTTTAGAATGAAATGGGACCAACTTTCCTACTTTTTACTCAAACAACGAAAAAATCTCAATTTTTTAGAATAAAATGGTCGATCGATTTTTTCAATCAAGAAAAACAAATACCTAATACTCAAATTGATTAATCTTCATAATCCTAATCTCTTATTTTTCTGTAACGACTCGATAGTCACCGGTGTCGGAAAGTGTATTTTCGAGACTCTATTTTCGTAAATCAGACTCGTAAATATTTTTAAAGTTAATTAGGTTTTGGTTAAGTAAATTTACATGAATTAAGAGTAATTAGGTATAATGACTAATGGTGAAATTATTATAATATTTTAAGTTAAAATATATATTATAATATGTTACTTAATATTTAAGTATATATATAATATAATAATAATAAAACAAATAAATAAAAGAAAAGGAATAGAAAACCAAAACGAAAGAGAAAGAAGGCGGAGAAAGAAGGATACGAAGGGCTTTAGGGTTTCAAAGTTTTTAAGTTTAATTGGTTATTCAATTTAGTCTTTTTTTTGTAATTTTTATGTTTTGGGAATCTTGCTATTAAATACTATTCGACTCATGTTGAAATTTTAGAAATTATTGAGTTTTTAAGTGTTGTATATGTTGAATAATTTTAGTATTAGGGATTAAATTGATATATTTTCAGCATTCAACAACGATCCAATCTCAAATGTGGTGATGTTTATCCTTTTGTGTCGGCATGTACCTGGGGCGTCTAAATAATAATTATTTTTTGGATTAAATGTAAATGAGGTTATAAATTTAATATTGGTTTGGTATATATATATAAACATGTGTTTGTTTTTGAAGTTTTATTATGGCATGTTAAATTGATATTTAAATATTTATAAATTAGGTAAAATGGATTAAATTAGGTATGTTTATAATTTGAATTTGAATGATGTTTTGATAATATAAATTGATGATATAAATGTGATACCAATGAGGGTACATTGGTTAGCACCTAAGATGATTATTTTGATATGTTTTGAATGTGTTTAATTGTGTTTTGAACTGGTTAAATAGTAAACTTGTTATTTAAGGTACATTCTGGTCATATGACCGTGTGAAAATTTTTTGAGTTTCTGAATTAGTCCCGACTTATTTTTAACGCGTATTTTGGGCCTCGAAAGCTCGAATAAGGGACAATATGTATGAGTTTAATTAGTTCTGACCTGAATATTATATGATATGAAATGTTTAAAATTTATGTCTGTTTGATCTGTAAACTCCGGTAATACTCCGTAACCCAGTTCTGGCGAGGGATACGGGTTGGGGGTGTCACATTTTCATTCTAATTTATCTCTAAAGAAAACAAGAAAGTAGATCTGAAAATAAAGAATTATCCAAGTTTTTTGCACCCTAATACTTAAATTACACGATGAAAAGATAAAAAGAAGGGAAATATTGGGTACTATTGATTTTATTTTATTAAGGTAAGATAAAAACAAAATCTAAAGCTTAAAACTATTTATTTTGATCTAATGGCTAATATCATTTTGGATCTCATGATTCTCATTTTAAAAGTTTTTACTATAGGTACCACCTACTTATTACATACTTTACTCTCTCACTCCCACTGTTTAGCAGAAATCAAATGGTTTTAATCTTTTTAATGGTTGAGTTTTAGGGTTTTTACTTTGAATTAAAATGGTAAAAGTATCACGAAGGTTTTGTATTAGGAGTTAAATAGTATTTTTTCCTTTTACTCAAAAATTGAAAATTAGTCTCTATATGTTAGATTAAAGAGCAAACGGTCTTTTGTTAAAAATTTCATCCATTTTTTTTCTATTAAAACTACTATAGCTAATAGAATAACCAGACAATTAGACTTAATATGTCATGTGTGCTTCATGTTAACGTACAAGGATAAACTTTTAACAGTAAAAATAGATGGAAATTTGTATATTATATTTCTAACGAAATGAAACACTATTTGTTAGTCAAAATTATGAAATTGGGTTGTCAAATTTTGTGGATCCATAATGGTATGAATTGAAGGTCACCTTTTTGACATTTTGACACTTTGGCACTTCTAATGAATTGAAGGGACCAAACATTTGAAAAAAAAACAACACCTACTTGTTGGCATCATTTAGTTTGTTTATTTGTATTAAATAACGGTAAAAGATTAAATATCGGTAATAATAACAATACTGATATTAATTTGGTTGAAATATGCTATTCATTATATTAAAAAATTAAAAATCAAGCGTTTTTTTTAACTTTTCAATTAAAAAGTTTACTTTGTCGTTAACAGAAAATAAATATGTCAATTTAATAAATTTTGACAAAAAAATATTATCGGCATTAATGATTATACTAAGATTTTTAAATTGAAAAAGTAGAAGGTGTTAGAATTATAAAATAAATTTGAAATAAAATTTAATAAATCAAGATTTATTATGTCAAATTATCAAGAATAAAACTAGATGCGAAAGTGTACCTGACTCCATGAATTTCTTGAAGTTTTTTCCGGATCTTAGGGATTTGATTTTCCAAATTAACACACAAGAAATTTAGATAATATTTGCTCTCTCTTTCCTAAGGATGGGATAATAGAAAAGATATCTTGGGTGTAATTTGGAGACCATAACCCAAATATTTATAACATTGACATGTTAGTTCTAATTTCTAATTAGTCCATCATTAAGTAGAATTTGATTAGAACTCAATTACTAGAGTATCTACACATATTTGACTCATACTTTATTTAATAATTAAAACCCAAAAAACTTTAATCAAATTAGATAACTTTTAATTTGGGCTAACCTATTATGATAGTAAATAATAATAATATGTAATTATCCTTATTATATATGTAATGTCCATATTTTCTAATGAATGATTCAATTTTAACTTTTAAAGCGTAATGACTAAATTTCAAATTTTGTTAAAGTACAAAGATCAACAATATATTTTCACGTAATAATTATAAACTTTTGTTTAATTATAGGCTTAATGGTGCAAAAGTCCATAAACTTTTTCAAAAAAAAAAACAATTAAGCCTTTATATTTTTTGCACTTAATTGAGTACTTAAACTTTCAAAATGCATCGAAAAACCCCTTAAACTTTTCAAAATAAGCAATGATGCCCCTATTTTTTTTTGCACTCAATTGCGTACTTAAATTTTCAAAATACATAAAAAAGACCCTCAAAATTTTTCAATAAAAGCAATTAAGCCCTTGCTTTTTTTTTTTTTACACTCGATTGGGTACTTGAACTGTCAAAATGTATCAAAAAGGCAATTTGGTCGTTAACTTTAATACTTGACCGTTAAAGCTAGTTGCCCCTAATTTTTTCAATTAAAGCCGCCACGTGCCACAACCATGACTTGACATGTTGTAAAAAATGATAAAAAAATAAAAATCAATAAAAATTAAAAAAAATTATTAAATTTTAATAAAAATGTAAAATTTATTAAAATTAGAAAATAATTATAAAATTGTAAAAAATTATAAAAATTGTAAAAAATATAATATATATAGAAATATAGAAAAAATTATAAAATTTTATAAAGTCATAAGAAAATTATAAAAAATGTAAAAATTATAAAATTAAGTAAAAATTATAAAATTTATCGTACCAAAAGAAACATTTTATTTTTTTATAACTTTTATTGATTTTTATTTTTTATCATTTTTTGCCACATTTCACGCCATGTTACGACACGTGATGACTTTAACTAAAAAAAATGGTCGTTAACTTTAACGGTCAACGATTAAAGTTGATGGTTAAAGAATTTTTTTATGCATTTTATATTTTATATTTTTATAATATTTTAAAATATTTTATGATTTTATAATTTTTTATATTTTTTAAATAAATTGTAAATTTTTATATATTTTTTTATTAAAATTAAATAATTTTTATAACTTTTATTGATTATTATTTTTTACAATTTTTTGCCACATGTCACGCCGTAGTTATTGTTAGAAAAAAACCGGTTTGACAATGGTTTTTTTGTACAACAAAAAATTAAAATTTTAAAAACCGACCCAGTTTGTGATATTTATAACAATAAACCTTAATCGAATTTGTACTTGTGTTTTTGGATAAGTAGATCATTGATGTTTTCCAGCTTTCAACCAAACAATCTTTTTCACTATTATCATACCATGAATTGCTTTGAATGTGGGCTCGAACCAATTGAATCAAAATACATACTTAGAAAAGTTTTCCTTTTTGGGTGAAAACAAAAATTCTCTATTCTTTAATAAAAACCGATAAAATTGTTATTCTAAAAACTATGTTTAAAAATTGAGAATAAATTCTTTCTATTTTTCGGCAGAATAACAATCTCTCAAAAGCTATGTCAATAGCTCTACTGGTGTCATCTATTTATATAAAGAGAAGGTAGAACCCTTATAGAGTTGTAGAGGTTTATTTTAAATAGAAAAACAATATCCTACTTAGAGTAGAAGAGGGATAAACGACTAACCCTTGTATTTCGACTAGGCTTGTCGCCCTTTTCATGTTATATAAGGGGTTTTGGGTCTCTCTCACATCGGATCCAATTACAAGTACTTCTTAGGCCCTTTTGACCCAGTACTCTGTAATGTGATCCAACCCGATTTAATTTTTCTATTTCTAAAATAAATTTTAATGTTTACATGTTAAATAATTTTTTTATCCCAATTTTATTCCAATAAAATTTTAACGATTTTACTCCCTTGATACAATTTTGACGAATTTACCCCCGATAATATTTTGAGAGAATTCGTTCAATATGTCACAACTCAACATGTTCACTATAACCGAATGATTTATTTTCATTTTTGGGCTTTAAAACAGTCCAAAAACATAAGCTTACTGTAACACCCCTATACCATGTTCGACTCAAGGAACCTGATATATGAATATTACGTTTGGTGCCAAATTAATTATTGGCTAATTACTAATATATTTGAACATAAAAACGGACACTTGAAAATACTTAATATTTTTCCTAAGTACATGCCATTCTATTCAAAATTTGAAAACATACCCTGTTGTTGCTTGAAGATGTGATGAGATGAAAGCTTGCAATCTCAAATTCAACTCTTCAAAAAAATTTCTGTATCTAATCTGCGCACGGAAACAAACCGTATGCTGAATATACACCCAGTGGTATTACTATAATTCAAATACTTAAGGTAAAAACAATATATATATATATATACACATTAAATCTTACCACTATTTTACCTTTAATAAATCATTTATGCATTTAAACTTTAATTTTATTTTAATAATATGTATTTTAAATAGCTTCTCTTCATTTTAACTTATATATCTTCTTACTATATCAATATCCATTTCATGCATTTCATCAATAACCATTTCATTAAATCATTATTTCATATATTTCATTTCTATATCTCAATTCAATAACTTATTCTATTTCATATCTAAGACCTTACGACATTATTTTTTCAATAACTATTTTATAATCAATTTACAATTATAGTCTTTTAATACTCGATTCATACATTAAATCCATAAATAAATTTCAATAACTTGTATTCAATTAAAATTTAAATATTATTTCACTATTTCAAATCACTTTAATTCAAGTATTATTTCACTATTTCAAATCACTTTATTTTCACTTTTTTTTTACAATAACTATTTCAATTTGCTTTTCTTCACTTAAATTTTACATCATCTCATATTACCAAAAACTATTTCATAAACTTTATCATTATCTGTTTCTTGAACCCATGATTCTCACATTTCATTCTCACATTTCAATTCAATGTCTCAATTCAAATCAATTTAGTTCAATTCAAATCGCTTTTAATTTCCAATCAATATACCTTCAAATATTCACATAATTCATAATTCAATATCATTTCTTACTTCAATTCTTTTATTTTCCCCCTATTAACATGACTCGGACTTTGGCGGATACACAGATCCAACCAAACACACCAGTACGACACATTGTACCTAAAACGGTACTCAGTACCTGATCAATATACGACTCATAAGTGCCTGAAACGACGCACGAGGTGCCTGAAATACGACACATAAAGTGTCTGATATACGACACATAAAGTGCCTGATCGGCAAAGCCGATAAATCCCGTACTCTTCCAAATCCTATGGCATGCCAACTATATCCGACTTAGCCAGACTGGTTAATAGGGTATTCAATATATATATATTTCTCAATTCAATTTCAATTAATGCCATTTCAATCACAATATCTCATATTTTCCATTTGATTCAATTTCACATTTCAATCGATATTTCATTCAATTTCGATAAGAAAATTCACTTCCAACATCAATATCACATATCAATTTTCACTTTCTCATTTCAATTCCAATAAAATCCATATCAATCACTAATTTCAATATTTCAGTTCAATACCACAATAGTTCAATAATTCAATTCAAACCATTTCAATTTCTATTCAATTATCACATTTCAATTTCACTTTCTTAATTCAATATTCATCTCAATTACTCACATATAATCACAATTCAATCCAATTTCATTCAATTCAATATCAATACTTAATTTCAATAATCATATTCACTTTAAATCAACTCCATTCAAAACAATATTATCATACCAAATTTCTTACCTTATTTATTTACCATGCATTTCAATTAAAACACAATAATTAATAATAATTAGATTTGAATTATAGTAATACAAACCGTGATTCTCGTGTGTACTCCTCGTCCACTTTTTCTTTTCCTTTCTTCATGGATGTCTCGGGTACGATATTAGCTACGAAAAATTAGGATAATTTTCATAATCATTAATACAATATTAATTTATGTCTAATATTTAAATTTTCCTATTCCATTTCTATTCAATTTCTACCGTAAATTCAATTTGGTCCTAATTAAATTCACTTACTTTCCTATCTTAATTCATACTTTATTTCTACTCAAATTTCAACCAAACTTAGACATAACTATCTAAATTTCATCATAAATACCTAATTTCGAAATTCTTGCAATTTAGTCCCTACTATGCAAAACTTATAGCTTACTTTACAATTTAACCCTTTAATCAATTCTAACTATCAATTAAATCCCTAATTCATCAATTTGTTCAACATGAACTATATTCAAAAACCTAAGAATTTCCAAAACTTCAACTTGATTTCAACAAAACTTTGTTCCAAAGCTTCTAAAATATCAAAATTAAGTAAAAATGACTTAATTGACTTACCAATTAAAGCTTTAAGCTTCAAAACCCTGATTTTTCCTTTGCCTTTGCCTTTTCTTTTCTTCTTTCCTTTCCCCTGTTTCAAATTGCTCTCTGTTTCTTTTCTTCTTTGTTTTGTTTCATTCCCTTTTTTTTTTTACTTTATTATATATATTAGTTAACAATAATAATAATAATAATAATAATAATAATAATAATAATAATAAATATCTATTTACTTAAAAGTAATTAAATAAATATATTACAAATGTATGAATACTATTATTACATTTGTATATTTTATCACCATACACTTGGGTTTAATTTAATTCAATTCATACTATGATATTTATAATAAATTAATTTAATAATAAATATCTTTAGTTTAAAATATAAGTAAGTAAATAATTATACTACAAATGTTTACATATATTTATTACACATTTATTTTACCATCACCACACACTTGTCCTTATTTTATTAATTACAATATAATTATTATAATTTAACATAATTAAATTTATAACTAATTTATTTATTTATATTAATTAAACAAACAAAAATCATTTTGTTTTGTTTGCGGCCTCAACTTATGCTAAATGACTTATTTGTCATTTTGGTCCTTTTTATTTTCTTTTAATCTACAATTCAACTTTTACCCTTTATTCACTTTAGTTCTTTTTCCTAATTACTCTTAATTAAGCTAAATTCACCTAATTAGAACCTAATTAGGCACACCACTAGTCTCATAAATATTTCTAATAATTATTTACGAACCCATTTCACTAAGATGGAGGCCCAATATTGCACTTTTTCGATGCCCGTGAATTTTGGGTCATTACACTTACTCTTCCATCATTTTTAAGTAATCCTATACAGGATTGCAAATTTTCATTTCTATTTTCATTTTTGGGAACCTATATTCATTTCCAAATGATTTCATTTCTCCATTTCGGAGAAAACCATAATTATTCATGAATGTTTTCCATTTCTCATTTTCTATTCATTCCGTTCATTTTTATTCAAACACGCAATTAATTTCTAGTTTCAACGAGTTAGCGGAGGGACCAATTGGACGTATGAAGTTGATACTCAAATGATTTATAATTAAGTTTTAGCTTTTCACCTATTAAGTATAAACTCATTTAGTCACGAAGTCATTCCACTATAGTATCGTGACTTAGTTGTCCCTAATGACATACCATTACGAAAGCAACTATAATGCTCATATAATGACCTTGTCATTAGTGTATTACCCTCATAGGGTATCTTTGATCTCTTTGGGATAATATTCGTTCTCCCAATATGATCCTAGTTTATCTTATGGTAACCATTACATTTTACTTCATGAAAAATCAATCACTATCAATTAGTGATCAAGTCATCCATCACAAAGATGGACGACCCATGACCACGTTTACTTTTCATCAACCATGTAATGCTAATGAGAGAATATCATTTACCCATGTTTTGGGCTATGAATTCCACTATTGTGAATGATGCTACATTCTACAGAAGTCGTACAACTAACTCACCAACTTTCGGTTCATTATCTATTTGAACTCAGACTTTTACTTACATCAAAGTGTACGAGTCGCGCATACATAATCCACCATCTACTCAAGATTTAGGTATGTCACACTATGAACATCACAAGTGAATAAATCCATAAACAGATTCAGGATCTATTCTGCTTGGGTCTTGTCCGATGTACTGTTAGTCCGGTCAACCACATCTATATCTCTATCTTCTGGGAGTTATCCGCTCCGATGCCTAAGATAATGCATCTCCCCAATTGGACTTGATAGACGACATAGTAGTCTTTCAATCGGTTTGCTCATTTTCGATTAGACTAAGGACATGTTTAGGTTCGTCTACTAATACAAGCTGCTTTCCGTACTACGATCTAACCACGTAATACCGCTTAGTATTAGTTAAACATTTAGACAACTAATGAACAACATTTGCTTCCATTTTATTTTGTGTGCAAAAATCATGTGAGGGCAATTATACAAAGTATATTAATGTAATCAATGAATTTGTTTTGTTAACCAATTTGTTCAAAAAAATTACAAGCATATATTGACGAAAATACTACACTTATGACACTAGATCCAGCAATTTCTCACTTGCCCTAACGAAGTAGATGAGTCATGTTTCGTATTCTTGTGCCCTTTCATATGTTTCCTAAAAAGCTTTCTAGCTATAAGAGTCTTAGCTAAACAAATCCTCAGGGTTTGTCCTCATATGCGATATTTGACTACGTCTACCATTCTGTCAAACATTACTGTCTCCATTATGTGTTTTTACTGTCTCCATTATGTGTTTTGTCCTTTTATGGTTAATTCAGGTTTAGATATATCCATACTATTATAGTGTCATAGATTTTCTATACCTCATATTCGGCCCTCCATAGTGAAGTTAGTAGTGCAATCCATAGCTTTTATGATTCAACTAGAATCTTTCTTAGATTTTATAGCTCAATTAAAACCCTCTCAATTTATGTCATGTTTCCTTATTCTAGAAAATATGTCTTGTTTGGCCTAAAGGATGTAAATGTTATTAACAATGTAAAAATACTCTTGGTGGTGTTATTTTTACTGGGAAGAAAAAGGTTCTATGTTTGTTATGTTAACAGGTGAAACTAATGTAAAGAGAGCTAGTCAAACCAATAATGTTGCAATTTGGCACGCTCAATTGGGTCATGTAGGCCTCCAAATGTCACAATAGATTTCTTCTAGGTGATTGTTAGATGGCATGCTAATTCTGAAGAATGTACATGAAGATGTGACTTGTCATGGTTGTTAATATGATAAATTTCATCGTCTTCCTTTCAAAAGGTCATCAAATCTGCGATTCACGTTATTTGAATTGGTTCATATAAACTTGACGAGATTGAGAACACCAAGCTATAGTGGTCATTGCTATGTAATGGTGTTGGTGGATAATCACTCAAGGTTCACTTGGGTTAAAATTTTTAAAGACAAGAGTGAAGAGTTATCCAAGTTTGTGAAGCTGAAATATGTTATTGAAAAAGAGTTTGGGAAGAAGATAAAGTGTCTTCAAAGTGACAATGGTGAAGAATATTTGTCAGATGATTTTTTTCAATGCTAGGATAATAATAAATTTTTTGTCAAATGACTTATTCAAACACTCCTTAACAGAATAGAATTGTAAAAAGAAAGTTTGGTTATATTGCTTCATTTTGTCTTTTTTTGTTGCATGACAAGAATCTTCCTTGTGAGCTTTGGGCAGAAGCTGTTTAGTGTGAATGCCATGTGACATACATGTTATCTCTTTAGCTAGGTACATAGAAATCTCCTTTTGAGATGTTATAAGGTGAAAAGCCAAATGTGAGTTATTTTCAAGTATTTGTTTCTATTTGTTATATACATGTTCCTAAGTTTAAGAGAACTAAATTTGACCCAAAAGCAAAGAAATGTGTATTTTTTGTCTCTGACTCTTTTAAAAAGGGTTAGAGGTGTATGGATCCAAAAACAAAGAAATTTACTACTTCTAGAGATGTGGTGTTTGATGAAGTATCATCTTTTCAAAGATCTTCTGTAGAAAATATTATTCTTAACGGTGAAGGTGATAATTTGGATTAACTATTTCCCGACTTAATTTGCAAGCATCCATTGAGGAGGAGATGGAAAATGAATCTCCAACCCCAAGGCCGAATATTCAAAGACATGATGATGGTGAGTAATAAATAATAAAAAGGTCTACAAGGGAGAGGAGGCAGGTATAACTTAACAATTGCACAATAACCTCATGTTTCTTTATGATAGTTTTTTAATGTAAAAGTTTCAACAAGTTATAAAGATGCAAAAGGTTGTCTAAATTGGGAAAGATCAATGTACGAAGAGATTGAAGGTTTAGACAAAATGAGACATGGGAGTTGGCACCTAAACTAGAAAAGTGTAGGCCAGTCACTTGCAAATGGGTTTTTGACTTGAAGAAAAAGCCAAACAATACCATTGACAAGTTTAAAGTTCGTCTAGTTGCTCGTGGGTTTTCTAAAAATTATGGATTGGGCAATGAGGAGATATTTAGCCCAATAGCAAAGATGGTGACATCGCAATTAATTATTTCGCTTGCTACTTTGAAAGGTAGGAAACTATGGAAACTTGATGGAGAGAATGCATTTCTATACGAAGAATTGGATCGTGACGTTTTTATGGAGCAACCCGTTGGCTTTATCTCTATGTAATTTCTAGATTATGTTTGTCACTTGAAGAAAGCACGTTGTGGCCTGAAGCAAGTATCACGAGCATGGTATGATAAAGTTGTTTGATACTTCATCTTTTATAACTTCAGAGTTTCGACTCAAATTCTAGTTTATTTATAAAATTAGAATCAAATTAACATTTATTGATATTATTATATGTTGATGACATGATAATAATCAAAGATAATGAATAAAAAATTTTCAATTTGAGGAATGACTTGTTTGTTCGTTTTGAGACAAAAACTTTAGGGGAATTTGGATGCTTTCTTGGTCTAGAAATTGAAAAATCAAATCAAGGTTATTTTGATTCTCAAAAAGGCTCTTTGCATACTACTCTAATCGAGCCAATTCTCAAGTTGAAGAAAAATGAAGGGAAGCCATTAGACTTGTTAGAAGCTTAATTTATCTCACTATCAGAAGGCCGAAAATTTCATATATTGTTTGAGTTTCTCAATTTATGCAGAATCCAAAAACTAATCAATTGGATGCAGCAAAAAAGATATTGCGTTATGTGAAAGAAACTCTTAATTATGGCCTTGTATGCAAAAGGTGTAATAGTTTTATGCTGAATAGACTTATTGATGTAGATTGGGCTGAAGATACAAATGATCATCACTCAGCTTCAAGTTATTATTTCAACACTGGTTCAACGGTGGTTTATTGGTGTAGCAAAAAGTAAAATGTTTTATCTAGCACCGAAGCTATGTGGTAGCAACTATGGTCGTACAAGAGTGCATTTGGTTGAAGAGAGCAATTGGAGACTTGTGTGTCAATATTGTGATAATGAAAGTGTCATCAAGCTTGCATCAAATTTAGTCTTTCATGCACAGATGAAGCACATTGAAGTTTAACATCACTTTGTCCGCGAAAAAATTCTAAGTGAAAAAGTTAAGCTAATAAATATTCACCGATGATTAAGTGGCTGATATTTTCATGATCAAGCCTAAGTTGTGGATCAAAAGTTTGCACAAAGGAGAAGTGTCAAAAATTAGTGCAACTTCCAACACTTTTTAGTGGCAAGTTCATATGTTCATTTATAGTTAATAATGGTAAATGCGTTTATTTTTAGCTATTTATTTGTTTTATTTTTGTTGATAGTGGTGAACATGGTATGTTTCATGGAGAAATACAAAAAAAGCAACTTAATGAATTTAGAGAAACTAAGTAGAGTTGTCAATATAAACATCCAAGTTTCTCTCTCAAATACATTTACTTATTTTCAGTCTAGTTTTGCTCTCTTTTACTTCCAGTTTTCTTTATTTTAGTTTAAATAAATGTAATATCTATTTAATCAATTGCCTGTTTGTTCATTCAGTTTAGTTTAAAAATCTATACCAACCAAAAAAGAAATCCCAAATTGCATGGAATTGCTTGATTAAAAATTGAGTTATGCGATTGTGAAGACCAATAATGGAAGTAAATAATTAATATATAAGCGTTATACTCAAAGCTTTAATGAGAAAAAAAAATGATGCATTCTCCAAGTTCATGCCAATCCAAGCATTACAGACCCAAAATTTACCCTTCAAAAAGGATGCCCAAGGAAATGTTTTTCTCCGTTTAGAAATATCAGTAATTCTGTACATTCAATAATTAACATGGATCGTATCGTACCAGAAGAAAAACGGTTCATTTCACTCCCCAAAAAAAAAAATGTAAAAAATTCTCTCTTATTTGATATTTCTGAGCATGACATAAGCTTCTGAGTTCTAAAATTTCAAGTCTGATATTCAATCCCTAATTATTGTGTTCTATCATGTAGCTCAGAATAAAGATTGCTTACTTTTCATTGCCCAACTGTCTCTTCAGCTCTTTCTTGTTCACCTGCAAATTTAACAAAAGCATATGTCAAATGGAAATATCCCTATTGCAATTCTCACCTAGCAAGTGTTAAACGGAATACTTGGTTGCAACAAAAGTGGAGAAGAAATTCACCTTTCCCATCGCGTTACGAGGAAGAGAATCCCACAACATTAATCTCGTTGGAAGCTGGAAAGCAGACGCATGGTAATTATTCTATAGTCAATGCTCAGCCATGGTTGTGAAAATGCAATGAGTTAATCCAAAATATTAAATGGATTGATTTGTCATGACAATCACACGTTGATGACTGCAGAATTGATTTTTAGTTCATATAACGAGAGAGAGATTGTGGTATGCTTGGCTTGCTGAGGCATTGGAAGCCGTTTACAATTTCAGGATTTTGATTGGTCTCCTTTGACACATTGATATTTTGAATAATAAAAGGGTGTTTGAATTTTGAAACCAGAAGTTCAGATAGATGAAAGGTTCGTTGAGAACGCAAATGAGAGGAACTCTCTGCTAACTTCATAAAATCTTGGTTCGGTGGAAGATCACTATTGCTTGTTCAGTTAAGACCCAAAAAACCCTAATCTGGACTCAAAATCTCTAAGCCATTTCTAAAGACCCAACTACATGCATGATACTGTCTCATTGTTGAATACGAAGTATTAAAACGGCTTCCAGTTAATAACAACATCTGCAGAAATTAAGATGACATTGAATTCAAAGGTCCAGAGTGCATGATCCAGCATTCAGCATTAGAAAAGCAATTTGTGAAATATAGAAATGTCTCTGTACCTTGTATGGAGCAAGTTTGTCTTTAGCCCAGTTGCAAAGCTCTTCCAAACTGAAAGCAGAGTTTGACTCTTCTTGTTTCCTTTTTTGTTCCGAATCCAGCACCACTATTGCAGATACAGCTTCTCCATAATCCTTATCCGGTAAGCCAAACACACAGCACTCTGCTATATCAGGGTGCTGCACAAAAATGAAATTTTTAGTCTATTGATTTGACAATTTCACCTCCATCGAGGGGGTCTTTTGTTCATTTTTCCTCAAAAAACAATCAAAGAACAAATATTGAAAACAAAAAGAAAGGGGTTCCACCACTCAGAATAGGAATATTGAGCGGACAGGTTTACCTGTAAAAGAACTGATTCAATTTCCAAGGCAGACAATTTGTATCCACCAACCTTCATTATATCAGCACTTGTACCTGACGAATTACACACAAAAACATGAAACAAGAAATAAGTCGCAATCCAGATTTTTACAGGTTTGGATGTTGCATGAAATAACGCAATAAACTCACTTCCAGACAATAACCGTAAGGAAATCAAATTCAGAGAGTAGAGTTAAAAGCATAGAAGAAGGAATAACAGAAGAGAAGGGCGAGTCAGGAAGTGCATACCAAGAAAAGATAAAAACCACAGAATAGCTTTGACACTTTGTCATCTCTAGACCAACAAAATCAGAAAACACCTGTAGGATTTTCTTATCTCTCACCCTCTGACAAACACCCAGAAGATGTAGTCCCCTGCCTAACTTTTTTTTGGAAAACATATGATAGACATGTTGCACATCCTAGATAAAGTATGAATCTACTCTGTTCTGTTATACTTGATGACTGGAGCAATCTTCAGAAGGAAACTGGCAAGCGAAATAGGGGAATAGAGAGCGTACAAGGACATCATAATCATCATCCTAACTTCTAAAGGACATCATCTGAACACAAAACTTGAAGCTAACTATTGGAGATCAACCAAACAAAAAGAAAGCAAATCACCATATTCCATACCCAGCAGGAGATAAGGCAGAATGTATTGACAGTATCAATGAGAAGTATCATATGATGAGCAACATTTAGTTTTCTGAAAGTGCTAAAATGCATGTTATTATCAACAATTCTTTATTAAAAAGGGAAAGGAAGAAGATTACTAAGAAAATGCCAGCATAATTTATCACAAGCAACTGAACAATCAACAATATGAAACCAGATGTCCTTACGTCCCAAAATGACGTAGTATCCATCTTCATCTACTCTACAAGCATCCCCAGTCTTGAAGAACCCATCATCAGTAAACGATTCCTTGGTTACCTATACTTAGGAAAACAAATTGAATGAATTTACTGTCCTTGTAGTTAAAGCACAATTAGCATAAGACATCTAGGATATGTCTCTAGCCCAAGCAATTGAAGACATTTCTTAGTCCTTGACTAAGGGAAAAGGCAGGGAGGACCATTTCCCCAAATTCAATATCAGAAAAGCAGCATGATTTCTAGGTGGTCTCCAACATCAGTTCCTCAATTAGGGTTGTAAGAAATAAAATTGGAGAACTAAAATTCCAGTAAAACAGGAAACCCAGAAAAGATATTCTAAGATCAAAACAGTGGAACACTTTTTCATAATTCTAAAGCAATGGCTATATTTGATAAAAGAGAAAAAAACTGGAGCATGAGAGATTATTCCATTAGGTTACAAGAAAAATTCAGATGATATAAGGAAATACCTGAGGAAGTTTCCAGTATTCTTTAAACAATGAAGGACTTTTAACACAAAGTTCACCCTCGCCAATTGTACCACCCCCGCTTTTATCTTCAGCAATCCTGACCTATTAGAAATAAATAGTCTCAACATGTCAAGGAATAAAAGTTGTATAGTAACCCTTTTAGAAGGAAAACAAAAAGAAATTTCTACTACAATTCTTCTTCAGTGCTCGGTACTGGAAAACCTTTTCTAACTATTGTCTTTGTTCTGGTCAACATTCTTCATTGTCTATATAAGGAACAATGTTTTCTCTAGTAACAAAGAAAAGTAGGTATACCATTGAGGAAAAAAAAATCAATTATCATCCCTGGCACATGTTGCAAGACAGGTTCTAGGAGGTTAAAAGTTGTCCTTTGAACAAGTTTCTACTCAATGTCTATTTTTTTGAAAATCTATTTGTTGAAAACCAATTTTCCATAGTCAAAGACACCCTTATATTCATTCTCCATGAAACAAGCAAAATAATACTGCCACAATTTCTGCCATTTACTAACAACTTATTATGAGTGGTTCACTTTCCAGCTGTTCATTTGTTATGAAGTTGTGCTTTTTTTGGCTATATTCAAGAGTTCAACAGTAAGAAGCAACTATAATCAAATGATTCAAATCACATTTGGAAGGCCCTGTCTATCCCTTTGTAAAACAACACTGACTATCAAATCAGAAACAACCAATAAATCGCTGCTAACCTGCACACCAGGAAACGGTTTGCCAACTGTGCCTGCCTTCCGAGCACCCCTCAATGGATTTGATATTGCCATGACAAACTGAATATATCCAATCCAAAAAAACAGTATAACCATAAGAACATTTCTGACACACAACATCAATGAGATGTTGTAAGATGCAAAGAAATAACTCAAGAATTGGTCTTAAGTTGAGTTTGCTCACCTCAGTCATCCCATACCGTTCTAAAAGGCAGTGTCCAGTGATGGTTTCCCATTCGTGCATGACAGGTTGAGGAAGTGCAGAAGACCCAGACATCTGAAAAATATAAACAGTTTACCTTTTTAAGAATATTATCACAAGGTTTAGACCTATTTTGTGGCAATAAACAGATTGTCAAGGATAAATTAGATTGCAAATGGGCAGAAGGAAACCTTATGCATCTACCCAGAATTTTAATGAATCATGTTATGAGAAAATTTTCCAGGAAACTTACCATAAGACGCAACTGTTGTGCAGCATAGGCAGATAAAGCTTGTTGCTCTGGATCCATTGCTTGGTAACCTTGTATCAATCTAGCGTACATTGTTGGAACCTTGTGCATAACAAAGACAACATAAATTATTGGAATTCTACAGAGACTATTTTTCCTGAATAAGCAGGAAAAGTAGAATGCTCTATCAAAGACACATGGCCATGCAAGGAAAAGAAAATGCTATTGCCCCTAAATTTAGCATGCTACAAATATAATTTTGCAGAAGAAGAAGAAGAACCAGTGTTTCACAACTGGACTTGAGCATGGATGTTGAGCACTTGGCTACATCCAGCATAGATCTATTTAATTTCTTTTTTCAATTTTTTCCTCATATTTTAAGGATCATAACTAAATACCAGTACTTTAGGTGTTTCATATTTTTTCCATACAGGTAATCTAAAATAAAATCAGGAGACAGCACCATGAGCCTCTATGTTCAATTCAGGCAAAGATTAAACCATACAAGAACATTCAACTATGTTAAACTACTGAAATGTTTAAGATCATAATTATACTTACACCCGTAAAAACAGTAATGGCATCATCAGCCTTAGCCCCATTTTTTGGGTATGATTCACGCCATCTTTGCCAAATACTCCTTACGCTAAACTTGGGTATAAATTCAACCTTCAACAAGAAGGCAAGATGTATTAAAACAATCATGCTTGTTGAATAAGCTGTCCTGAAATAACACAATAATAACTACTATAACCCAGCTAAATAGAAACAGTCATATGGCACTTTTGTCACTTAAATAAGTGCTGAAAGGGAAACTTATAACTTAAAGAAGAAGAAAAGAATAAGAAAATCCACAAATCACAAAAATGGGACATAATAGTATCGCTTACAGTTGAGCCAGCATACAAAGGGGCAAGTAAAGCATTAAAAAGTCCGTGAACATGTATGGTACGAGTTAAGGAGATCAAAGTGAAGAATATTCTCAAACCAAGTACTCAGCATAGGCACTAAAGAAGGTAGTAACAGCATCAGCAAGGAAGCATGCTTCACCAATAATATCTGCAGAATACATGCTATTTCAATTATATAAATGTTTGTAAATGGATATGATGTAGTGGTAGACAATGCAGAAACTGATCAGTAGACGTATACTCCCAGGCATCAGCTAGCATTTTCACCTGAAATGAAGAAAAAGTTGTCAAAAGGTAAATCCAATTCAAGCATTAAAAAGAACAGAATAATAAGGAAATCCAGAATGTCAAGTTCAGTATTGCATTATCTGCTACTCTGCTCATTGCATGTGGTACAAAAACATATTATTTCCAGATATATATCATACCACCAATTTCCATGCAAGATAACAAGGAATCTATGTTCTAAGAATTGATTTGGATAACAGTTAGAGGAAGCAAAGCATTTCTCTTTTATTTTAATACACCCTAGGGATAATATTAACATCATTAACGTATAGATCTCATTAATTAAGCTTCCACATTGTATACAACATGATAATTGAGGACCTAAATGCAGAACAGCTACAGAAGTTCAGAAAATTACCTGTGCAGAGATGCTCTTATGGGTATGAACTACTCCTTTAGGTTTACCTGTTGTACCACTCGTGTAGACGATCAATGCCGGATTTTCATCTGCACATAGAAAATGAAAAAAAAAAAAAGGAGTATGAGACGAAAGCTTAGTCCAAAAAAAAGGATGATAATTTTGTATATTCTCATAAAGATTAACTATCAACGCAGCTAGAGTTCTATATATTACCTATCAAAATTCCATCTGCTTCTATCTCTCCAGTTTGCAATTCATCAGTCATATTAGGGGATGAGAAAGTGCTGGAAACAGGAGGAATAAGTGAAAATTGTGCTGCACATCCAGTGGCAATACTTTGCATAGTTTCACTGTAGTCTTCAGTACTCAATACAAAAGATATATCCTAATACAGTAACAAAAAACAACTTGAGTAAAATACCACATTAAAAAAAATTAAGAAAAAAAGAAGACCAAATGAGAGACTGCACAGGGGCATGAAAGGAAATAAATCGCGGCATTCATCATAGGGTTTTTAGCACTAGTCATCTGCCATTAAATGCATACCACATCCAATACTTCACGTCTATTACAAGTCTATTATCTAGTAGTATAATTTAACTGAATATACATTATTCATCAAGTTGCAGAATAGCATTTGAAAACTTACTAAACCCTATTATGGTTAAAGATTAAATGCTAATGTGAACAGATCAAATACACCTGATCTGGATTCCTAGTTTCATGGACATTAACATAAGTTCCTTACTCTATAGGACTAGTTTAATCTTGAATAAGTTTTAACAATTGAGTAAAATATCTAATAATGATGAAGTAGATTATAAGTTAGAAAAAAAAATGTCAATAAGCAATTAAAAGAAAATCGAAAATGAAGTTATCTAACGGATATACCGAATCATTCATAACATGCAAGAGCTCAGCCTCAGGATAGCTGAGAGCTAGTGGAACAGCAACACCTCCACTAAGCCAAGTGCCCAGCATTCCAGCCACGAACTCAGCAGAAGGTTTAGCAACAATACCAATTCGAGCTCCACCAAGATTTCCATGTCCACTAACGCCTTTATTATTCTGAAATCACCAAACAAAGAAGTACGAATTAACTACTTAAAATTCAACAGATAAGTCAGTTTAAATGAAATGAACCCAAAGCATACAATTTTGATGTTGGTGCTGAATAACAGCCTAGATATGTTGCATGCAGAGGAGAGGAGTTGCGAGTAAGTATAGCTCTTTTGATCAGCTCGAATTGCTATACTCCCTGCAACAGATGGCCTCCAAGCTGCTTTAACCACTTCCATTAACGTAGCCGGTTCTGATCCCACTTCCAACAGATAAACCAAAACAATACAATTTAAAGGGAATTTAGTAATATATCTATATATATATATATATATATAAAAAAAAGCTTACAAAAGGAGTAAATTCCATTGAAAGCACTCAACAACAAAGATCAAAAGCTTAACTACCCATTTCATCGAACACCAAACAGACAACCAACACGCAAAAAAAAAAAAACCAACAATTTCCCTCACTTGCTTTTAGATTTTCTGAGCATCCAAACAAAGAAAGAGAAAGAACTTACAGGAGTTAGAGGGAAGTGAAGAAGAGAAGGAAGCGTTGGTGAATGGAGGTGTGACGAAAGGATTAAGATAGCAGTAACGATAGCGATGAAAAGCCGAGGGGCGAAGTAGGGAGACGTAGTTGAGACCTTTAAATGAGTAGGTGATGATTCCTGTCATTATTTACCCACTTTTTCTTCTCGTATTAAATTTGGTTCCGCTGTTTTCTTCTTACCTTTTTTTTTAATGAGCCGACTATTCAGTTTACAGTTTGAATTGGAAGTGGTAATTTCGAAAACTACTGCTACAAAATAATACGAAGTATTAGTGAAGAGTTTTGGGTTTTAGCGGCAGATTGTGATTCCACGGCGGAGACTTTGGACGGCGATGCTGATGGTGACCTCTTAACTGATTTGCTTAACAAGGTTTACCAACGCCTAATCAATGATTCACAGTTCATTAATTTTGTCGGTAAAATGGTAATGGTATTTCAAGTTTTCGGCCAAGTTTGGCATTTATTATTCCTACAAATCGGATCAAAAGTTTGGCGTTTAGAAAGTAAAGCGAAGAGAGAATTAAAAAAAAAAACTTAAATCTTCTTCACAAATTTACCACTAATGTTTGCATATTTTATTAAAAAGTTAATGGGAAAAATCAAATTTTATGTGTAAAATATTTTTAATAATATGTAATTTATTATTTAGATAATTCAATAAAATAATTGCATGTAAAGAGTAATACAATAAATAAATAATACATTAAATTAAAAAATAGCTCTTAATTTAAAAAATTAACATAATTATCTAAAAAATTAACTCAGTAGAAAAACTTCTCAATAAAAAATATGTGAAAGATTGAAACTTTTGAAAGAAAAAAAGATTAAAACCTTAAATTTATTCATTAAATTTTGTGAATTTATCCATTAAATCATTAAAAATACAGTTTGAAAATAAAATAAAAATTGATGAAAAAAACTCAAAATATAATTAAGATCATTTTAACAAAATATACAAATATTAGTGATCAAATTTATCATTAAGTTCATTATTTATAAATAATAAATTTAGCATCTATTTTATCACTTTGTCATAAACCTTCAAATCTCAGTTAAAATACTTTTTTTATGGAAAACATGGCTAAATAGCTAACATAATAGTACACATCGCAATTTATTATTAATCATTTAGATAATCTTTAAAAATATTTTTTATTAATTTTATGAAATATATGTGAATTTTCATATGAATTATCAAATTAAAGTGAAATTTTCCTGTAAAAAATAAGTTAACTAAAATTTAAAGTTTAAATACAAAAAAAAATGAAGCAAAAGGACTATACTCTTTATACCCGATAATATTTTCGTTGAACTAACGTTCTACTCATTTTGAATCTTTGGTTCTTTGACATGTGGATGTACCAAATCCATCAAACCAGTTTATCAGGTTTGCTATTTTGGTAAAGATAAGTGTGTAACCTTTACTTCATGAATGGATGATATTTTATTTTTTTATTTAAAAATTGATAAATTAATCTTATATATTAGATTAAAGAGTAAATTAGTCATTTTTTTAAAATTTTTATAATTTTTTTACTATTAAATATTGGTCTTTATATGTCAGCACGAGGTAATTCGCTGTAATGGAATAGAGCTGTAATAGTAATTCAATTGTTTGGTTGAATGGAATGGAATAGAACTGTAACACCATGTTTGGTTGCCAATACACCCCTAATCAATGGGCCCCACTTAATTCCCCTTTAATCCTTTGTTTGGTTCAGTGTATTGCTATTACGGGTCTAATACATTACTGACCTAATCCCCAAATTCCATCGATTTCTAATCCCTTCCTTGAGCTCAGTTTAGGTGCTGTTTCAATTTTGGTCCCTGTTTTCCCTTCCCATTCTCGCTTCTGTTTTACCCAAAATCCACGTCTTCTATTTCTTCATTCTAGCTTTCTTCTCCACTCTTATCGCCGTTTCTCCTCTTTTTTAACTCTCTTTGGCGTCACAACTGGACTTAGAACACCGATCAGAAAGCACCCTCCATCTCACATTTTCCGTTCCTCTCCACCGGCGAAACTGGTGAAGTTTTTATTGTTATGTCCATGGGAACCGATAAAGAAGATACAGCCGTCTTCCTAGATCGTGCTTCTCGATCAACTAGAGGGAGAAGGTGAATCTTCAACCTAAATTAAGATAGGATTCCTATCGCAGAAATTGCAACAAGAGATACAGGCTAAGCCAGAGGCTTATCCCTTTCAAGAGGTACATAACTTTCTTCCTTTACAGGTTTTTAATCAACACTTGTAGAGTTGGAGTGTGCAATCCTGAAATAAAATGAAGAGGCTTTTATATTGTTTGACGTACCTTTATTTTTGTATTTGGGGTTAAATGATAGTTCTCTTTTGCAGATTCTGTACTGCAACATTGGAAATCCTCAGTCTCTTGGTCAGAAGTCAATAACCTTTTTCCGGGAGGTTGGTTTTGTTACTAGATGATATTGATTACCATGAGGTTGTGTCATTGTGAATGAAGCAATTCTAAATAGGATATCTCTGCTATAGGTTCTTGCATTGTGCGACCATCCAGCCATTTTGGCCAAAAGTGAAACACAGGCTTTATTCAGGTACTGAGATTTAATATTATCCATCAGCTTTGCTGTTTCTTCTGTTAAATTTCTAGATTTCTTCTGAGAAAACTTTAACAGATTCTATTGAGCCCTGTGAAAGTTTAAACATATAGAGATGTTCTCTTCATCTAGCCTAGAATACTTTGGCAGATTACCAGTTTTTCTTTTACAGTCATTCCTTTGTCTCATGTAATTTGGTTCATGGCTTGTTGCAGTGCGGACTCCATAGAGCGGGCTAGGAAAATTCTTGATCAAATTCCAGGAAGAGCAACTGGTGCATACAGTCACAGCCAGGTTCTGATCATTGCTCATATCTTGGAATTTTGACAACTTGTTATTATTATTGGAAATCAATTTATGCTTGCATATTATTCACATAAGGGAATTAAGGGATTACGTGATACTATTGCTGCTGCAATCGAGGCTCGTGATGGTTTTCCTGCTGATCCAAATGATATTTTCATGACAGATGGTGCCAGCCCTGCAGTAAGTTTCCATCTCAAACTTTCTTGTTACATGTTTCATGAGTTCCTCACAAAAGCATGTATGACAGATTGGATTTTTCTTCCTTGTTTCTAGGTGCATATGATGATGCAGTTACTGATAAGATCTGAGAAAGATGGAATTCTCTGTCCCATCCCTCAGTATCCTTTATACTCCGCTTCAATTGCGCTGCATGGTGGAACTTTGGTATGCATATAATAACTTAAAGCATTATTTAGTATTTAGTTATTTGTAAGCTGTCTTTAATTATCTGTTAGTGAAGTAAGTACTCACTTTTTGCTTCATTGACCAAGCTTTAACTGACCTATATCAAGTTGCGTTATGTTTCTTGAGGATTACTTCTTAGTTGTCTTTCCCGGTAGAACTTGTTAAATGATTGGCAATAGAGATTTCCTTTAACCGTCCAACCATTTTTTTTGATCGGCCTGTAATTACAACTTTCTTTTGGATTTTACAGGTTCCCTACTATCTTGATGAAGCTACAGGATGGGGTTTGGAAGTATCTGAGCTTAAGAAACAAATGCAGGAAGCCAAGTCTAATGGCATCACAGTTAGGGCCTTGGTTGTAATAAATCCAGGCAACCCAATAGGACAGGTATCAATGAAATGCTTTCAGAAAAGTATATTATAAATGAAAAAGGTTCCTGCAATTTCATTTTTCTCATTTTGATTGCAGGTTCTTGCTGAGGAAAACCAGAAGGCAATCGTGGAGTTCTGCAAGGAAGAATGTCTTGTTTTACTAGCAGATGAGGTAGGTTGATTTGCATATGTTCTTGCTTTACCATTCGTTAACAATGACTTCGCTTTCCCAAGGGCAAGTTTGCACTGACCTTGATAACCACCTTGGTTTCACAGGTTTACCAGGAGAATGTTTATGTTCCTGAAAAGAAATTCCACTCTTTTAAGAAGGTTGCTCGATCTATGGGTTACGGCGAGAAGGATATACACTTGGTATCTTTTCAGTCGGTCTCGAAAGGTAACATTGGTTTATCTTATTTCTATTATTTCATTTACGGAATGTGAATGAGCTTATACAAAGTTTGGAATTTTGACACAGAATATAAACTCTTTTATTGTCTCCAGGGTATTATGGAGAGTGTGGAAAAAGGGGAGGAGGTTACATGGAGGTTACTGGGTTTGGTGCTGATGTGAGGGAGCATATATACAAATTAGCATCTATGAATCTGTGTTCTAACATCACTGGTCAAATTCTTGCTAGTCTTGTCATGAGTCCACCTAAGGTTATATCTTTTGCCATTTAAAGCCAGTTATCTGTTTGTATTCAAATGACATTGGATGTATGACGTAGGACTAAATAGATTTTGAGCTTTGACAAGCTGCTTATAAGTATTGTTTCTTATAGAAGAAACACATTATTGGAGAAAGCTTTTGAATCTCCCAACTATTGGATTTGGGTTTCTTTTTGACAATTTGTTTATTGTGCTTTTGTTTAGATGATGAGAAAGGAAAGTCAAGATGAATGAACAAGTTTGATTTTTATTTGATTGGTTTGTTATGTTCATGTTAGTCTGGTGAAAAGTCTTAAACTGGGTCTGAGGATTTAATCTGTGCTTCTTCTTTGCTGGAATTTGCTTTTTTTTTATTTGGAAATTATTTGTTTGGTTGTTGAGAAAGGAAGGGAAACTAAATTATGATATATGTATATATTTGTTTGGATAAATCATGATAGTTTGTTTTTTTGTTATGTTGTTTAACTTTGGTAGTTATTTGGTGCCAGAGCTGAAAACTCGGATCAAGAAGTACTTTGAAGGGGATGAAGAGGCACTCCCTTCAGCTCTTGAGGCCATTTTGCGGAGAAAGTTGGCTGGGAAGCATGAGGAGACCGATGATGGATTGATGGATGAATTGGAGGTGCAACCACGAGACGATGTGGATGATGAAGTGTTCGACTCAGATTTTGATAATTTGTACTTGACTAATGAAGAGATAACTTGCAATACTTGCAATGTTTATGATGAAATAAAGTGTGGATAGAAAACCTGTCAATACTTGCAATATTTGTCCATAATGTTTGTAAATGAGAAATGACCCTAGTCTATTTCATTTCTCAAAGCCAATTGCTTATATTATGATTTTATTAAATTCATATAAGAATATTTAATATTAAGAATTTTATTAAATTATATATTTTTATTAAATTATATTTAATAATAATTATTTTAAATTATATTATATAGTATTATATATTATGATTTTATTAAATTCATATAAGAATATTTAATATTAAGAATTTTATTAAATTATATATTTTTATTAAATTATATTTAATAATAATTATGTTAAATTATATTTTATAGTATTATATATTATGATTTTATTAAATTCATATAAGAATATTTAATATTAAGAATTTTATTAAATTATATATTTTATTAAATTATATTTAATAATAATTATGTTAAATTATATTTTATAGTATTATATATTATGATTTTAGAAAATTCATATAAGAATATTTAATATTAAGAATTTTATTAAATCATATATTTTAATTAAAATATATTTAATATTAATTATTTCATATATTTTATAGTATCATATATTATGATTTGAGTAAATTCATATAAGAATATTGATTATTAAGAATTTTATTAAATTATATATTTTAATTAAAATATATTTAATAATAATTATGTTAAAATATGATTAAATTATTTATTACTGATATTAATAATCTTATTAAAATTTAATAACAATAACAATAATCATTTATCTAAACAAATTTCTGCTAAGGGTATTCTAGTCACTTTAGTTTTTTCCCTTATGCTATTACACCTCCGTTCCATTCAACCAAACACAAGAATACTATTACGCCTCTATTCCATTACATTCAACCAAACAATTGATTTGCTATTACGCCTCTATTCCATTACACCTCTATTCCAATACAGCGAACCAAACGTGCTCTAATAGTATTCTTGTGTTTGGTTGAATGGAATGATGTTGTAATAGCATAAGGAAAAAAACTAAAATGACTAGAATAGTCTTAGTAAAATTTTTTTAGGTAGATGATTATTATTATTGTTATTAAATTTTAATAAAATTATTAATATAAATAATAAATAATTTAATCATATTTTAACATAATTATTATTAAATATAATTTAATAAAAAAATATATAATTTAATAAAATTCTTAATATAATTATTCTTATATGAATTTACTAAAATCATAATATATAAAAATATAAAAATAATATATAATCTCATTTATTATTTTTAAACCGCAATACATATTTAATGTACTAAAATATCATTAGTGAATCTAATATATAAGATGCTGAGGGCAGAAAATGGAAAAAAAAAAAAGGAAACGTAGGAGAAGATGCTGAGGGCAAAAAATGGAAAATAGGAAAAATGGTGCTGAAGGCATCCCTAATCAGTGCTGAAGGCAATGAATGGCTATTACAGCCAATGGGTGTAATAAGGCCTGAATGGAATCAGGCTGTAATGCTATTACAGCCAACCAAACATGCCGTTAGTTATTCTATCAATTTTTAACAAAAAAATTAATTTACTTTTTAATCTAACATATAATGACTATTTTATCTTTTTTTTACCTAAACTAGATAAAATACAATTTAACAACTTACATAATATTTTTACCATTGTTATAGAAGAAGCTTTTTGGTCATGTATGTTATCTTCATTTCCCTGCAAAACAGTGCTGTATCCTCAATTGCCGATGAAAGTTTCCAATGCACCTTTGTTCTTTCCCTCAGTATGTTAAACCATTTGTTATCAACATTTAACTTCTACCGTTGGTGGATACCATGTTCCTACAAGTATTGGACAGATAATTAACAACCTAGCCTGAAGTTTAGAAATCATATCGAAGCTTTTGCATATGGTGATTATTTTTCCTCCATCGTCCTTTGCTACTGCCTATCCACCAAAATTACTGCTTCTTCTTCCTTTGACGAGCGCAAACGCCGCTCTCTATTTAGGGTCAATGTATATGTTGAACACAAAATATTAAAATGTGGTTGCAGAGTCGTGGATGCAATTACAGATACGGTGGACATTACATAATGCATAACGGTTGTGATCAAGGTAAATTTTTTTTTTTTTGAAAATAACAATCTTTTAAAAACACTATATTTATGCATTTTGCAATTATATTTTATTGTTTTAATATTGATGATACTCTTTTATAAAAAATTCATTTAAAAATTAAAAATTAAATTTATAAATAAAATTCCTTAAAAATGAATATAAAAATTATAATATACGAACATTATTATATTAAATCATGGATAATAACAATCATAATTTTAAATAGAATCTAAATAATATCATAAATAAAAATAATAATTTTACATCAATTTAAATAAAAAATATACACATATAAATATAAAACTCAAATTTTTATAAATTACCATTAGAATAAATGACATGATGAATCTAAAACATCTTTATTTACATCATTCTCTTGATTTTGATCACCTCCCCATCCATGCAAAAAATTGAAAGTAGAATTCATTGTTGTATCTCTTCAAAGAGATGGAGGCATCACATTATATGCAAAATGTGGAGGGATAGAATCATAAGATGTTTGATTAGTAGGATGTGTGTGATGTGGTAAATGATAACCAAAAAGTTCATAACTTGGATTTTGTCCAAATGTGGATAGAATACATTTTGGCGGTAAGAATGAGAATTTTGACACGATAAACCTAAAAATGAATCATGAAAATGTCCTTTCATCCTCTCATAACTTCACCATCCTTATCTCTTCTTTTATGTGAACTAGTAATAACACTCCCAAATCGTTTATCCTCCCATACCTTGATTTCCATAAAAAGGGATAGAATATCTATGTTGAGGATTTTTTTGGGGGGTTTCCACCTTCATTATTGCCACCAAAATCATCACCATCATCGCTCCCACTTGATCTTGACCACTGATCACTTTCCTCATTAGATGAAGTAGATGAGATATCATCCATGTCTACACATTGAATTTCTTCTTCAATGTTTTCATTATCAGTGTCTTTGAGTAACTCTTTAGGCAACCATGAAGAATTATTTACACTATCAAGTGTAGCACCCTCTCTTTCTTGTAGACATAAATAAAACCCATTGTTGGCTTTTCATTGCCATTACACATTCTCAGCCCTTTAAGAAAACACTATTCCATGTTTGGTTAAAAAAACACCTAATTGGTCACTAAAAAATTTCCCACCATTGTCACTTCGAAATACTTATATTCTCACACCAAATTGTGTTTTAATAAAAATACATTTTTAACTTCAGATTTATCTTTTAATAAAAACACCCAACAAATGCGAGTATGATCATCAATAAATGTGACAAACCAACGTTTTCCTAAAAAAGTTGAGACTCTCGAAGGTCCTCAAATATCACTATGAATTAACGAAAAATGTTTGGAAGCTTTATATTTTTGAGGTGAAAAGAATGACCAATGATATTTAGCCAATTCACAAAATTTACTTTTTAAATAGATCAGGTAACAAATATGTTAAATAGTAAAAATTAAGATGTCCAAGCCTATAATATCAAATCATAACCTTCTTCAATGTTTTCATTATCAGTGTCTTTGAGTAACTCTTTAGGCAACCATGAAGAATTATTTACACTATCAAGTGTAGCATCCTCTCTTTCTTGCAGACATAAATAAAACCCATTGTTGGCTTTTCATCGCCATTACACATTCTCAGCACTTTAAGAAAACACTATTCCATGTTTGGTTAAAAAAACACCTAATTGGTCACTAAAAAATTTCCCACCATTGTCACTTCGAAATACTTATATTCTCACACCAAATTGTGTTTTAATAAAAATACATTTTTAACTTCAGATTTATCTTTTAATAAAAACACCCAACAAATGAGAGTATGATCATCAATAAATGTGACAAACCAACGTTTTCCTAAAAAAGTTGAAACTCTCGAAGGTCCTCAAATATCACTATGAATTAACGAAAAATGTTTGGAAGCTTTATATTTTTGAGGTGAAAAGAATGACCAATGATGTTTAGCCAATTCACAAAATTTACTTTTTAAATAGATTAGGTAACAAATATGTTAAATAGTAAAAATTAAGATGTCCAAGCCTATAATATCAAATCATAACCTTATCGAAACTAGAAACAGAATTTAAACAAAAAGTAGTTGTTGGTTAACTTAGATGGCCGTCGTCAAGAAAGTAAATTCAACCAAATTCTTTAGTATTGCCAATCATCCTCCCCGAGACCATGTCCTGAAACTTACACATAGATGAGTCAAATATAACATGACAATTCGAGGACTATGATAACTTACTGACCGATATGAGATTACAAGCTATTACCGAGAACGCCCCATCTGCTACTTTGATCTTTTTGTTTCCTACACAAGGTGTGTAAGTTGGAAAAAATGACTACTAGTCATGTGATCACTAGCTCCAGAATCAACGATCCACGTGTTTGTTTTACAAGGCTTGACACTGAAAAAAAAAACAGAAAAATCAGCACCTGGTTGGGCAAAGGAGGAAGAAGGATTATTGGATGAGTTAGGAACAAAAGAATTCATCTGAAACTGTAGTGATTGAAAAAGCTTGTGTAAATGCTCTAATTATTCCTAAGTGAATGGAGACCCTTCTATATAATGGAGACCCTTCTATATAATGGAGACCCTTCTATATAGCTTTGGCCCTCATAATTTACATTAGATGTTTGGAAAGCTCTGCTATCCCCTGATTGTGAACCACGACCATTGCCACTTTTCTTTTTTTTTCATTCATCGGTTTTCCATGGAGCTTCCAATATATTTCTCGAGTGTGCTAATATTTTTTGCAATGATTGCACCAAGGTTTTTTTTTCTTTTTTCACTATCAACATTATTTTTAACAATAACAAGAGCAGAATTATCATTATTAGCTTTAAATCCTGGCCTTAATATTGCTTTTCTCCTTGTCTCCTCTCTTCTAACCTCAAAAAAAATCTCACAGAGTCTTGAAAACGGTTTTTTTCCTAAGATCCAAGATCTCACTTCATCAAATTCTTTATTTAAACCAGCCAGAAATAAATAAGCTCATTCATTCTATTCTTTTTTCATAGCTTTTACACCATCTCCGGGACACTCCCATTTATCATTATAACCTTAATCCAGTTTTTGCCAAAGAGACATCATCTCGTTATAATAAAAAGTAACTTCCTTTTCCCCTTGTCTAGCTTTCCAGAGTTTTATTTTTAACTCAAAGATCTGTGAAGCGTTTTCTAAATCTAGATAGGTGTCTTTCACAACGTCCCAAACATCTTTAACAGTTGAGAGAAAAAAAAAGGTTTACCTATGGATGCTTCCATGGAATTAATAAGCCATGCAATTATCATAGAATTTTCTAATCTCCACTTGCTCATCTTTGGATCGCCAACTAGTGGTTGCTTGACTTCTCCAATTAAATGACCTGGCTTGCCGCACCCATCAATTGCTAACTTTACGGACTGCGACCATTCCAAATAATTCTTACCATTCAGTTTATGAGATGTCAGCTAAAAAGAAAGGTGAGATGCCTCTATCCCTTGAGTCATTGTACTCTCGGTAGTTGTTTCAACGATAAAACTTTCTACCTCTGTTTGATTGTTGGATCTCTTATATCTAGTGAATGTTGTTTTAATCATGATATTACTAGAAATTTAACTTATCTCAGATGCATGAAAGTTTTCAAGATAGCATTTAATAAAACTGTTCTGTATTTTATTAACAAAAAAATTTGAATTTAAATAGAGAAAAGAGTCATAACTTAATTGGAAAAATAATTTCCTTATCCTAATAAACTACTAAAAAATAAAATAAAATATTCCTAAAATATCTCAAATGATTTATTGTAAGATTTATCACTTTAACTTTAAAATATATTGCATATTTTAATAAAAGTTTCATTCGATTTTTGCTCAAATTTTTAATAAATATATTTTTTTACATATATTTATTTCAATCACATCGTGATGATATAAAAGACGTGGACGATCTTCCACTAACCCTAGCTTCACTGTTCATTTGTGATCTTGATTGTCGACTGAATTTCACATTAATTAACTATGAAACTTTCGTCAATAATGTTGGTTCGTCTTCAACATCAAAAGGAACTTCAAGGTCCAGTAAAAATGTAGATAGAAAATTGAAGAACATCATCGACCTCGCCACCGGCTCCACAAGGAAGAAGGTGTAAGTCCTTGTGGGGGAGGTATGAGGAGGTCTAGCATAGTTTCTTTCTCCTTTGGGGTCAATGGAACACCTCTAACAAGGTTCAACGCCATGATATGAACGTTCGTCTTTTGCCTGTGCTTTTTGTAACCCCACACCCCTGCAGCAGCACCTGCAACAAGAAGCTGTTCGCAAAAATATTATTTCTTAGTTTAAAGACTGATACAGATAACAATTAACATCATCAGGCGATCCTAAGATCTTAAACTGACTGGTGATAGCCACAAGGCTGCAGTCTGCAGGTCGAACTTAGGGGCATAAAGTACTGTCTCTCCATACTCTTCTTCAAGCTTTTTGTAAATCTCTTTGTCACTCTTTCCAGATTGAATCTCATCGCGGATTAACTGCAACGACAAATTTAAAGGTCGGAAGTTTCTTATTTGCATAGTTGGTATAAGATAACCATAGAAATGTAGACAAACAAAAACGATGCAGCAATAGTTAAAAGAACGAAACAAGTATAACTTGAGAAGAACGAGTTAGCTAGTGGATTTTGCAAGCCAAATGCATTTCGTAGTATTGATTATCTGGAATAAAGGGAGGGTCGATGCAACAATGCGACAGTTTCAAGGAAAGCAAAGAGTTAGGAGCTTTAGAAACATAGGAACATACACAAGTTCATTACCACACACAACGAGAGATGGTCCAATGGGAGGTTGGCAAAATATAGCAAGAAAACAAAAGCATGAAAAGGAAGGCATTAACAACACAAACAACTAGTTCAATCCAAGTAATACTTTCACCATGATTATGGAAACTTGACCAACCAGTTCCACCACCCCCAGAAAAGTCCATGTTTATAACAATAGAAATTAGAGGTTTGAAACAGATTCAGTGTTAAATTCCACAACAAATTAAGTATTTATTTTTTCTTTAGTCAATGATATTATTAACAATGAAAATTATCTGTTTGCTTATGCTGAAAGAAATAACATGGCTTTTTTATGAGACCATTTGGAAGAGAATAAAGCATTACACCTTTCTGAGGAGAATTGCAATATCCGCTTGTGAATCTTCAATGGACTGACTCCCACACTCGGTACATCGCACATTGTGGCTGATATTTCTTGCCCTGGCCTCCACAACTTGTGATTTCTTCATCTCATCATCTTTGTTTTCCATTTTCAATATAAATCACTTCAGCTCAAACAAACTGCCAAAAAATCCACAAGATAAAAAGCATCAGAATTTACAACGGCTGTTATTTTCATCAGTGAAGCATTTTATCAAACACTTTCCTGGAGGAAAAAGAAAGAAGCGGAAAACAAGATAAATTGGCAAGCCTTTTCTTTTAATTGATTTTTGCAGATCGGTTTGGCGAATAGTCAAAAAAACCCATAAGAAAAAAAATGTATAAATTCCCCTAAAAATAAACAGACCCCTTTCAAATGAAGCAAATAGCTTCCATTTCTGTTAAAAAAAAAAACTCTTACTCTCTGTTGTTGGAATTTAGCACTTGGGTTTCTTTCTGTTTGACATTTTCATCAACTAAATTTCTCAATTTCTTTTTTAATTCATAGTTTCTGGCTCACCCGTTGGAACAAAGAAAGTAATAGAAAAGTAAGGAGAAACGAAGACAACAAAAGACAGTACCTTATGGGGTTGCACACAGCGACTGATGACCAATTTCAGCGCTTGAGATTCGGATAAATGGCTTAGCTTATCATTTGCAAAGGTTTTGAGAGGGGTGTAAGGTCTGCTTCGTTTTGAAGCTTGTTGATGGAGCAATTGCCACGAAACTTGGAAAAGATACAGCGGGTATGTTAAGGTTGATTCGTATAATAGATACGTAGCAGCAGTAATGCGGCAGTTTTTGTATTTCAATACGTTTTTTTATGGGTATATATTATGCGTTCATTTTCGTCACTTAAATAAAAAAAATTCAATTTAGAGACTACCATTAGAAATTATTTTCATTGTAGTCACGCACAGCTAATCCAACTATAAATTTCTTTCTTTAATCAAGTCAAACTTTTCCACCAATCAAAATTCTTTTTTGAAATAAAATATTGAGAAAGTTTATTATTTTTACAAATTTAGTATTGAAGGTGGATAATCAATTTTTCGTATTCGCTTATTTTGATAGAGTAATTTTGACAATAATAGTTGAATGTATATTTAAATGTCGCTAACAAATAGCAATGAGATTTAATAAAAATGTCTAAGTTGATGATATGAAAGAAAATGATTAGTGCAAAAATTGTTAGACGTTGTGGGGGCAGGATCTCGAAACTATTTTACAAATTTCCAATTTCGATAGATCTCATAAATTCACCAAGATAGAACTTGTAAACGATGAAGATATGGAGACAATGGTCGCACTTTATTGCCAGAATCGGTGTGGCCAAACTGAATCAATTCAGTTGTTTGCTGAATTAGTTGATATGGAGCCAGCTGAAGATTTCACTCCATTAAGTGAAGAACATGGAGTTCAAGATCCGTGTACAGTGGTTCCAAGAGCATACATTGATAGGCGATTGACTGTACACGAGATCGACATCGATATTAATGCTCCACCTGCGACTGAGAACCTTAACTCAGATCCCCGTTTACAAATACATCTGGTGGTGATTGAGATCAATGCGGATGGTGATGATGGATATGATAATAATGATCATTCTGATCACGAGGTTGAAGATTATAGTGATCTTGATCTAAACGAGGTCTCAGATGATATTGATAGCAAAGGCGCGAATGACAATGGAAATGTTACTGCGTCTTCAGTCGGGAACTCGAGTCGAGGCATTGTGATACACAATGATCCTGAGGCACATATGTCGATCATAGATCCCGATGCGATGTATGCATTCGAGTTTTCGAAGTACCTTGATATACAACCTACTCACCGATTGGCCGTAGATCCCGAACGTGAGGAGTTGTTAGTGGGCCAAAAATTCGCAACCAAGGAAGATTGTGTATTTGTCATTAAGCGGTGTAGCATGAATGTGTCAGTTGACTACAAAGTCACCTTGTCTAAACTGACATTATATATTGGGGAATGATGGAGGTCGACAGAAGGTTGCAATTGACAGGTACGAGATCTAAAAATTTGTTGGGCTCACACATGCACTTCAACACGTATGATGCAAGATCACCGTAAATTTGATGCCAAAACTATCAGCAACTGCATCATACCAATGGTGAAGGATATATCGATCATGTCTGTTCCAATACTGATTGCCGAAACGCAAGAACAATTCCAATACCGAGTACAATACCAAAAAGCATAGATAGCTAAATAGACGACTTTGGAGCAGTTGTACGGAGATTGGGATCCATTGTACAATGAGCTACAAAGGTGGATAACCGTTATGCAGGAGTACATGTTAGGGGTTGTCATTGAATTGCAGACACGACCTTAATATGACCTGGATGACCAACTACAATCGGGAAGAAGAGTTTTCCATCAGATGTTTTGGACGTTCAATCTATGTGTGCGAGCATTTCCCTATTGCAAGCCACTTAAGATGGGAACTAGAACTTACTCTTGATAGTGTTTACCATTGTGGAGTCGGAGAACATGGAATCATTAGAATTTTTCCTGATGAACTTGCGGATGTATATTGTTAGAGACAATAATATTTACATCATATTCGATATCAAAGGAAACAGTTCCCGCAATTAAGCATTCTGGTGTTCTGTGGAGATCCATTTACTAAATCCTACACATTGCGACTAACTTCCACCGAGACTACAAGAATACAAACTGGCGGAAACAAGTTGTAAAAAGAGTAAAATTTAGTTTCAACATATGTTTTACTAGTCTTTTTGAAATACATACACAGCGTACATGATAGAACCACACCTTTTCAAGCAAAGGCTAACTAGACTTGAGGGTGACATGCAAAGTAAAACAAATATTCATTTTTTAGAGTGGTTAAGTACCATGAAGCCGTAGAAATGGGCTCAAAGTTTCGATGACGGGGCTCAATATGGTCATATAACCATCAACCTAGCAAAGGCGGTTAACTCTGTGTTAAAGTGAACACGACATCTTCCAATTTCATCTATTTTTTCAGCTACGTTCTATAAGCTGGCAACCATGATGCCAAGAATAGGGCTGAAACAAGTAAATCAAATGAAGGTGGGACACGTGTTTGTCGAGGAGGTCAGAAAGGTAATGGATGCGAACCGTTAAAGATCAAGGTCAATGAATGTAGAAATATATTCTCGACAGTTAGAAACTTTTCAAGTTATTGATTTCATTGGCCATCGACTTGGTATCCCACCTAGGTTCTACAGAGTTGATCTCCGAAATAGATGGAGCGATTACGGGAAGTTCCAAATACTTCGTTACCTCTATACGCACGTCATTGCAGCTTGTGCTCGCGCCTCGATTAATGTTGAATAATATATCGATGAGGTATATACTCTCAAGCGCATATTGCATATTTGGGGAAATGAGTTCATTATCTTGCATGATTTGTCTAAATGGAAAGTACCTCTATTAATTTTCGAGCTTATCTCAAACAAGGAGTTACGTAGGAAGCCGAAAGGTCACCCGCAAGTCATTAGGATCCGTAATGAAATGGACATGATGGAGAAAATTGACCCCAAATTTTTTGGCGTGTTCAGAACAGCTGGTCATAACCGTACTAAATGCCCGCATCAAACCTACCATATTGGATAATAGTCATGATCGAGTGGAATATGAATTAATGTACTCCATGTTCAAACTTGTAATAATTTTTTTATGATTATGATGGAATTTTCATATTTATATTTTGGCATGAATAATATTTTCAAAAAAAATCAAAAGTTTGTTAAAAAAAATTAAGTAAATAGTTATGTTTTGAAATGTAATATTTGTTGAATGTGTAACACCCCTAACCCATATCCGTCGTCGGAACAGGGTTACAGAGTATTACCGAAACTTATAAATCAATAAACAAAAGTTTCATATCATGTAATATCCATATCAGAAATCAATCATAAAGTTCCTTATATGAGCTTTCGAGGCCCAAATTACACATTAGAAACAAGTCGGGACTAAACAGGGTACTCAGAAAATTTTTCAGAAAATATCAAAAATTTTTCAAGGTGCAGGAGACATACGCCCATGTGGCCAAGCCATGTGACTCACACGGCCAAGAGACACACTCGTGTCTTAGGCCGTGTGGGCATTCAAATTAGGGACACACGGCCGTGTCCCAACCTGTATCAAAATTAGGGTGCTCTCCGACTTGGGTTATACGGCCAAGCCATACGTCCGTGTGCTAGGCCGTGTGAGCATACTAACTTGCATTAAATAGGTGCAGGGGTCACAAGGCCAAGTCACACGCCCGTGTGCTAGGCCGTGTGAAAAATTTTGGGTATTTTGTTTTACAATTTACAAGATGCAGGGGACACATGGCCAAACCGCACGTCCATGTGCTAGGCCGTGTGTCACACACGGCTGAGACACACGCCCGTTTCTCTGTCCGTATGGACGAAATAGGCCAATTTCAAGCCTTATTTATCATCCTATTTTGTCTTCCACCTACAATAGCATTTTAAAATATCAACATGCCACACCAAAGCATTCAAATCAAGCCAAAATCTAGTTTTATACATGTCATAACTCCACATATAATTAAGTAATTATACTTTCCTATTTGCCCAATCACACGTCAAGCATGATAAGGCTATATATAATTACATCTAAATATGTCGAACATAAGCCATTCCAATGGCTATTTATTACACAACATTTAAAAGCCAACATTGGCTATTTAGCCTATACATGACATTATAACCAAAATTTAGTTTGTTACATATACCGAAATGAGGCGATGGATAATGTGATGTAGCTCCGACCAGCTTCCAACCTTTACAAGCTTCCAAGTACTATAAGACAGGGGAAAATAAAACAGAGTAAGCTTTAAAACTTAGTAAGTTCGTATAACAAGAAAATTAACTTACCATTATTTCACATATAAGGTAAGTATACAAGCAATATCCAAATCAACTTGGTCATAGCCTAAACACATATGCATATCATATTAGCCAAGTAATTACATGTAATAAATCATAATCATAGATGTACTTAGTCATTTAACATGTTTCACATACTTGTATCCGACATATCATACTTAATATCCCCACACTTAAGTGTTTGCTTGTCCTTAAGCAAAATCAATAAACAATATGTAGTTAAATAAATATATATAGATATATTTTCTTTTCTTTTCTTTTTCTTTTTCTTTTCTTTTCTTTTCTTTTCTTTTCTTTTTCTTTTGAACATGAATTAATAATTCAGCAAATTAAGCAAAAAAGCATAGTTAGGCAACTAACCAAATCGAATCTCGATAAAAAGGAGTCAATAAAACAGGAAAAATTCTCAATGAATCAAAAAGAATGAGTTATGGGTTAACATTAATGGGTGATTTAAGAAACGATGTGTTAGGCTCAACGGGGTTCACTAAGGGTTAATTATGTAGGTAGGCTTTTTATGGGATAAGTGGGTTAAACTTAAGTGCCTTTATCATCTCAGTGTATCAAATCAAAAGGTGTGGTCTCGACATGTATAATCGATGCAAGTTCTAGAATAACAAATCATAATGACACACTCATAACCAATAATAAAAGTGAGCAAGAAAAATGTATACTCTAAAGGCTCAAAATCTCACAAAAATTTATGGTTTTTGATGTCAATCTTGCAAATCTCAGACTTCAATATAGTACTTAAATTTAGAGAAACAACCTAAAAATCTTAATCTCTAAAACATGGCCTATCATGCTTGATTCTCTCATGTCTTCAAATTTAAATCAACCAATTCACAATTATCTACAAATTAATTCAAAACACATCAGTAAAAATCTCAAATCGATAAAAATTCTTTCTAATAGAAGTATGAGAAAATTACTTAAACACAAGACATAATTCAAGGATTTTTTGATAATTATATAAATAACCTCCACACACTTAAGATGTACATTGTCCTTAATGTACAAACATAAATAATCACATTATAGATAGAATATCATAAGAGAGGGAGAAAACTGAAACTAACCTGAATATTGGATGAAATTGCCAGAATGGTGAAAAGCGGAAGTGTAGACAAATCAAGATGTAGTGCATAATTCCGAGCAAACTAATAAGAAAATAAACACAAATAGTGAAGAAGATTAAGGGGATACTAACTCGAGTAAAAACAACCATAAAAATATATAAATATAGTTCAAAAATAAAAAACAAAATAATTCTAAGAAAATAAAAATAAACAGAAAATAAAAAATAAAAAATAATAAGAAAAGAAAAGAAAATAGACTCAATGATCCTCATCATCAGAAACATCAACGTCGTGAGTCGTCGGAGCCGAGGAGGAGATATAGAGATGCTGACAGATCTATTACAATATCACATTAATACTGTTAAACTTTTGAAAGCACTACTGCTTGAAGCGAGTAAAACGCTCGGAGAGGCCCGTCAAAGTGACAGTAGAAAGAACAAGACGGTGACTCAAAGATGGAGGATGAAGTGGATCCTCGTGATGTAGTGAACATCATTAGTGAAGTCCTCTGGGCCATTTTGAGAGTCAGAATGAAGTAAACAATACTGAAGAGGATCAACTCCACGAAGCCGCTCCATCATCCTCATATGGATCATGGTCGAGATTCCCTGTAGGGACATTTAGCTGACGAGAGTAAGTGTAGAGGATTGCTCCAGTGTGCCGAGGAGACCGAAGTGTCAAGCGAGTCGAGTCACGTAAGAACCTAAACAGATAGGGATCTTCCTGTGGCGATCTGTCTAATAGCGGAAAGCTAAGGCGATGAAATAGGCCAAATCAAAAATATGTCCGGTGGCCATGCTCCATAGAAAGTATGATCGGTAGTACTGATGAAGCCAGTGCTCTCTCTCCTACTGGTCAAAGTATGAGCTAACAGGGCATGAACGTACTGCAAAGTCGGAGGGAGAGAAGTAGCCTTCAAGCGGCTCGCGTCATAAGGTATGGTACTCACCGTAAGATCTACCCAACAATAAGAAGGTGACTACCCATCTCCTCCGTAATAACAACGGCTTCTTGCTCATCTACTATACTCTGTTGACTCTACCTTGCTTCTCTACGGTTTCTGTAAGCTGTACTTTCAATTTCACTATAAAAAAGTAATGGTCCTGGCGGGTTTCTTCTAGTCATAAACTAAAGGAACTTGCCATAAGCAAATAAAAGAAAAATTAGAAAACAAAAATTAAACTAAAAACAAAAATAAAATGCGGTAAAAATAAATGGCTAAATTAATAAAAATCAAGTATTCCTAATATTTTAGTCCCCGGCAACGGTGCCAAAACTTGATTGTCACTATACTAATTATAAATACGACTAAGGCAAGCGCACCTATCGAACAATAGTATAGTTACGGTGAGTAGGGAATATCATACCCACGATGACTAAAAGTACTAGTAATTACTATTGCAGTGATTATTTTTAATCTAAAATTATTAAACTAATTTAACTAAGAACGCAACAGAGAATAAAATAGGAAAATAACCGAAAATACCAATGAGAGAGACAATACCTAGGAAAAAATCCACCTATACTTCACTTATTATTATGAATCTGAATTAAATGATTTATTCACTTGTGCCTTGATCCGTAGAAATCCCTAAATTATGTTAATATCTCTTTTGAGAGTAAGAACAACTGACTCTAGGTTGATTAATTGAAATCTCTTTCTAATTAAAATCCCTATTGTCGCATTAACTCGATTTATAGATTCCCTTATTAGATTTGACTCTAATCTGGTAGATTTATGTCGTCCTATTTCTAAGATTACATGTAATTCCACTCAATTATGCTAGATCTACTCTTAAACAGAGACTTTTGCTCCACTGAAAAAAGCACATTAAACATGAATTAATATTCTTAGATTATTAGAACATGAAATAAGCATACATAATTGAGAACAAGAATCAAGTATTTATCATGTAAATCAGAAATCAAATAATAAGATTCATCATAGGTTTCATCTTTCTTAGGTACCTAGGGAATTTAGTTCATAATCCTAAATAGAAACATCTCAAAGTTAAGATAACAACAAGACATAAAGAAACCCAAATAAGCTTCTAAAGTAATTAAATGGAGATCTTCAATCTTGAAGGAGATCCTCTTTCAAGATGATTCCGACGGCGTTCTTCGAGTCTTTTATTCAATATTCTCTATGTGTCCCCTTAAGTCCTCTTCTAATTGTTATTTATAGACTTTAGAATGCTCAGAAAGCCTAAATATTGGGTTTTTCTGTGCAGAAGGGAGGCAGGGTGCGTTATTGACATGGGCTAGCACATGGGCGTGTGGCCAGCCCGTGTGGGAATGCCCAAGCCGTATGGTTCCTGAAAATAACTCTGTTTATTCGATTTTGGTTTGTTTTTTACTCATTTCATTCCCAAGTGCTCTCTTAAGCATAAAAACATGAATTTAAAGGATTCGGAGCATCAAATTCACTAATTTACACAATTAATCATCCAAAAACGCATTAAGAATGAGATTAAAATATGATACTTTTATAGCTTATCATCATACTTCAATATATATCAAATAATATCATTTCCATATAACTCTGGTATACACAGGTAATAGTTCACTTTGAACTCATGTTACTTTATATCAGAACTTTGCCAGTTGTATTATTTAAAATATCGATGGATACACTGGTAGTACAGATGAAGTGTGCAAAACTGTAATCCGTCAATTCTTATAACATCTGTCAATTCATATTTAGGAATACTCATGTAAGCATATAAACGAGTAGCTCTTTCGAGCTGTAATCGAGAAGCTCATACGAGCCAATATTGGGAAGCTCCGGAGAGCCATATATCGGGAAGCTCATGAAAGAGCCTTTAATCGAGAAGCTCCGGAAAGTCCTATATCCGGACGCTCATAAGAGCTGCGGTGTGTCCACAACATATGCAGGATCACAACCAATCGAGATGCTCGTAAGAGCTATTGACGGGAAGCTCGTGAGAGCCATGTATCAGGTAGCTCAAGAGAGCCAATATCGGGATGCTCATGAGAGCTAATAACGGGACGCTCTTGGGAGCTGTGGTATGTCCGCAACACATGCAGGACCACAACCAATTCGAGAACCCTGTATTCCATCGAATTTTATTTGTTCAAACAGGACTTAGTACTTGTCGGACATTGTCGGATATGTGATTGATTTTCATACATGACAGTTACACAATTCACATAAATAACATTCAATTCAAACATATAAATATACAGTTTAATTACACGAACTTACCTCGACAATTGTACGTTGATTTGTTGTTTACTAATCCGATACTTTTACTTTTTCACGATCTAACTTCGTATTTGATCTATCCGGATCTATACGAATGAATTTACCATCAATTAATATTCAATTCAATCCAATTCACATCTTTGGCAAAATTACCATTTTGCCACTATACTTTTAATTAATTACAATTTTCGTCCCTAGGCTTGAAAAATGAAATTCATGCAATTTAATCCTTATTCCAAGCCTAGCCAATTTTTTTACATGTAACAATAACAACCCATGTATTTCATAAAATTTAGAATTTTTCCATTACTTTTCCATCTTTACAATTTAGTCCCTAAATCAAAATTTCATCAAAATTCTCTTTACAAAAGTTGTTTATCTATCAAGAATCTTTCAATTTCTACTATAAAACTTCATAATTCATGCATACTCATTCATGGAAAAACTTTAATACTTTAATAACTTTGCAAATTAAACTATTACGATCTCGAAAACATAAAAATCATTAAAAACGGAACAAAGATACTTACCCAATTAAGCCAAATAAGCTTGCTTGAAATTAGGCTTTCATGGCTAGGGTTTTCATCTTTTTAATTTAGGAAAGATGATGAAAATGATGATATTTTATTATTTAATTAATTTATCATCTTTTATTTAATTCACTTTCCAATTTTGTCCTTTTCTTTAATGAATTTTCCGATGATGAAACATCATACTTATCTACTAACTCCTTTAAATGGTCTATTTGCCATATAAGGACCTCCAATTTTGAATTCCATAGCTATTTGATCCCTTTAGCTACAAGAATTCAACTTTTACACTTTATGCAATTTGGTCCTTTTCATCAAATTAAACATGTAATCGGTAAAATTTTCTTAACGAAATTCTCATACGATATTTCTATCATAATGCAGACCATGAAATAATATAAAATAATTTTTCTTCCGGACTCGAATTTATTGTCCCGAAACCATTGTTTTGATTTTATTAAAAACTGGCTATTACAGAATGAATATTATTTATTAATTATATATTTCTAGTTCGTAATCATTAAATAGGAAAAATATTTAAAATATTAATTTACTATAATTTAATTAATACAAACTTGAAAATTTAAATTGCAAACTACATGTAGTAAATGTAATGTTATACGCCCTTAAAATTGATTGTTCGATGGTGTCGTCCTAGGGTTAAATCGTTGTGGTGCCCAGCGTTGAAGTTAAGGGTGCTTACGACGGTCGTTGCTACCCTTAGACAGAATATCGTTCGCAACATCCATCAGCGAACCTTGGGGTGTGCTAAACATACTCGAGAAATCATATGACCCAAAGGTTTGCCTAAAAAGGGTTGAGTACTAGGGTTGTAACGGGCTGATGGTATCAAACATTATCGATGATCTCGGATCTGGATGATTAGAACTAGAATTGGGAATCTCCGACTGATATGAGTAGCCTGACAAGCCAGGAAAATAATTATTGACCCCCAAGTCTGAATGATAAGAACTAACCCTAGATTGTGAATAAGACTGCTCGGGTTCGAATGCAAGAGGAGGATGTGGAAGGCGGTGCGAGAGGTGCCCTAATCGTTGCATGTATGAAGGGACTAGCATCATTCATCCACCAAATAAAAAAGGTTTCCCACATGCCATGTACTAGCGTTGGTACTTCTCTAAGGGTTGCAAATCAAATACATAATCCATCCGAGGTCTCCGCCCCATCCGATCATTCCACAACATAATATATTATTCATGCTCTTTTGTTAATTAAGTGTACAACCTCTAAACTCCGTGGAACATCTGGAATATGTTGGACGCACTCGAATTGTCGTAGTACTCGATCCCTATTATATTACTTAACTGTTGAGAAATTCAGTAGGGGTGCGTTAATACACCACAAGTGTAAGTGGATGTGAGCAAATGGGAGAATAATAGTCACAAAGTCTAGGAAGGAATACAACATCCAAATGAGCTACACAATTAATATTATTGTTATAGCACAAGACAAATAACATAAACAAAGTAATTACATGTAATGAATATTAGTAAAAATTACCCCCTCCTCGGCATGTGTCTCAATCATCTGTCGGTAAATCGGAAGCATATATAATCTCTCGATACTCGGAGAAGAACTCCATCTATGAAAAAGTAAACTTGTTAGAACAAATTTTCATAAAAAAAAGTAAAATTCTTATTATAATGGTTAAATTTTATCACATATTCACGAGTGAAGACATATGTTTGGTGAGTAACTGATGCCAAAAATGGCATCCTATAAAGCGCCTAGGACTGCAGTAATACCAAACACCCGCCTATGTCCACGACACGGCACTTTGTCATCCGAAAAAGCTCATGATATAATGTAGCTGTAAAAAATAAATGTTGGTAATGACAATATATCGTAAAGAAAATAGAAATAGAAAAATAAAGAATACAAAGATTTTACGTGAAAACCCTTTCGGGAAAAAACCACGGGCAGAGGAGAAGAAAATTCACTATGTCTAATTTGAATCAATTATAAGAGAAATAAACTATCTCTATTTATAGGCTTGTAAAACCTTATTCTAATAGGAGTGAAACTCCTTATTCTAATCAATATCAAATAGATGGAGTAATAAGGTTTTTTTTTTTAAAATTATTCTAAAATAAAATAAAAGAACTATAATTCTATAGGGATTTTACTTTTTTATTTTATTTTACCACTGTATTTGATTTAAATAAGGATTCGAGTCACTTAATTCTAACAATCTCCACCTTGACACGAATTCTTAACGAATAAGTTCTTCATCTCGAACTCTTAACGAACGAGTTCTCCACCTCTTCCATAAAACCCTTTAAGGGTTAACTTCAACAATGAACACCAACCAAGTCTAAGCAATGCTCAAACTTGGTTATAGAAAGTGACTTAGTCATCATATCTGCAGGATTTTCATGAGTACTAATTTTGCTCACAACAATATCACCACGAGCAATAATATCACGAACAAAATGATACCGAACATCAATGTGTTTTGTTCTCTCATGAAACATTTGATCTTTTGTAAGGAAGATGGCACTCTGACTATCAAAAAATACTATATTAATTTGAAGGTCTTCATTGAGTTCACCAAAGAGTCCTTTCAATCAAATAGCTTCTTCACAAGCCTCAGTAATCGCCATGTACTCAGCTTAAGTGGTAGACAAAGCAACTGTAGTTTACAAAGCGGCTTTCCAATTGATTGCACAACCTCCGATTGTAAAGACATAACCTATGAGAGATCTTCTTCTGTCGAGGTCTCCAGCAAAATCAGCATCAACATACCCAATGACTCCATCTCTAGTTTTTCCAAACTGTAAGCAAACATCGGTAGTACCTCGTAAGTATCTTAAAACCCACTGAACTGATTTCTAATGTTCTTTACCGTGATTTACCATGTATCTGCTAACTGCACTAATTGCATATGATAAATCTGGACGTGAACAAACCATGGCATACATGAGAGATCCCACTGTACTAGAGTATGAGACATGTGACATGTACTCAATCTCATCATCTGATTGTGGAGATAAAGCCGATGAAAGTCTGAAATGGGCTGCAAAAGGAGTACTAACAGGCTTAGCATTCTGCATATTGAATCTGCAAATAACTTTCTCAATGTACCCCTTCTAACTTAGGTACAATTTATTTACTTTTTTATATCTGAGAATCCCCATACCAAATATCTTCTTTGCTGGTCCCAAATCTTTCATCTCAAATTCTTCACTTAGTTGGGCTTTGACCTTTCTTATCTCTCTTTTATCTTTCGCTGCTATCAACATGTCATCAACATAAAGGAGTAGATACACAAAAGAACCATCACTATTTTTCTTAAAGTAAACACAACTGTCAAAGCTACTTATTTTAAAATCATGAGAAGTCATAAAGGAATCAAACCTCTTATACCACTGTCTTGGTGACTATTTCAAACCGTAAAGTGACTTTTTCAACAAGCAAACATAGTCCTCTTTTTCTAAGACTGTAAAACCCTCTGGTTCAACAAGTATGTAAATATCCTCCTCAAGTTTTCCATGCAAAAATACAGTTTTTACATCTAACTGCTCGAGCTCCAAATCATGCATGGCCACAATACCAAGCAAAGCTCGAATAGGACTATACTTCACAACTGGAGAGAACACATCTGTGAAGTTCACTCCTGGAATTTGATTGTAACCCTTTGCAACAAGCCTTGCTTTATATTTGGGTTCTTCAACTCTTAGAGTCTCATTTTTCTTCTTAAACACCCATTTACAACGAATAACCTTTTTACCTTTAGAAAGTTTCACAAGATCCCATTGTTTTATTTTTGTGGAGTGATTCTATCTCCTCTTGCATAGCAAACATCCACTTTTCTGAGTCTTCACAACTAACCACCTCAGAATAACTAGATGGCTCTTGGTTTGCATCTATATCTTCAGCCACATTTAAAGCATAAGCAACTAGATCAACCTCAGCATACTTCTTTGGAGGTTTAATTTCTCTTCTAGTTCTATTTTTGGCGATAGAGTATTGTGGTGAATAAGCAACTCTATTTTGAATTTTTGTACTGGCTTTAGTAATCGACTCTGTTGTAGATTCTGTATTAATCTGATGCTCCACCTGCTTTTGATTTTCTTTATTGGAAGAGTCTTTAAAAGATAAGTTAGGTAGCATAACAGTTTCATCAAAAACAACATCTCTGCTAATCACAACTTTTCTAGTTTTAGGACACCATAACTTATACCCTTTTACACTAACTTTATAACCAAGAAAAACACATTTAATGGATCTCGGTTCCAATTTCCATTATCAACATAAGCATATACAGGACAACCAAAAATCTTCAAATCAGAATAGTCAGCAAGATTACCAGATCATACCTCTTGTGGAGTCTTTTTCTCAATGGCAACGGATGGAGATCGGTTGATCAAAAAACATGTAGTAGAGGCTACTTCGGCCCAAAAATGACTTTGGTAAGTTGACATTTGACAACATACATCAAACTTTCTCCATGATCGTTTTGTTCATTCGTTCTGCAACACCGTTTTACTGTGGAGTATGACGAACTGTCAGGTGTCTCACGATCCCTTCTGACTTGCACAGAACTCTAAGCCATTGTCTGTACGGAGGTATTTTATTTGTTTTCCTGTCTATTTTTCAATCGTGGTTTTCCAAGACTTAAATGCAGAAACACATTACTTTTCTGCTTTAGGAAGAATGCCCACATTTTTCTGGAAAAATCATCAATAAAAGTTAGCATATAATTAGCTCCACCTCTCGAAGGTACTCTGGATGGCCCCCACAGATCAGAATGAATATACTCCAACGTTTCCTTCGTGTTATGGATTCCTCTGGTGAATCGAACTCTCTTTTGCTTCTCAAAAACACAGTGCTCACAGAACTTCAGTTTGTGAATTTCTTGCCCATCAAGAAGTCCTCTTTTGCTCAATTCTGTCATGACATTCTCACTCATATGCCCTAGGCGCATATGCCAAAGTTTAGTAATATCATCATCTGACAAGGAAGAGGATGCGACAGTTGCATCACCAGTAACAGTAGAACCTTACAAAACATATAACTTGACAGTCTTTCTCTGCCTTTTCATCACAACGAGGGAACCTTTAGAAATCTTCAAAACACCACTTTCAACTGTGTATTTGTACCCTTTTGAATCAAGAGTACTCAATGAAATTAAATTTCTCTTCAATTTTGGAACATGTCGTACGTCACTAAGTGTTCTGATAACTTCATCAAACATCTTAACTTTAATTGTTCCAACACCTGTAATTCCACATGAAGTATTATTTCCCATTAAAACAATACCTTCAGACACTGTTTCATAAGTTGTAAACCAATCCCGATTGGAACTCATGTGGAAGGTGTAACCTGAATCAAGGATCCACTCCTCGCTCGCTTTAGAATTGTTAACAAAAGCGACTAGAAGTTCACCATCGTTGTAGTCTTCTACAACATCAGCTTTATAGAAATTTTTTAGTTGTTTTCTATTTTGATTCGCAGCCTCCTTTTTGATCTTATTTTGTAGCTTATAGCACTCAGATTTAATGTGTCCTTTCTTCTTGCAGAAGTTACAAGTTTTACCCCTATTTGAAGACTTCGATCTACCCTTAGATTTATTGTGAGGATTTTGTTCCTGTGTCATTCCACGAACATCATCAGTATTTTGATCTTGTCTCCCACGAACAATAAGACCCTCACCCTGAGAGTCGATTTTAACCACAAGACGCTTCATCTTATCATACAAGGTTAAAGAATCATAAACCTCATCAACTGTAAGAGACTCGCAGCTATATAAAATCGTATCTCTAAAGGTTGAATAAGACGGGGGCAACGAACAAAATAGAATCAACCATAGATCTTCCTTATCATACTGAACCTCCATGGCCTCCAAGTTTGAGAGAATTTCTTTAAACACTATTAAGTGTTCGTGCACAGATGCACCTTCCTCCAAACGATGAACATAAAGACGCTACTTCATATACAGCTTGCTAGTTAGAGTTTTCGACATACATATTTGTTCCAACCTCTTCCATAATTTAGCGACGGTCTTCTCATTCATCACATCTTGCAAAATTTCATTAGACAAATGTAGATGTAACTGTGTTAACGCCTTTCGATCCTTGCGCTTCTTCTCTTCCTCCGTCAATGTTGAAGGCATCTTATCTACCCCTAGTAGGGCTTCCTCTAAGTCCATCTGTGCAAGAACTGCCTGCATCTTTATCTGCCACAACGCAAATCTGGTGTTGCGATCCAACAGTAAAATTTCATACTTCAAAGACGTCATTATCATGATTGAGATAAACAACCCGAAAGCTCTGATACCAATTTGTAAAAAATAAATGTCAGTAATGACAATATATCCTAAAGAAAATAGAAATAGAAAAATAAAAACACAGAGATTTTACGTGAAAACCCTTTCGGGAAAAAATCACGGGCAGAGGAGAAGAAAATTTACTATGCCGAATTCGAATTAATTATAAGAGAAATAGACTAAGTCTATTTATAGCCTTGTAAAACCTTATTCTAATAGGAGTGAAACTCCTTATTCTAATCAATATAAAATAGATGGAGTTTAATAAGGTTTTAAAAAAACTTATTCTAAAATAAAATAAAAGAACTATAATTCTATAGGGATTTTACTTTTATTTTATTTTACCACTGTATTTGATTTAAATAAGGATTCGAGTCACTTAATTCTAATAGTAGGTAATACTGTTAAACCCTAATTGTACGAACAGACAGCGCATAAATCAGTAACAGCGGCAAGTACATCAAGTGAACCTTATTGTTATTTGCATATGGCATGAGTACACCCCCTATCATATGCATTATATATGCTCATGTGAACACATCACCTCTCGCTCAGTGGTAATACTTGTTAAATACTTGAAATTCGCCTTCAACCATGAAAATATCAAAGTCGTTAATTTATCACCACCATCATCAGATGAGCATCCTAGTAAGCTATAGCAAAGGGTCGTCGAATCGGACACTATACTAACACCTATGACTACAATGTCGTCGATTGGGAGCCCGAGTTGTAGTGCAAATCTTCTAGAGTGATGGTGCACTCCCCACACAACAAATGAAATGTGTGGGTCTTCAAGCACCACCGCTCGACCAAAGCGGAAATCAAGTCGTACTTCAAATCAAACATGTGGATCAATGCCACTGATTCAAATTTGGATGCCTCCAAGTATGACATAAGATGTTCATCCGACAGATAGCCCACACCGTTGACATAACTCCTCAATACGCGATACGAACCTTAACCATATTAAATTACCACAATAGTTAGTACATCCCAATTAAATTACCATATTAGTTAGTATATCACAATTAAATAAAAAATAGTCAATATATACAAATTTTATCACCATCACATGAATCGTATTTGTTGTGTGATCATCTTTTGTAATAAAAAACCCATTTGGATATCTACAATTTCAATAAAATAAAATAAAGTTTAAATATTTTCAATCATTACCAAAACACATAAATATAATACAAAAGCATGCAGATCAAATTAATAGAAAAATAATATTACAATAATATCATTACAAAATACTAAAAATTTGGTTCACAAAAAAATTATCATTAGAAAAATAAAATTTTTATTTTATTATACATACAAAAAATTCAACATGTGATCTCTAAATCTAATTCATTCAAATAACATTAAATAATAATTTTTCAACACAAAATATATAAAACATGTAAAAATATTGTTAAAAATCTCAAACATATTATAACTACATAAAAAGCCCTGAAATTAGAAAATAATTTCTAATATTAACTAACTAAAAAACAAACAACTACATAATAATTAAAATTAAAATTAAAAACATCACATTTTTTACCATACCATTTCAGTATATAATATTTTTTATACTACTTAAGTAAATGATAAAAAAATAAAACTCTTAAAAATTTCAACATAGTGAGACCATCTATTAAGTACATAAAAATCAAAAAATAATGTTTAAATGTCCCAACACCCTTTCTACAAAATAAACTATCAAAAAATATACTCAATGGAACCATATGTTATGTGCATTTAAAAAAAAAAATTTGCTTCCTTTCTTTCAAACACCCTGTCTACAAAATCAATATCTCAATAAAATCAACACAATGGAACCATTTGTTAAATAAATGAAAAAAATCATAACCTATAAAAGCAGGGTTTTTACAAAATTATTATAAAAATAAAAATAACTAAAATATTATAACTTTTTTATTTACCAAAATATTATAATTTTTTTATTTACCAAAATATACCAAAAAAACAGAAAAAAAAACCTACAAAAAGCCTGCACCGAATTGACAACACCCTGGTCAAGCCAAGGTGATTGGCGGCACCAACCTTATAATAGGGCCGGTCGGTGGTTGGGGGGGGGGAGAAGGAGAGGGAAAGAAAGAAAGAAAGAAAGGAAGGAGAGGAAAGAAAGACAAAGAAGGAAAGAAAAGGAAAGGAGAAGAGAAAAAAAAGAAAGAAAAAGAAGGCAAGAAAAGGAAATGAGAAGAGGAAAAAAAAAAGAAGAAGAAGAGGGAAGGAAGGAAAAAAAAAGAAAAAAAGGTAATTTTTATTATAAATTTAATTTTTTGTAATATTTGTGTGTTAAAAATTTATGTTATGTAATGTACATTATCGTATTTTATTATTTTATTTAGCATATATATTTTATGAAATATATTTAGAATGAAATTCATGGTATGTACATTGTATGTTGATTAAGAATTTTTTTATGAAATTTACTTAGGATGTTGAAATTAGTTGTTTTAGGAAAATAGTATTAAAAGTAAAATGATAAAGAAATATGTTTAAGAAAGCATAAAATACTGAAAAGAAAAATAGAAATTGTATATTCACGAAAATAATAAAATGCGAAAAAAATTGTATATGTAATAAATTTCAAACATAATGCATTGAAATAATGTAAAATTATAAAATTAAAATTACGATATTTTTAAAATAATAAAATACGGATAAAAATACGAACAAATGGCAAGTAAGAGTATTAGTAAATTTTTAAAATTCAGAAATAATTAATACAAATTATTGAAACAAAATGTCTTGAAATAATATAAAATAATAAAATACGAAAATAATATATTTTTATTGAAAGTAATAAAATCGGAAAATAATACGAGCAAAGGGCAAGGAAAAGGGTTTTTTTCGGGTTTTTTACCAAAATATTACAACAAAAATAAAAAAATACCAAAATATTATAAATTTTTTTATTTACCAAAATAATAGAGGAAAAAAAAAGAGGGTGATGGAGGGGAATAAAAAGGCGGCAGCAATGGAAAGGAATAAAAAGGCGGCACCAATATGTGGCTAATTGCCTTTTAAGTCCTCATTATTTATTATTTTCTTTTATTCCCGTTCAACACACTAAATTAATAAATTTTAAACATTATGCACTGAAATAATGTAAAATTATAAAAGACTAAGTTTATGATATTTTAAAATAATAAAATGCGGAGAAAAAATACGAACAAATGGCGAAGTAAGAGTGTATTATTAACATTTTATAAAATTCAGAAATAATTAATACAAAATATTTTAAAGAAAATGTATTGAAATAACATAAAATAATAAAATATGAAAATAATATATTTTTATTGAAAATAATAAAATCGTGCTCCGGATGCACGATTGATGCCGTACTTGGAGCTAGCCAGATTTGGGTCAGTAGCATTGATCCGGTCCTCCGACTTGCGCTTTGATTTATTATCTGCGCTAGTGGAGCGGTGGTGCTCGGAGACTCACATTTTTCATTTTCCGTGCGGGGAGTGTATGGTGACCTTGGAGGATGTTGCATTGCAGCTTGAGCTCCCAATTGACGGGAGTCCCGTAACGGGAGTATCTTCATTTACCGATCTGGCTGCACTTTGTTATCAGCTCCTAGGAGACTCGCTAGGGGACGGCGAGTCATATTTTTCCGACATAAAATTTACATGGCTGAAAGCCAAAATTGGACAATTATCGGCGCCATCGAAGGTGAGTTGATGTCTGTTGCTTTCGGCGTACATCATGCATATGGTAGGGGCAGTACTCATGCCTGATGCAAACGACGACAATGTGCATATGATGTACTTGCCCCTGTTAGCTGATTTGTCCACTGCTAGGTCGTATAGCAGAGGTTCCGCCGTTCTAGCAATGTTGTACCGGGAGCTTTGTCGGGCGACAAACTCGGATGTAACTGACATGGGCGAATGCCTCATACTACTACAGTCCTGGGCGTTTATCGGCTACCATTTTTGGCATCCGTTAGTCACCAACCGTATCTGTATCCACTGCCACTCAGGTGATAAAATATAAATTGTCATTATTTGTAGTCATAATATATTGACTAATGTTACCAACCCTAAACCCTATATTATTTTTTATAGGTGGAGTGTTCGTCCAGGCATCAGGAAGTCGTATGATGTCCTGATATACCCCCTCATGATTGAACAACATGCCCGGGACTAGCAGAGCCCGATGGATCCGGATCCGATGGCATATTATCCTCCGCAACTAGCAGAGCCCAAGCAGGAGCCCCAGCCAGATCCCGAACAATCACAGTCAAATGTGGATTCACATGGCTATCGTCCGGATTTGGCGGGCGGTGACTATTTTCGAGCTTAGGGGCGAATCGCCTCTGAGTTTGAACTGTTTGGATCCTACCCGCCGCATGATGCGGCATGCCCGCCCGTCGACCGTATCCATGACATCATGGGATTCATTCGGTTCAAGTTCGCCGTGACGAACGAGCCACAAGATTTTTCCTCTATGTTTGCCACACCCCCACCTGCGCCGAATGATGATGTTGGTCATCGCTCAGAACGTGATCGTCGACTTCCAAATAGGTATACCCCTAGGACAACACCATCGAACCATCAATTTTAGGGGTTTAATGCACTTTTTGTATAAATTTAATATTTCTAATTTAATATTTGCTTACTTCTGAAATTTTTTATATAAATTTAATTATTCTATTTTTTTCATTATATTAAAGCTGAATCCAAATATGAATGTCTCTATTTTCGATATAATTTTAATAATTCCAATTGGGCACATGGTATTTTATAACTTAATTTGGATACAATTTGGATACAATTTAAGCATAAGCATAAGCCGAATAATAAAATTTATTTCAAATGAATTATACTTTTTATAACAATATACATAAAAATTTTACATCATTAGGTCAATTCTGACCCGATCCGGACGACTGTTCAACATGAAAGTTTCGGTTAGGCCATTTATTCCAACTATGACCACTTAACATGCATATTCCATAACGTTTTCCGTCAGATTTCTCCCTAATGTCCATCTCATTACAAATTCTACTTGACTGTGGATGGCCCATTGGATTCCTCCGTAGCCCTCTGTCTGGGAGAAGCTCGAAAGTCATCGGCGGCACCTCCCACGTAGATAGGTCAGGCAGGACGGGGAAGTCATTCTCCCAGACACGCAATGTGGGCTCCAGCGTGTACACATCATCGACATATTGTTCAGCATCAAGGTTGACTTTAGCACACGCTGCCACGACATGCGCACAGGGATAATGAAGTGTTTCGAATCTCCTGCACTTGCATCGTCTGTTCCGGAGATCAACTCCGTAGGACCTAGTTGGTATACCAGGTCGACAACTGATGGTCTCAGTAAATCGAAACGTTTCCAGTCATCGTGAATATATTTCCACGTTCATTGACCTCGCCAACCGACGGTTTACGACCATTGCATCCCTGACATGTTCGACAAACACATGTCCCGCCTAAATCTGGTCGACTTGCTGCTGACCCATTCTTGGCATCAAAGTAGCCAGCCTGTAGAAAGTAGCAGAAAATACTGATGCAATTGGAAGATGACGTGTTTTCAACAAGACAGCGTTGATCCCCTCGACTAAGTTTGTGGTCATTTGGCCATAACAAAAGCCCTCGTCAAAACTTTGAGCCCACTGCCACGGCTCCATTGTGCCCAACCATTTTCGGAAAGATGTGTTTGTCTGCCCCTCCATGTCACTCTCAAGTCGGATCATTCTTTACTGGAAAATATGTGGCTCTAACTCGTACGCTGCATACGTATTAAGGAAAAATAAGTTCTAGTAAGTCGATAACATCAAACATTACAACTTATATTGAAAATATAATGTTATCATATACCCATTGCCACGACTTGTCTCTTCCAGTCAGCATTCTTATAATCTTTGTGGAAGTTAGCCACAATGTGACGGATACAGTAATCGGATCTCCACGGCACACCGGAACACCTAATAGCTGTAATTAAACCCTTCCCTCTATCGGAGATGATGCAAATGCTATTGTTCCTAATAACATACCTCCGCAAATTTGTGAGGAAGAATTCCCAAGACTCCATGTTCTCTTTATCTACGATAGCAAATGCTATCGGGAGCACGTTTCTGTTACCGTCTTAAGCAACCATAATAAGTAGGATCTATGTATATTTTCTATACAGCCAGGTCCCATCCACCTGCACAAGTGGCTTGCAGTGGGGAAATGCCCACACACATGGATCGAACGTCCAGAACATCCGATGGAAAATCCTTTTTGCCGGCTGTAACTGGTCGTCCTGGCCGTAATATGGCATTGTCTGCAACTTAATCACAGTCTCCAGTACATACTCTCGCATATCAGCTATCCAACCTTGAAGCTCGTTATACGACGAATCGTAATCCCCATACAGTTGCTCCATCGCCATCTGTTTAGCTATCCATGCCTTCCGATATGAGACTCGATACTGGAATCGTGCTTGCATTTCGGCAATCAGTACCGAAACTTTAATGGTCGGCATGTCCTTCACCATTGGCATGATACACGTACAAATAGTTTTCGAATAAAGTTTTCCATGATTTTCTGTCATACGTGTTGATGTTCATGTATGAGGACCAACAAATTTTTGTATCTCCCACATCTGAGAACTTCTAATGAATGCAGCTCGTACCCGCCAATTGCAGCCTTCCGCTGCCTTCCAACACTCCCCAAGATATATTGTCAGAGTAGACACGGAGACTTTATAATCCACCGATATATTCATGCTGTACCATTTAATGGCATATACGCACTCTTCTTTACAGCTGAATCTCTGGCCTATGAATAACTCCTCATCATCAGATGTTACGGCCAGCCTGCGAGGATGAACTATTTCAGGGTACTCCGGGAACTCAGCTACATACGTTGCGTCGGGGTCTATGAGCGACATGTGTGGCCCAGGATTATTGTGTATCAAAATACGCCGCATCTGCTCCCCGACCGAAGAAGCGTTAATGTCTTCATCGTCAATATCATCAGGTACATCGTCTACATCGGGATCACCGTCACTATCGACCTCTTCATCCCAATGATCGCCACCTCCTTCTTCTTCGCCACCACCTTCTTCTTCACCACCAACCATATCAACATCGGGTGTAATATTCAGGTCGATACCGATCCCACCCATAGTCGATTCACTATCAACGTATGATATTGGAGCCACCATCCATGGTTCTTGAGCTCCGTGTTCTTCATCAGATGCATTGACATCTTCATTTTACTCCATACCGGCTAACTCAGCAAATAAGTGAATCGGTGCATTCTTGTCACTCCCATTCCCACAGTAGAGATCGACAATTGTCTCCACGTCTTCGTCCTCTACAAGTTCCATTTCGACGAATTTGACCAGATTTGTCGAAACTGGAAACTTGTAGAAAATTTTTGATATCCTTCTCCCACAACGTCTAAGAATTTTTGCATTAATCATTGCCTTCATTTCATCGAACGAGACATTTCTATTAAATCTCATTGCTATTTGTTGCCGACATTCAAATACACATCCAACACTTGTTGTCAAGATGACTCCATCGAAATAAACGCATACAAAAAACTTAGCATCCATCTTCAATATTTAATCTGTCAAAAAATAAACAAAATCTCATAAAAAATCTCGAACGGTAAATAAATTACTTAAAAAAAATAATGTTTCAATATGCAATTTTGTACATGAAAACCGTTTAACCACTAATCCTAATAACTAACACAATAATAATATTAATAATTTTATACTCAAAATAATAAACACTAAAATTATTAATTAGGGTTTTACTAAAATAATAACTAACTAACTATAATAATAATACTAGTTTTTACTAACTAGTTTATTTTGGTAAATAAAAATAATAACTAACCATAATAATAATACTAGTTTTTACTAACAATAATACTACTAATTACATCTTAATACATTAATAACATCTTAATACTAACAACAACAACAACAACAACAACAACAACAACAACAACAACAACAATAATAATAATAATAACTAAAACTATCAATTTGAGTTTTATTAATCTTAATAACTAAACTAAAACAAAAATATTACAAAATATACAGAACAATAACAACAATATAATCAATTATTTTTAAAAAAAATACCTTCTTTTTCTCATCTCTTTCTCTTCTTTTCGGCAGCACCTCTACTTCTTCTTCTTCTTCTTCTGATTTTCTCCCTTCAGCTGGACAGAGCTCGTGTTTATAACACGAGTAGTGCCGTCAATCAGTATGGCACCATTGGTGCCGCCAATCTCCTTGGCACCATTGGTGCCGCCAATGGCTTTGGCACCTTTGGTGCCGCCAATCACCTTGGCCTGACCAGGGTGTTGTCAATTCGGTGCAGGCTTTTTGCAGGTTTTTTTTCTTCTGTTTTTTGTTTTTTTGTATATTTTGGTAAATAAAAAAATTATAATATTTTGGTTATTTTTTATTTTTTTATAATAATTTTGTAAAAAACCCTATAAAACAAAAAAATACATGTTTCCTTCCTTTCTTTCTTCCCATTCTACGAAAGCAAATTTTTTCCAAGCACAAACCCCATCCATTTGTGTACACTCTCATATATATATATATATATATGCTTAAAGGAAACAAAAAAATTTGGAGTTGAAAGTGAATTTTCGAGGGTCAAAAACACCCGTAATCGATTGGTCTTGTCCGTCGTTGGTGGTCATTGGACAAAAGTGGTGCTGCCACTCGCTAGTCCTCCACCCCCACTTGTCGCCTAACACGGCCTGACATATGCATTACAAATCCCCATAAATTACACCCTTAAATTTATTATTTTTTAAATGACTGTATATGGCATGTTTTCTTATCGGATTTTTTTTAAACCTGGATATTGGTGCCGCCATCTATACACTCTCCATCCTTAAAAAATATATATTTAACATGAATCATATGCTAATGGTGCCGCCACCCTATCTCCTTCCACTCTCAACAATGTTCAAAACATACTATTTTAGTAAATAATGATATTGATACACCATTTAGGTATTTAAATATTAATTTTGTATTATCTACGTGAAAAGATATATTTTTCTTATTCTACAATAAAATTTAATTATAAATATATATATTTTTAAATTTCGTATAAACCAATTCAAGCAAAATCCTTTAACGGTTTTATAAATTACATAATCAATCGTTAAATCAAAAGAATATATATCTACAATTAAACATAGCAATACTAAATTAGGTAATAGTGATTGATAGAAAAATATACAAAGCTATTGAATCCACTGTCCACACATACATTTGTGTATGGAAGGATTTGAATCGAGGGTGTTAGGAATTTAATCATTGCTAACACTACTAAAGGTTTCATTGGCATAATTGTTTTTTATATTTAATTTTGGTGAGTTAGTAATTTCAACTCAATTGGTGTGTGACACCCAATTCACTAAAAATTATAATAATATAAATTATTAATATTTGAGCACGTTTGCTTGATTTAATTAATTTTATTTAAAACTCTCAAAAATAATTCTATTACATAAAAATTGATTTTATTTTAAATATTTTTATTTTATTGAAGGTACATTTTAATAATTTTCTTCTGGGCTTGTTTGTTAGAAATATTAAAACATTGTATTTAAAAGGTCCTCGTATCATGCTGCATATTATATTAAAATTCATATGAAATTTAAAATATATCCTTTTAAAATTTTAAAAAAATACAAATTAACAGGGAACGGAGCTAAAGTGCTAAACCCAAGTTTGAAAAAAGATAGGAACTTTTAATAAATAAATTAATTAATGGTTTAAGTTAATATAATTATCTGTTTCGACATCATTGTATGGTTGGTAGATTAGAAAGTTATTAATTTCTTTGCAATGTGGGCAATACATTTACAGGGACTAAAATCAGCCACTTTACCAATAATGCCTTTCATTGAAGCATAAAACAACCTTTGGATTTTGATGGCTCAACTCAAACAACAGTTAGAAATGTGGGAATTTGTTGGAAAAAAGCTCATTGCCTGCCCTCATTACTATATTGTCCAGTTTGGCAAATGCAAGCTAACAGGCACCTGTTTGCCTGATAAAACGGATCATTACTATATTGACTACCTTGAATTGAAGTTGAAGCGATCTGGAATTTTTAGACAGTTTCACTGTAGTTAATTTCTCAGAATTCATTGTCTATCCATGCAATTCATTAACAACAAAAATATCGGGGTGCTCAACTCAAAATATGACGTTCCATCCTGAGTTGAAGTTAAACATATCATCCAAAGTGAATCCCCCGTATATGCTATATAAATTTCTCCGCCAGGAAATGTAGTAATTCAGTATTCAAGGAAACAATAAAATAATTTCTCTTAAGAGTTACATGGGCTAGGAGAGTGAGCACCTGATGAATGTGTTCTTTTCGCTATGATCCATCTATGACATCATTTACCAAGGTCTGCATCTTTCGGATTGATAAGCTGGCAGGATTAGCGGCAAGAGATATTGGTGCAATGAAATACTTATATCCCGAAGCGCCCTGAAAAATAATAATAAGGTCAACAAAATCAGGAGTAGAGAATGAATAAAGCTGTTAAAGTTACACAATAAAACAGGTTAATTGTCTTGGCAACTTTTACATTTCCAAGTTTCTTCACCACTCTTGAAGCAATCAAACATACAACCTAATTGACTACAGGGGTTTCAGTCCCACAACTATACTGAAAGAACAAGTTCAGATAGCTATATATAATATGTTCATATAAATTCAGAACACGAGAAGAAACTGATATACCCCTATTCTGATGGAAGAAGTGCAATTTCAATCTCTTGAAGTGATTTTCCTTTTGTTTCCAACACATTTTTCTTTATAAAAAGTACTGCCAGCAGACAAAAGGCACCAAAAATCGAATTCAGGACTAATGGTCCAATCTGTTCCAGTAACCGCAAAAATAACAGCCCGACAAAGAAATTTACAATCTGTTACAAAAACCAAAGTCAGAGGAGGTTCATAAAGTTAAAGAAAAGGAAATAAGGACAAACAAAAAGAGAGAAACCCAAGATTCAAGTGCCTCTTCCACTATCCATCTTAAATACCAACAAATGCATTTGAAATGATTGCCAGTGCTGCGCTTGTTTGCACATTTAAGATTCAAATTTAAGAAAAAATGCTCAATATCAATATCCTAAAAGCTTCTTTACTAGGAGAATATTACGAAACTATCCAATATGAAAGAAGACTGACCACAATAGTTTAAGATACCCTAACAATCTCCATTCAGGCAATTGAACTTGATTAACTTGTTGGAAATAAGCAAAGAAATAAATCCCTTGTCTGGCAACAGAATATTGAGAGGAGGAAGAGTTAAAAGCTTGTTACCCAATGGAAAGCCATGCAAACTGACACTGCATTTGCCCTAACCCGACCAGGAAACATTTCTGATAGTAGGATACTAGGGACTGGTCCAGCTCCAATAGCGAAGGCCAAGACAGACCTGCATTATTACATCATTAAATTTTTGGTTGAGAGAATGCCACACTGCAAATTGAAGTTGCTAAATATAGATTTTTATTTAACTTTCATAAATTATGTAATAAGGACATCTTAAACACGGTCTACGGGACCCCGCTGAATTAAAAATTAATTTAATGTACTAGACATATTGCATTCATGCTCTTCATATTTCTCAGGTAGCAAATTATATTGTGTTCAACGATGCCAGATATAAATCATCTTGATGATGGATGGAGCAGTAATCCTACATATGTAAAGTAACACTAAGCCACAAAGGTTTAATAAGCTTATCTCCACTACGAAAATAAACATTTTGATATTCAAAGGATTAACTACTTACAAAAGCATGCCTCCAACAGAGAGATAAACTCCACTACTTCTTGAAACTAAGGAAGTAGCTGAAGTTATCTGAAGAAACATTGCCACTACCTGGAACACAAAGCATAAATTGGAGTTTGATTGGTGTCAAAATTGTATTGAACATGACAAAAGTTGTTAAGTTGAAGTCTAACAATCAGAAATATATGTACCACAACATAGCACAATTCAAAAACTGTTAGGTTCAAATCTAACAGAGAGTGTACCACACAAACAGCACAATCAACTATACAAATATCCTCTGGGAATCTCTTACACTATCACTGGCCCTAAATTAAATGAATTTGTAATTCTTATCCTCTCGTGGTCATCAGCAACTGCAAACTGCATTAATGTAGTCTATACTATAGAACAATCTTGCAGAACAAGAACTATCTGCTCTTATAATTGCCAGAAAAGTTACAGATTTGAAAGTCCAACCAAGTCTGCATATACTTTCGCTTATAGGAGTTGACAGTTAGCTACCAAATACAAACCCCAAACATAACTGCAGAACAGAATCATATTAGGAACTTCAATATTATACGTATGCTCATGGCATGAGCCAAACAGTAAAAGACCAGCAAAAACTTTTCTTACTTACCATGCCTGAAAAGCTTCCAATGAGAAGTACCTTCCTTCCCAGTCTATCCATCAAAATCATTGCAACAAATGATCCTGGAGACATAAATAATACAGTTAAAGGAAAACTTCACAATGATGCACAAGATGGGTATTTGGTAACATAGCCATATACCTAACAAATTGGCAATTCCCACACACATGTTTGCAGACTCTGAAGGTACGCCAGCAGTTTCAAAGACAGTTGACGAGAAATAGAAAACAGCATTTATACCAGAGAGCTGTTGTAAAGCAAAAAGGGTAGACCCAATGAAAACAACTGCAAATAGAGAAGTTAACAAGTAATCATTTAGAAGGAAACGAGTAGATGCTACAACTGAAGTCTTACTGGAAAGTATTTGCATGTTCACCTTTACGATGATGGCCATAAAGTAGCTCTGAGAACTTGAATGTATCTGCCTCATCCCCTCTGTCTGACTTTGACAATTCAGCCATTGCACTTTTGACATATGGTCCTCCCAAAAGTTTTTCAAACTCAGCTTCAGCATCAGCAGCTCTTCCTCTCTGAAGCAAGTTTATAAAGCTTATAATATTCTACTGAGAAAAAAAATTCTTGAAGATAAACCAAGAGAAAGGATATCAAACTACTCATTCCCTCCCTCCCTCCCTATAAATAAAGATGATAAGTATATATTGGACAGAAAGAGCCCTAGAAGAGATGATGTTAGGGTATAGTGGAAGTCAGCATAATCCATAAATGAACCTAGCTTCCATGTTAGTATGTTATATTCTCCATCAAATTAAAATTTCAGGCTGAGAAGAGTTTGTTTAAAACAGTATAATGAGTCTGTTGTCCTATCTCAATATGTAGATACTTCTAAGAAATTACTTAAATATCTAATTCAGATCTATATCCACGCACTCAAAATTGTTCTTTTCTTTTCAGTTCAATATTTCTTTACAAAATGCTCAACTGTACAACTGCTTCATATTCAAATCTTGAATCTAATTGCAATTGAAATCTTAGAATTTTAAACTATAGAGTTAATGCAAGGTAGAATTAAAGCTAACTGTTCACAGTTATGGAACTATAACTCTAAAATGTGAACATTATTTCAATATTCCTTCTTCTTTCTAGTAAATTTTAATAACATTCACATCTGTTACCTAGATAAAGTTTTATTAAGAGAAGCTGAAACTTAACTTATGCTGACCATCTAATGAGAGAATGTAAAATTATTATTACAGAATAAGAATGTAAAATTATTATTACAGAATATGAAGGAAGAGCAAATCACCTTAAAAAGCCAATGGGGACTCTCTACAGAAAACTCCATAAAAAGAGCAAGTATAGCAGCAGGAGCAACAGATGCCCAGAAACATATGCGCCACCTGCACACATTATCAAGTTATGAAATATGTTATTACTCTATGAGTCAGCAAAGCACAATCCCGAGTTGTTAAAATACGTTCTTCTGATGACATTTTTTTGAAAAAGGAGAAAGTAACACCAAGCACATCCTCTGATGGTGGTGCCATCTTAAAGTTTGCTTCAAATGACCATAAGCAATCAGATTAAAACAACATTTTTGTTGATTATCATTTTCAAAGCTACTATTACTCATGATTTCTTACCAACCCTCAATTGCCTTAGCAGGGAATCCAATAAATAGAGAGCCCATCAATCCTAGGCCTGTTGCAATTTGAGTGAAGCTTCCATATGTACCTCTTACATAAGCTGGAGAAACCTGTTCATGGATCACATTACTATTGGAAAAAGAACAAAAAAGAAAGGAGGAAAGAAAAGAAGATGATGTTGAAATATAGCAGAAAAATAGTTTATAGATCATCTTTTAGATACCTCTGTCACATAAAGAGCTGCCACAGCTGGGCCAATACCCATTCCAGTCCCTACAAATAACCTCCCCAGAAGCATGGCCCAAAGGCTTTTTGCTGTCGCACTGCAAGAATATTTTGGACTTATATATGTAAAAGCAGAATTTTATTAAGATTATTAATTTAGAAGACCACAACCTTGATGCCAAAGAGAACCCCTAACTTAATCTTTATCATTTAATATGCTTATGAGAACTATAGGAGAAAGGTAGGAGGGAACCGATATCTCTCAACAAAATGACTCAGGGACCCCAATTTTAACAAGATAAATTTATCAGTTAAACTCAAATTTTGTATTGTGAATATTAGTATTAGCTAAGATCCAAAAAGGAAAAGTTCTGAACAAACCCTCAAAGACATTGTCATTTTAAAAGCATGTAAGCATAATGGAATAGCCTATTTGAGATAAATTCAAAAACAAAAATCCTAGAATGTAAGGTTAGATGAAACAATACTGCAATTACCTCATTGAAGCCCCAATTATCATAGGCAAAGCACATAGCTGGAGTGCCCTGCGACGCCCAACTCCATCTGCAATCAAACCACTGAACAGTGATCCAACAAAGGCACCCCCTAAACATGTACTTACGACCAGACCTTAATTTTGACAGAAGACAACATATTAGAACGATTTCACAAATAAGACAAGAACAACAAATTTATTGGCTCCGGTACCTTCAGCCATGGTATTCCCATGAAAACCAAGGTCACGTGAAATACTTTCTAGTGTTTCATTAACTACTCTGCATTAAGAACAACAAGCATAACGAATACATTATTGCCAAAATTCCAAGAAATACCAAAAAACGAAATTCTCGAATGGTACACACCCAAGATGATAACCATAGAGGAAGGAAGATAATGTTGCCACGAGTACATGCCGGAGTGAACGCTTCCAAGAAGGGACTCCAATATCCTTGCCCACTCCATTCAGCGAACGTTCTTAAAAGCCCATAAAAAGATTCAGCAAACTGTCAAACTTAATACTATTGAAACTAATAAAGAGTGCCTTCATTCAAGAAAAAGAAAAGCTTAAAACATATAAATGTTCTCCATTACTTGGAAGTGTCAGATATGGGCATTAGTTTGATACAAATATGTTGACTATTTTCTGAGATTTCCATGTATTTGTAAAGTGGTTAAATCCCCATGCTCATGTGAAAGTAAGACATGGGTGTCGACATGGGTACTTCAGGAAACATGAAAGTCAGAACAACATAGTTGTCAAGCGAATCCAACCATAGAAAAATTCATGCAACTAGTAACGAGGTACTAAACCCATAACATAAGAAAGCGAAAACAAAGCTTCAGGTTTCCACTTCATGCAACTTGCACTTTTTTAGAAGGTCGTTATATATATTGTTTCATAATTAGTGATTGCTAACCATTTTTATTATCTTAATCACTAAAAATGCATTTTGCACCTTCCAAATTAAAACATAGAATAATAATGAGAAACTTTTACTTACATGTCTGATAAATAAATTCACGACTTAAACCAAAATTAACCTAATAAAAAAAAAAGAAGTAAAATAAAGAATACCTGGACCTTGCTCTTTATCAAAGGCATCGAATCCATGCTCTCTGGTACCGCGCTTGTACATGGAATAAGCATCGAGGTGTCGACCCCGCATTGACATTTCCACGGGTTATTTTAAACCACCCTCCAAAATTGAATTAGAAAATACAAATCTCTGCTATGTCAATTGCTCTGCAAAATTAATCCGTGCAAGTTTTTTATTTAATTGATAAATAATTTAACCCCAAGGACTAAATCTAGTACAATTTTAAAATCTGTTACTATTTTTAAAAAAATCTGAATCGTTCACCTGAAACTACAAAAACGAAAGCATAGAAAACGTCGACGTTTCTGAAGGATCAAGAAATGGAGAAAGAACAGAACATATTAAATTGATCAATGGTTGAGAAACGGAGCAGAGGTGGATTTAGCTGAAAGACGGCAACGATTCAGATCGAATGTTAAGGAACTTACCATTCCGGTTCAGCATTAAAGAAGGAAACGGATTCAGATTAAGATTCAAGAAGAAGAAGAAAAGTGGAAAGCACTAACTAGATGCCATCGTTTGGGAAGGATCGAGGAATAGCGAAGGAACAGGACAGAACAGATCAAATTGATCGATGATTGAGAAACGGCAACATATCGGGAAGATCGAATGTTAAGGAACTTAAAAGTTTAGAGATTCAGCATTAAAAGATGGAAACAGACTCAGATTTAAGAAGAAGAAGAAGAAAAAAGTAAAACAAATATTTTCATTTAGTTCAATTAAAGATAGCGAGCAACATAACAGAAACGACACGTCGTATAGGGAAGAAAAAAAATACCTGTAAATCGAAATGAGAGAATCAGCTTCCAAGATGCTCGATAATGGCGAAGATTAGAGATTAGAGCTTGAAAGTGAGGGGAAAAAAAGAGAGAGAGAGAGGTGGTAACAGACAAGAGGCTAAAATGCGCGGAGAAGGAAGGTGTCTGATGATTGCCGCTAACGTACGCACTGTCCACTCTTCTACTGTATATATTTTTTGGAGAAGTGTCGGCTTTTTCCAAGTGAAGACGAGGAAAACTACGCGACCATTTCGAATCCAACCCGCTTTCTTTCTGGAACAAATTCTCTATTTGCTAACCTGCGCGTCTGTTGTTTACTATTTCAATTTATAAATATCCACGTGTCAGCATTACACCCCAAATGCCTCTTTTTTTTGTTTGTTTTATTAAAATATTAATTTAATTCATGGATGAATTTTGTTTTTCAATTAAAATATTTTTAAAATAAAATTTAAGATATCATCTTATGTTTTAAAATTGTTGTTAAACTTGTTAATATAAAAAAAAACATTACGGATATCATTAAATTTTAATAATTTGATGTTTTAAACCTTTTAAAAATATAAATTGACATTTTAAACATTTTGAGTTAGTGCTAGTTTATTGAGAGTGTATACTTTATTTAAATAATAATTTCGAGAAATAATTTCGTTCAAATCATCATTATATCAAAATATAATAATTCACAATCTTAAATTTTAAATTTGATAGTATATTTTCATTTGAAGGTTATATAATTAGACAAAGATTTTCAAATGTAAAACTAGAAAAGTTTTGAATATTTATTTGAATTTAATTTTAAATTAATAATTAAATAAATTTTACTTACCTTATTCATCGGTAAAAGATAAATTATGTCATGCATGCATATACCTTGTTCATTTAATATATATTATATATATTAGATTTTACTTAAAATAATAATTTAATTATATTGGTAGCTATTTTCTAGTTAAAGTGATAATACTTGAAATTTTGAAAATTTCTAAATGGATAATATTGTTTTAATGTTAATAATATAGATAAATTTTAGATTTTAAGATTTAATAATTTGACATTTTAATTTTTTTAACTAATACTAGTTTATTAATAGTGTATATTTTATTTAAGGAAGTATATTATGTAATGTGAGTGCATAAGTCCCATACACCGTCAATAAATAATAATATGATACTTTTCATTAAATAAAACAAAAATAATGGAGTTCTTATAAATAAATACTAATAACTTTATTTAAATATAATTAAATAATTATTATTATAAATAAATATTAAACCCGAGACCCTAGACCCTAAACATAAGAACATAAAACCGAGAGTTATTAAGATTTATTTATAATAGTTATGGTTAATGTTTAATTATGTTTAAATAAAACTATTAGTATTTATTTACAAGTCCTCTATATTTCTTGTTTAATTTAATGATGATGTGTTATGTTATTATTCATTGATAGTGCATGAGACTTATGTAATGATGTGCATCAAATATTATTTATTTAATAATTATTTGATTAAATTATTTATTTGTTATGGATAATGATTTATACTTTTAAATGTATTTTTATTCATTTATTGTAAATAAGATTAATTTAATTCAAAGTTTAAATGTAGAATTTTGTTACCCTAATTGATGTTTAAATTAACTTAGATGTGTTAAATCACTATTTGGAGTTTGAACTGGGGAACAATTCTCACATCGGGGTTTGAACTTTTTTGTTCAAGTTAATTCTTAAACTTGATAATTGTTCTCACATTGGGGCTTGATTTTTTTTTGTCTATATTATTTTAATAAATAGGATTATATTAGGTGAACGGATCTAACTCAAAGAGATTAAGGATATTCTACAAGAGTAATACACATATGACAATATTATTGAATGAGCATTTGATAAGTAGCTTTCATAATGGTATGTAATAGGGAAAGCTCAGTCATGATACTTTAGTGAAATGACTCCATAACTAAACAATGTTGTAATTGATAGACGAATAGTCAGAATTTAATTACAAATTTTTTGAATCCTGATTAGATATGTCCAATTGGTTTCTCCCTTAGCTCGGTACAACATTGATAGTTTGCATTTGAATAGATGAGATGAAAATATGAAAACGACAAATAAGATAAATAAATCGCATGTATCACTATCCACAATGAATGCGTTTTCTCGTTGTGAGCAAGAGATGACTTAGTTAAATTAATTTTTTGAATTATTATTTAATTGATTGTAATTAAATAATTGAAGTTCAAGAAAAATTAAATTAATTAGTCGTCATAGTTTTATTGAACAATGTAATTAAATTTATTTACTCATAGATTCTAGTACGGTAAAGTTATCATGACTTTAATAGAATTAGAATTTAGTTGAGAAAAAAATATAATTAGAAATTTTAATTAAATATGTTTTAATTAATTAATATTTTAGGAATATAAAATTGGGTGATTGGATTGGTTAATTTACATGAGTTGGTTAAAGGTTCATATAATTGTATACAATACAAATAAGCCCATTTGATATGAGATGGGCGGCAACCCTAAGGTTCTAGAGGGGGTGTCTCACCCGCCCTAGATAGTCCGAGGAGGATTGTGTTTTTTCTATTAAAATACTATTATTTTTCTTTTACTTGTTGAACTATGACTTATGATTTTCTCTATAAATAGAGACAATTTGCTAGGTCAAAGACACACCATAATAAATGTCAACACTCTGTCAAAATTCATTGAGATTTATTTTTCTAAATAAATTATGTTTTTGAGAGAGTTCGTTTTTTTAATTTCTAGTCTTTGAGAGATATTGATATTCTTATTGAGTATCAATAGATAGTTTTCATAGTGTTCATCACTTCATGAATTAGAGTCCACACCCTAATTAAGCCAATATTTGAGAATAGCGGAGAAGATCATGTTGAGAAATATCTTTTACCACCTATTCCTAAACATAGATATGAATTTGGTAAAGATTTTATTGCTATAAATAACACAACCATTCAGGTTTTAGAAAAAAAAAATTTTTTTGCCATGCAACAAAATTGTTTTAGAGCAACATCCCTTTGATCTAGATAAAATGGACAATTTGACAGATTTAAATCATATTATAAAATTTATTTTGGGTTCTCGTCCTCGATATAAAAAGGATGGGTAAAGGTCGTTAACACGTCAACATCTTCCGAACGAACAAGGGGTGGTACTTCATCTTCCCCAAGGTGTTGATATGCTTTTGCCCTCAAAGACCCCGACTGATATGCTCCATCCATCAGTTATGTGGAGGATGGTTTTGAATCTCCAAGCCAAGGTTTAAGAGTTGACTACACAATTACAATAAGGAGCATTTTTGCCTTATCATCTCAGATTTTTTATGATCACTCCTCCCTTCATTCTAATGTTAAAGCTACTTATGCGACTCTAAGCTACAGTATTGTCGATAGTCTTCATACATCGCACCTTTTAGCCAACCATATCATGCGTGTGACTATTTTATTTTTAACTACAACTTTCATTTTACATTTTGTGGATTTATGTTTGTGTTTAAATTTTAGTACTTGATTTTAACTTCTCGTATGGTTGACTTTATGTTTTTGTATGCATTTCTTTGCTTTATTAAAATATGAGTTTTGATGACTTTTAATATTTTATGTTATGACTATATATTTTCGTGACTTTTTTATAATTATATTGTCACTTTAGATCTCAAATATGAAAGTAATTAAAACCCCTTTCATGACGCTTTTGTAGCTATATTGTTACGCCATATCAAAAAAAAATAAAAGTAACTAAGAGCACATTTGGTGACATCTTTTTTTAAAATTTTTATGACGTTTTTAAAGGTCACCAAATTGACAAACTTTTTTTTTTGTAGAATTTTGCTTAGTCAACGTGACGCTTATAAAAGTAAAGCTAATAACACCTTGTTACCTTTTTGACTTTTTGTGGCGTTTGAAAGTGTCACAAGAAAATGTTTTTTGTGATGTTTTGAAAGCGTCACTAAAATTTTTTTGTTACTTTTCATACATGACGTTGTTCTACGTTTCGCTAAAAACATCACAAAAGCTAAAAGATTGTCTTTTCGTTACAATTTAATGTAGTTTTCATGGCATTTCCAAAATGTCATGAAAACTCATTTTTGGTGTAATGATTTTTGTTTTACCTAGTCTGGATGTTAACACTCGACAATGTGAAAGCATATAATTAACATCTATGACCTCCACATCGCAACATGCTCAAACATTGTCATTGGTATAATGTTAATAATTTCATTCTCTAGGTATGTCCTTTACACAAAATGCAAACATTCATTATAAATTATATTATATTTGTTTACAATAATAAATATATTAATTGCATACAAAGAAAAAATATATACCTCTTCATTAGCTTGTTACTCAATTCCACATCACATCCAAGTAAGGTTCATTAACAAGTATGATTCAAGCGATTTTTAAATTTGTTTAAATATTAAATGTAAGGGACACTACAAATATTCATAATTTGATACATTCAAAGATATTAAATACAATAGCTTTACCTTCAAATAAGAAAATCCAAGGGATGGATGTCAATCATGGCATTTAGATCCACAACCATGTTAGTAAAAGCATACAACAACCATTTAATTCATTGATTCGATGTTGCATTGCCTTACAAAGTACCTTTTATAATGCACAGTCGTCACCCCTAGCTGAATGTACCAACCAACTCAAAAGTTGACAATAGATTTAGATACATAGCATGAACATATTGTCAAACTTGTTTGAACATAACATCCTCCTATCATCCAAAGCCTCTGAGCTTTGGCATATTAGTCTATCTATTCGATAATTGTATTGGTTTAAAGGACCTGTTTGACAAGTGTCTTCAATCAAGTAAATTTCACCCTATTCCCTTTGTATTTCCTCCGATCCTAGTCTGGTCAACCACATTTCAATTGATAACATAATGGCAATTAATATATATAGATCGATGCTACTCTCTTCAGTTACCGCATGTCAGGTGAAACATATTTTAATCAAAATAAATTCATACCAAATCCGTATATATATATATATATATATATATATACACATCTTAACTCAAATACTAGTTCTTATAGGACAAATATTTAGTAAGCTGATAATGAAAATTTTAACTCCACAAGCAGGATTAAGATTTTGTCATGTATTTTTAAGTTGTATTTAAAATTTAAAAAATGAATGAATAAAACATGTGACAAAATCTCAACCTTGTTCATAGAGTTAAAAATTCTACCACATGTGTACCAAATAATTACCCTTTATTGTATAGATAAACTTTCTACTATTATACCAAATAAATTAAATACACAATTTTAAGAGAGTTAATATGTGGTACACTGACAATGTATTATTTTTAACATTAATCTCATTATAGGTTCTTATCATATTTGCTATTTTTTATACAATGCCTAGAACTACCATAGCCCCTCTCCAACCCTTAAATAGGAGTATAATGCGCTTCAGCGCACTCGAACCTACAACCTCCTGTACTGGCAATAATGTCGATATCAATTGAGCTAAGACTCAATCGGCGGCAATGTGCTTTTTTAACTCCACAAGTAATATTAAAAAATTGACATGTGTCTCATTTTTGTATATTTATTTTTTAATATTTTACTATACCGTATTGAACATTTATCATCACCCTAACCTTACTTATAAAATTTAAAACTCCACTAACAATACTTGGTCATTGTAAGGAGCAAAAAGTTTTGATATAACACATATACTATGGTTTATAATCTATAAAATTGTTAAGGAATAAATACTAAAATTATACATGAACTATGGTTTAATGTGCAATTGTATACATGAACTTGATTTTGTTCAATTTTATACATGAAATTTTGATTTGATCCAGTTCTTGTAAATTATTAACACAATTATTGATATAACATCATTTTATGTTTATATATTGCATACATAAATAATTATATTTATCCAATATAAAAATAAATTGATGTATTTGTTTCTTTAAATGTGTATGATTAATTCAAAATTAAAGTTTTAAGTATACATTTGAACCACAATTATAGTTTCACGTGTATAATTATATCAAATTAAAGTTAATATATACAATTGCACATTAAATCAAAGTTCATGTATAATTTTGAGATTTATCCTAATTATTAATTATAAACACATCAACACTTGATAAAAGCATGAAGGTTTTTATACTAAAAGTTAAATTGTATTTTGCTTCCTCAAAAAAAAGAAAAAAGACAAATTAATCTCTGTAAATTAGGTTAAAGCATGCACACACTCACTACACATATATGTTTTTCTTTAATTACAATAGCAGAACAAAACTCGAATAACAAACACAAATAGTGTGACTTTAACCCAGGGGGCAGTGAACACCCTTAACCATTGGGTCATCACATGGGATTCACTACACATATACATTTTTAAAAAGTATATATTAAACATATAATATAATCTTAAAAAACATTTAAAGGAAAAACTATATTTTTTAAAATAATATTTACCAATTTTATTTTAATTTTGATATTAACTGTATAATTTTTTAGACTTGTTTTAAATTAACTATTTTAATTTTTATGGTATAATTTACATTAACTATTTTAGTTAAAATTAAAAACAAAACTAATTTTAACCATATTTTAATAAATTAAATATGTTTTTACCATATCATAAACATGTTCTAATCGATTTTAAAATGTTTAAAACAATATTTATAAAGTGCTTTAAATATGATATTTTAATCATATAAAATTACTTTTTACGCTTTTTAAAAATTTGTATTCTAATTCTAATGTTGAGACGATTTTCAAATAAATTTTATTTTAATCAGTTTTTAATTTTAATTTTAATCTTATAAACGTTATAAAATTGTAAACATTTTAAATAAATTAAATATATTTTAAAACTTACCTTTTAATATATTAAATTGTTATTTAACTTATGAATTTTAAATTTTTGTTAAAAATTATGTTATTTTTGAATAATTGTATAATATTAAAATGTGTTTTAAAATATAATTTAATACATAGTTGATATATCAAGTAAAGACACTATCCACTTATCATTATTATAATAAAAAAACATTAAAAGAAATTCAGGAATAAATAAAAAGGCAGCAACAGGAAGCAAGGCTGTTGTTGGATGCTGGGAGACCTAAGACATGTGCGTACGGGGGGACTAGGGAGGAAAATCCGGATTTTTTTTTTTTTTGCGTCATTTCCATCTTTAATTGTTCGACACGTGGAAATGTATAGCATTTATGATATATTAATTAATATTCAAAATAGTTGATGTGTCTAAATCAAATCATAATTTTGTTGGATGGGTAGAGTGGTGAACCGTATTTTCAACCCATTGGGTTAAATACCGATTTAACAATGAAATTAAAAAAAAAAAGAGTTCAAATTTTGATTATAAAACATTTATTAAATAAAGATAAATATGTTATTTTCTTTAAATAAATCTAGTAAGATATATCTATACTAATTTTTTAACTGTTTACCATTTATATGAATTATTTGAAATATATTATATGTATAAATTTTGCGAGAAAATATTAAAATTCAAATAGTATTAAAAACTATTTTACACGGAAAGATCATGTGTTAATTAAAATATATTTATTTTATTACTATTTTAATAAAAATATAAACATATATTAAAAATAATAATATGATCATAGTTTTATTTAGAATAAAAGTTAGAGAAGTATTGTAAAAAGAACATAATGTTCTTTAATTTTCATGTAAAATTTATGGAAATAATAAGGTTTAAATAGTGTTAAATATTTGTTTGTACTAATAACATGTATAAGTTGCAAAATAAATAAATTTATATAAAGCTTAAGTCAAGAGTTAATAGCAAGTTCTATATTAAAAATTATTTAATTTTAACCAACGGTTAAATAAATTAAAACACTATGTAAAATATAAAATTTAGACATTATAATGTTAAAATAATTCCATTATCGTTTTCTAATAAAAAATTTTAAATACTTTATGTGAAAAAACTCACTATATTAATATTTAAATAAATATAAATATACAAGATATTTGTATTTATTTATATGTAAAATTTTCTAAAAGCATAAATATTAAAATAATTATGTAATTTCATAAAAGCGTGATATTAGAAATTAATTGTTAAAAATGGAAATTAAATAAGATAAATTCCTTTTCATAAGTAATATCAAAATTATAGGAACTAACAAAGTTAATAATATTAACATATTTCAAAAGTTAGATAATATTTTAAATTATGAGGACTAAACGAGAAAATTAAAAAGGTGAAAACCTTTAATAAAATAATTTAAAATACTGAGAGATTTATGTTGCAAATAATCACTTCGTGTTTCTCATATATAAAAGATAAATTTTTTCTTTTTTTTTTCATGTGAAATGGGATAGTTGGAAAATAAAATAAAAACTCGAGTTTCCTTCTTCTTTTTTTTCCCTTGCTTCATTTCGTTGGTCTTTTAGGTTGTCTTTTAATCCGATGCGGAGAAATTCAATTGTTTTCAATTTTCTATATCGAAAATATCATAGGTCCCTAGTAATTATGTAGTTTCTAACGTCATAAAGTTTACATTTTTGTTAGCTTTGATGTCATAAGTTTTTTATATAACAACATTTAAAATGAATTTTTAAATGTTTTTTAATTTATCTAAATGCTTTTAAGTCAATCCAAAATATTTTTAAGTGTTTTAAACTCATTTTATATATAAGTCTGGGACGTATCAATACCCTAACCTAGTTGTATCGATACAACTAAGTTATTAAACAAAATTGTGAAGCTCTGGGGACTTTTACCCATGCATCCTATATTGATACAAGTTCACTTTTATCCATACAAGTCCACTTCTACCCATACATCTTGTGAGTTGTATCAATACAAGTTTGTCTACAATACTTCCAATGACTAGAAATTATCTGACGACTATAAATGGTCACAAACTTTTCCCTTGTTATACATATACGTCAAGAACACTTTATGATACAAGAGATGAACATCCAAGCATAGAAATCAAAAGAAAAACCTCCAATTCTTTATTTTATCATTCTCTCTTATACATATCTCTTAGGTGCTTATTGTTAGATCTATTTATCATTCTCATTTTCTTTCTTTGAAAGAGATCTAACACTTGTAAACACGTACATTTGAGAGGCTTTTATTGTTTACATCCTTCATATTTGTTGTAAAGCAATTAGAATGTACCCTCCGAGAGAGCTTGATTTGTGCTGTTTCTCTACTGCAAGGAGAAGCGTATTTGTGGTGGGAATCTGTAATACGACATCTACCTATAGAACAGGTAACATGGAGTTTATTTCAAAAAGAATTTCAGAAGAAATACGTTGGGGAGCTGTATATCGAAGATAGGAGGTAGGAATTTTTAATGTTGAAACAAGGTAATCTGTCAATTGTAGATTATGAACGTGAATTTTCCAGACTTAGCCGATATGCTTTCGAGTTCATATCGACAGTGGCTGATAGTTGTAAAAGGTTTCTTCGGGGATTGAGAGATGAGATCAGGGTACAGCTGGTGTCACACCGAATTATAGAATTTGTAGATTTGGTAGCGAAAGCAAAGATGGTAGAGCAGGTTTTGAGTTTGGACAAAAAGCTCGAGATAGCTAGATCGACTGGGAAATAAGTTGGCATTACTATTTCAAATCCTCTACTGAAAAGATCTCGAGAATCTAGAGGTGGTTGGAGGTCAAGTTTTAGATCTGATCGAGGGGACAAAAGTCAGGGGAAACAGTTGATGGTATCCACTGGTAGTGTAAGAGCTCTACCCCGGGACGTGGAAATTCTAGAATGTAGATATTGAGGGAAGAAACATTTAGGTGAGTGTTGGAAAGTGACTGGAGGCTGCTTCCGTTGTGGGTCAACAGAACATTTTGTTAAAAACTGTCCGAAAAATAAAAATGATATTTTCGTCGCATCACAGAGATCAGTATCTACTGCTCGATGTAGAGGTTCGGGCAGAGGTAGTTCTGTATCTAGAGGTGGAGGTGTTCGGAGGAATAGTGACATAGTTACATAACAGTCAGAGGTAAGAGCACCGGCCAGAGTCTATGTAGTTCGGACAAGAGAAGAAGGTGATGCCCACGATGTTGTGACAGGTATATTCTTATTGCATTCTGAGCATGTTTATGCTTTAATTGATCCAGGGTCGTCACATTCATATATTAATTCAAAATTGGTTGAGTTGGAAAAATTAAAATCTGAAATGTCAATAGTTTTAATAGAAGTGTCTAGCCATTTGAGACAAACTGTGTCTGTAGATAGAGTATGCCGGAGATGCCCATTGATGATACATGATAAATGTTTTTCGTTGACTTATTGATTATGCCTTTCAGCGATTTTGATATAATATTGGGTATGGATTGGTTATCCGAATACGGGGTGATTTTAGATTGTTACAAAAAGAGGTTCAACATTCAGACAGAGGATGCAGACAAAATTGAGGTGAACGGTATTCGTACCAGTGGCTCGACACGCATCATTTCAGTGATGAAAGCTAATAAATTACTTCATCAAGGTTGTTCAGCGTATTTGGCATATGTTATTAATTCTGATTCAGTTGGAAGTCAGTGTAGTCAAATTAGGACCGTATGCGAGTTTCTAGATGTATTTCCTGAAGAAATACTGGGTTTACCACCTGACAGAGAGGTTGAATTTGCTATAGAAGTGTACCCGGGTACAACACCAATCTCTATACCTTCGTATCGAATGTCGCCCACTGAATTAAAAGAGTTGAAGGTGCAATTACAGGACTTACTAAATCGTGGATTCATTAGACCGAGCATTTCACCTTGGGGAGCTCTAGTGTTATTTGTTAAGAAAAAAGATGGATCAATGCGGCTTTGTATTAATTATCGGCAATTAAATAAAGTAACAATCAAGAATCGGTATCCGTTACCCCGTATAGATGATTTATTTGATCAGCTAAAAGAAGCTTCGGTATTTTCAAAGATTGACATGAGATCTGGGTATTATCAGCTGAAAGTAAAAGAAAGTGATGTTCTGAAGACTGCATTTTGTATTCGATATGGTCATTATGAATTATTGGTGATACCATTTGGGTTAACTAATGCTCTAACAGCTTTCATGGATTTGATGAACCGTAATTTTCAGCCATATTTAGATCAGTTTGTGGTGGTTTTCATTGATGACATATTGGTTTATTCGAAGACTGAGGTAGAACATGATCAGCATCTCAGAACAATGTTACAGATTCTACGGGAAAAACAGTTGTATGGGAAGCTGAGTAAATGTGAATTCTGGTTATCAGAGGTAGTATTCTTAGGACATGTCGTATCTGCTGATGGGATTAGAGTTTATCCGAAGAAGATTGAAGCAATTGTTCAATGGAAGGCACCAAAGAATGTATCTGAGATACGCAGTTTTCTTGGTTTGGCTGGGTATTACAGAAGATTTGTAAATGGATTTTCGGAGATAGCATTACCGATGACAAAACTTCTACAAAAGAATGTTCCATTTATTTGGGATGATCAGTGTCAGAGAAGTTTTGAGACATTAAAACAAATGTTGACAGAGGCACCAGTTCTAACTTTACCAGAATCGGGGAAAGATTTCATAATGTACAGTGATGCTTCGTTGAATGGTTTAGGTTGTGTATTGATGCAGGACGGAAAAGTAATAGCTTATGCATCTCGACAGTTGAAGCCACATGAACAAAACTACCCGACAGAAGATTTAAAATTAGCTGCTGTAATCTTTGCATTGAAGATTTGGAGACATTACCTGTATGGTGAGAAATGTTATATTTATACTGATCATAAAAGTCTTAAATATCTTTTGTCACAAAAGGAGTTAAATCTGAGACAAAGACAATGGATAGAACTTCTAAAAGATTATGATTGTGTTATAGATTATCATCCAGGAAAGGCAAATAGCAGATGCATTGAGCAGAAAAGCAGCGGTTGAATTACGGGCAATGTTCGCTCGGCTTAGTATTAATGGTGATGGAAGTTTATTAGCTGAGTTAAGAGTTAAGCCGGTAATGTTTGATCAAATCAGAGCAGCACAGCTAGAAGATGAAAAGTTGATGAAGAAAAGAGAAATGGCAGAACATGGTATGGTGGAAAATTTTAGTATTGACGAGTATGATTGTTTAAGGTTTCAGAACCAAATATGTATCCCAACTACTTCTGAGATTAAAGAGCTGATTCTCCGATAAGCACATGATAGTACTTTTACTTTGCACCCTAGTAGAACGAAGATGTATCGTGATCTACGAGAACTGTATTGGTGGCAGGGATTAAGAAAGATATAGTCAAGTATGTTGGTAAATGTCTGACTTGTCAGTGAGTAAAAGTAGAACATCAGGTACCAACAGGTTTGTTACAGCCTATTATTATTCCCGAATAGAAATAGGATTGCATTACCACATATTTTGTTACAAGATTGCCATTGTCAGTGAGTAAAAAGAATGCCATTTGGGTGATTGTCGATCGACTCACAAAGTCAACCTATTTTATAGCAGTTAAAACCAACTGGTCACTATAGAAGCTTGCTGAGGTTTATATCCGGGAAATTGTTAGATTACATGGTATTCCAGTATCGATAATTTCAGATCGGGATCCTCGATTCACATCGAGATTTTAGAAGCATTTACATGATTCATTGGGAACTCGACTCAATTTTAGTACTGCATTTCATCCACAAACTGACTGACAATCTGAGTAGGTAATTCAGATTTTGAAAGATATGCTTCGGGCTTGTATCATTGACTTTGCGTCAGGTTGGGAACGATATCAGCCACTAGCAGAATTTTTTTATAATAATAGTTTCCAATCTAGTATTCAGATGGCTCTGTATGAAGATTTATATGGTAGAAGGTGTAAATCGCCAGTATGTTGGGCGGAATTAAAAGAAGAAAAAAATGATTGGGCCGAAATTGATTCAAGAGATAGAGGAAACAGTTAAAAAGATCAAAGACAGACTGAAAACCGCCTTCGACAAACAAAAATGTTATGCAGATTTGAAACGATGAGACATTGAATATTCCGTTGGTGATAAAGTATTTCTCAAAGTATCGCCGTGGAAGAAATTTTTGAGATTTGGTCAGAAGGGTAAATTGAGTCCACGTTTTATTGGGTCGTCTGAGATTGTGGAAAGAATCGAGCCGGTTGCTTATCGTTTGGCTTTACCACCAGAATTACAAAAGATTCACAATGTTTTTCACGTTTCGATGCTTTGGAGATATAGATCAGATCCTTCTCATGTTATTCCCACTGAAGATATTAAAATTCGATTTGATTTGACTTATGAAGAAGAGCCGGTTCAAATACTAGCTCGAGAAGTGAAAGAATTAAGAAATAAGCGGGTTCCCTTAGTAAAAGTATTATGGAGAAGTCATAGTGTGGAAGAAGCGACTTGGGAACTGGAAGAGACGATGAGAGCACAATATCCTTATCTTTTCTCAAGTAAATTTCGATGACGAAATTTATTAAGGGGGGAGAAATGTAATGACCCAAAATTCACGGGCATCGGAAAATAGTAGTATTGGGCCTCCGTCTTAGAAAATTAAACTTGTAGATAATTATTAGGAATATTTATGAGTCTAGTAGTGTGTCTAATTAAGTTTAATTAGGTGAATTTAAAGTGAATAAAGGTTAAAAGTTTAATTGTAGAATAGAAGGAAGAAATAATGACCAAATAGGAAATTAAGCCTATTTTATTAAATGAGACGGCAAATGTGTATAAAAAATTTAGATTTTTATGTTAAGTAATTATAAAATATATTATTATATTATTATTATTGATTACTCAAATTGTAATTTATATTAATTATATTATTACTATTATTATTAAATAAATTAAAATAAAGACAATTGTATGATGATAAAATTGTACATGTGTAATATATGTATTTGTACACTTGTAGTAAAATAAAATGTTTTCTTATAATTTAAGTAAAAGATAATTATTAATTAAATAATTATATTATGAGATTTTTTATTTGATAAACAAATTAAGTAGTGACAATTGTATGGTATTGATGGTGTACAAATGTGAATATATGATTAGATATTTAATATATATTTTAATATATGTTAAGCTAACAAATAAAATAAAGTAAATAAATTATAAAAGAAAAAAGAACAAAAGATAGAAGGAAGAAACAGAGAAGCATTCGAACGGGGAAAAGAAAAGGGAAAGAAAAGAAGAAAGGAAAATTAGGGATTTGAAGTTTGGAGTTAATTTTGCAAGTTAATTAGGTTCTTTTACTTAATTTTGATGTTTTAAAAGCTTTAAAATAAGGTTTTATTTTAATTAAGTTGATATTTTAAGAGTTCATAGGTTTTCAGGTATACTTTACGTTGAACAAAAAGATGAATTAGGGGTTTAATTGATAGAATTTCTAGTTAGAATTGATAAAAGGATTAAATTGTGAAGTAAGTTATAAGTTTTATGTTGTAGGGACTAAATTGAGGAAAATTTGAAATTAGTGGAATATGCTGAAAATTTAGTAGTTAAATTTGAGTTTAGATAAAATTTGAATAGAAATAGAGTGTGAATTAAATTAGAAAAGTAGATAAATCTAGTTAGGATTAAATTGGAATTAAAGTATAAAATTGGATAGAAATTTTATTATAATTGTAAAGATTTGTGCTGTAATTAATTATTTAATTTTCGTAGCTAATAAAGAATTCGAGGTATCAGCACAAAAAGGGAAGGAGAAGGTCGTCGAGGAGTAACTGCGAAATTCGGGTTTGTATTACTATAATTAATCAAATTATTTATTATTATAATGGTAAATTTAAATTATGTGTATGGTAAGCAAATAATAAGGTAAGTGAAATATAAGGTAAGTATTATTATTAAGTTGAAAGAAATTCAATTAAATAATGGATATATGTGTGGAATTGAAATGAATATTGACTTGAAAATGGAAAAGTAAAATTTAATTGAAATGTGAATTTGAAAAATATGTGTTGGTACTGAATTGTGTTTTGATTAGTGAATGAAAAAGTATAATTGATATTGAAAATGAATTCTTGAAATAAAGGTGAAAATTTGATTGTGAAATTGAAATACCCTATTAACTAGTCGGACTGAGTCAGATATAATTGGCATGCCATAGGATTTGGAAGAGTACGGGATTTATCGGCTTTGCCGATCAGGCACTTTATGCGTCGTACATCAGACACTTTATGTGTTGTATTTCAAACAATTCGTGTGTCGTTTCAGGCACTTATGTGTCGTATACTGATCAGGTACTATGTACCGTTTTAGGCACAATGTGTCGTACTGGTGTGTTTGGGTTGGAATTCGTATATCCGTCAAAGTCCAGATTGTTAATAGGGTGAATAATTGAAATGAGAAAATCAAATGAATTTGATCGGTTGTAGTATTGAATATGAGGAAATTTGAAATTGTGGATTGAAATTGAGATTGAAAACAAAAGGCATGAACTTAATGTTCAAGTAGTGACTGAAATTGTTACATGTGATATGTGATTGAAATTGAAGAATAGCTATAAATTTTATTGTTATTGTTAATTGATGAAAGTTTAAGAATTAATTGATAATTAAGAAGATGGATAGATACATGCTTGGTAATTCTATTTCTTTATTGCTATTATAATTTGAATTATGGTAATACCACTGAGTATAAAATACTCAGCGTACGGTTGTTTCCGTGCGCAGGTTAAAAAGGAGTTAGAGTCTCAGTTCAGCATCCAGGACAATCCCGACTCCAGCATAAATATTTTGGTGATGTTTCCTTCCTTAAGTGAAAGTGGCATGTACATAGGGATTATAATGGTTATTAGTATGTTATATAATTTTGTTGTAAAGAAAGATATTTGGTGTTTTGACGATTAAATTAGTAAAATGGTAGAAATTGTTTATGGCATTGGTATTGAATTGGAATGGCTTGAATAGTTGATAAACTAATTAGAAATGTTAATAGGGTTTTCATTAATTAAAGTAGTAAATTAATTTATTAAGCATGATTTAGTAGCATTTTAAAGTATAAAATCATTGATTGAAATATTGGTATTGGTTTGTTGTTGGTTTTAAGTTTGCAGGGGGTTTTATGTAAAAATAAGCAGAAATACTGTCGAATTTTTTTTTTAAAAAAAATGAAGCCAAATAGTATAAATTTATATGAATTTATGATTCTTTTATATATGTTTGTTATTTATTTAAGAATTATTTGTAAATTGTCCGAAATGTCCGGTAATGCCTCGTAACCTTATTCCGGCGACGGTTTGGGGTTAGGGGGTGTTACATTATGATTATGTCAATATCCATTCAATAGAGCTTAACCAAACATAAATAAAAACATACTTAAATAATAATGAACAATTAACTAATTAAAATAAGTAAATGATGTTCGAGTTTCAAGACTATGACACTTACCTAGCATGTAAACACGAGATTTTATTTAACTCCATACATTAACCAACATTATTCAACTTCAATCTCATCATTAGATATTACATCTCCATATATAACATTCTCATACTATCGATTTAAATCTAATTACTTATTGATTCATTTCATAATGTCACATTTCATATATATATAATACACAATTTCTCATCTCATAATTTATTCATTTGCATATATGTAAATATAATTAAAATATCAAAGTAATAATTAAGTATTTAAATTAAATAAATAGAGTTCGAGTTCAATGACTACGAACTTACCAAAATACGATAGAGCTAAGTTTCGGAGATGACTACTCAACGATCTTTTCTTTTCCACGGTTGATACCTAATCTACTATTTTTTTGATCTAAAATAATAATTTAGTTTAATTAATTAATCCAACCACTGAGAATATTTAAACACCAGCAATTAACCCTTCTTAGTAATTTTCTTTTCTTGAATTAAATACCAGCTAACCGAATCTATACATCACCCAGGCAATCCCTTAATCACCAAAATTTACAGTTTTAACCATGCTATTTTAATTTTGTAACACCCAACTCCTTAAAGATAAATGCTAGCAAAATCATTACACAAAGACTATTTTTATCCACCTCCTTAACCAAATTCCCAGCTAATCGTACATATACAACTCTCAAATAGTCCCCCCAAACCTTGGCAATTTATTTATTAACACCATGTTATTTTAGATTTAAAATATCTAAGTCACTAGGGATTAATACAAACAACAATTACTACATAAAGTAGCTAAATTACTCAAAAAAATCGTCATTCATCTACATTTTCCAGCACAACGAAATACCTCAAAAACCAGTCCCTAAATTTAAAATAATTTAGCAATATAATCCCTTTATTAGTTGGGCCTAACATCAATGGTTCCAAAATACAAAATTTACCAAAATGAAGACTAAAAACACTTACATGCATTCAAAGTTAAAAACAAAATAACAAAGCTTTCTCCAAAGCTTTCCATGGTTTTCGGCAGCAACAAGAAAGAAGAAAAACACCCCTCTCCCCCACTAACCTTCTTTTTTATTATTATTTAATATCCTTTTATTAACATTTTCCTTTGTTTTATTAATAAAATAATAAATATAATATAACTATCATCTTATCCATGATGATACTCATACTTTTCCACTATCAAAATCTATAAAAACAATGGTCTATTTATTTAATAAGTCCTTCAATATAGATTCACCTTATAATTTAGTATTAATTCTTCCTTTTATCACTTTTTTGATTTAGTCCCTTTATTTTAATTAAACACTCTTTCTTCAAAATTACATAACCAAAAATTTAATTCACTTCTAATATAACTTTGCAAATATTTTTATTAAATATTTGAGAGTCCGGTTTAGGGAAACAAGGTCCCGATACCTCAATTTTCAAAACCATCGACTTTAGAACTGATATACTTGTATCTTGTCTAACTTTCCAATAATTAAAATTATTAGACCAAACTTCAATATAATACTGCAATATCCTCTCAAATATTAATAAATAATATTCACTGATCTTATCATAGGAAACAATATTCTGAAACCACCATTTCGACTTCATTGACTTTCAAGTCGTTACATATATACTTAGGGAGTACCTTAGCTTGAATTTTTCAATAAAATTGAAATAAAAATACTTTGTATCTCATTGATCTTTATTGAAAATCATTAGACTTTTCAAGAAAATGTAAGGCTTAAAGATATCTTTTAATTTCGGAAATTAAGGCCATAATATCATTTGAACAAATTTGTTTTATCCACTAAAATTTGTTCAAAATGATCAAAAAATTTTAGCATGTCATGAACCTTTGATGGTTGTTTAGAGTCTTAAGTTTAGACTTAGGATTAGAATTATCTTATAGGCTTAAAATTGGTCTTAAAATTAGTCTCTAGAACTAGTTTTAGAACTAGACTTAGGATTATATTAAACTTAGGAGGAGTTTTAGATTTAAGTCTAGGACTAGGCATAAAATTAAGATTAGAACTTAGAACTTAAGTTTAGAACTTGAATTAGATTTAAGTTTAGAACTTAGGATTAGATTTAATAAGGATTAAGACTTAGAACTAAGGACTTAATCCTTAGCATCCATTTAATTGGTATCTTGCTATGCAATGCCATATCTTTTAGATACCACTTTTCCATAACATATTTTTGATTTAAATTAAAATATGATTGGTACTAATATGTATGATCACCTTCCTCACATCACACTCACATTGGTATCCATCGTTTGCTCACCTTGCTTTATCATTGATTGGATGCCATTGTCATGCCTTATGCTTTATAGAATTTCCATTTAAGCATGATGATAATATGTGATTATTAGTATACTTGTTGAATGAAATGAATCATATTTCTAATATGTTTTTCTCATTCAATTGTAGCTTTGATGAGCTTTTGGTATCCATTTTTTATATCATTGTACTTTCTGTGTCTTATTTAATTCATTAATAATTGGTAACTAGAAAAGAGGAGAAAATCATTAAGATATGAGTTTAGTAAGGGGAGCATTAGAAATAAATAAATAAAAAATGCATGGGAACTTATTGAATTATCATTAACATGCAATTCTTTGATTCTTGATTCATGCCTTGTTCACATTTTTTCTTAACAATTGATATTTTGTTTAATTATTAATTGCTATCTTTCATTAGGTATGATTTTAATTAAACCTATATATAATTAAGACTTATTCGTATTATCATTAGACTTTTGCATAAGTGTTCTTTTCAACGGATTTAAAATATGCTTCCTTGCTATACCATTATTTCTTGAAGTTCATTATCTCTTTCTAAGAATGCAATTGAATGCTATTAACTTGAATATATTATGCCTATTTTCATTCAATCTTTATTCTCCCGAGCCCCAAATTTCAAAAAAATCTTTAAAATTGGTATCTTCTTTCTATGCTTTTATTGCTATTTGATATACTAAAAAGGGGGAGAAAACATGAAATTTGCATGTGCGTAGGTTTTTTTTTGGTGAAAAAGTAAAATTACAAAGTAATTAAACTAGATCAACAAATGAGGATCCTCAAACAATCTTAAACTGAGGCTTCTAGTTGCGAACTGACTTAGCCAAACTATCTGCAATTGAGTTCTCTTCTCTAGGAAAATGTTGAATCTTCCATTGCTTAAACATATTCAGGACTTGAAGTATTCTCCTTATTAGGGTAGAATTAGAGTTTCTGGAAGAGCCATCTTGAATAATGTTAACGGCCTCAATACCGTCAGTTTGGATCGAGACCCTATCAAATCGTCTTTCCAAAATAAATTTTAATCTATCCAAGATCCCCCAAAGCTCAGCCTCCGTCACTGTGTAATTACCCAAATATCGCGATTAGTAACAACCCGTTTTCAGTGAAATTAGAACAGTGGTTTCGGGACCACAAATCCGAGCTCAAAAGAAAATTTATTTTAATATTATTTTATGGTCTACTGTATGATAGTAATATCGTATAAAAATTTCATTAAAATTTTTTTACCGATTACATGATTAATTGAGAAAAGGACCAAATTGCATAAAATGCAAAAGTTGAATTCTAATAGCTAAAGGGATCAAATAGCTATGGAATTCAAAATTGGAGGTCCTTATATGGAAAATAGACCATTAAGATGGGTTAGTAGATAAGTATGATGATTCATCTATGGAAAATTAATTAAAGAAAATAATATTGGAAAGTAAAAATAATAAAAGATGATAAGTAATTAAATAATAAAATATCATCTTTTTCATTATCTTTCCCAAATTATTTACATGGAAACCCTAGTTAGAAGAGCTTGAAGGCAGCAAGCTTATTTGGCTCAATTAGGTGAGTATTCAAGTCTCGCTTTTAATGATTTTCATTTTTCGAGATCGTAATAGCTTAATTTAGCTATCTCGGGATTAATTTGTAAAGTTATCAAAGTAATAGGGTTTTTCCATGGATGAATATGCATTAATTTTAAAGTTTTATGGAAGAAAAGAAATGTTGTTGATAGAAAAAAACTTTTGTAAAGTGAATTTTGATGAAATTGTGATTTAAGGACTAAATTTTGAAGCTTCTGTTATATGGCTCGAGAGAGGTTTCCGATTATGTGCTCTAATGAGCACTCCTGAATATGAATTGACGGATTACAATTTGTACACTTCCATGTACTACCCGTATCCATCGATATTTTAAATGATTCAACAAGCAAAGTTTTGAAATGAGATAACATGAAATTGAAATGAATTTACCAAGATATACTGAAATATGTGGAATTGATGTATGAATACAAGATGTGGAAAGTTTATGAACATGGAAATTTGATATTTGATGAGCTCATAGATGTTTCTTGAAATTCATATGAAATACATGACTAACATGTTTGATGAGGATATGTGTATAGGCTTTTGGCCAAATTACTTTGGATGTATTTTGTATGCTTGTTTTAAATGTAAATGATTGGTAAGTTAATTTCTTGTTATACGAACTTACTAAGCTTTAAAGCTTACTTTGTTTATTTTCCCTATTTTATAGTATTCAGAAGCTCGTAAAGGTTGAAAGTTGGTCAGAGCTACATCACACTATCCTTCAGCTTGTTTCGATATAAATAGCAAAAATTTCTTTTGGGTATAATGGCATTTATAGGCTAAATTTGACCAAATGATGGCATGTAAGTGTTTGGTTCCATTGGTATGGCTTATGTTTGATACATTTTGATATATATAAGTATATGGCCTTATCATGGTTGATATGTGTTTTGGTATATTTGATTGATGGTTAACTAATAGGCAAATTGTAACATGGCTTGAGTTGGTACAAATATGAATATATATATGTAAGTAATCAAATTGTTAAGCATGAATACTTGATTATATAAGATGAAATGTTATGCATAAGACTTGGTTTTGGTTTGATTCAAATGTTTTATATTGGATTGAGAATATGTTTAAGTGTTAATGTACGTGGAAGACATGTTTGGGTGAAAAATATGGCTTGGAAATGGCATTATTTTGTCCACACGGGCAGAGACACGGGTGTGTGTCTCAGTCGTGTATGAGACACGGCCTAGCACATAGGTGTATGTTTTGGCCGTGTGTCATTTACATCTTTAAATTTAAAACAGAATGCTCAGGATTTTTCACACGACCTGGCACACGAGCGTGTGGCTTGGCCGTGTGACCTTTGCACCTATACACGGCCTAGCACACAGGCGTGTGGCTTGGCCGTGTGACCCAAGTCAATAACCTCCCTAATTTGGACACGGGCTAGGACACGACTGTGTACCCTATTTTGAATGCCCACACGGCCTCAGACACGGGCGTGTCCCTTGGCCATGTGAGCCACACGGGCGTGTGTCTCCTGCACTTTGGAAAAATTTTAAGATTTTACAAAAAATTCTCTGAGTACCCGGTTTAGTCCCAACTTGATTCTAATGCATGTTTTGAGTCTCGAGGGCTCATATAAGGGACTTTATGAATAAATTTCTAACATGAATGTTAAATAATCTGAAATTTCCGTATTTAATCAGATATTTGGTAATACTCGTAACTCGCTCCGAAGGATTGGATATAGGTTAGGGTGTTACAGGAAGAACCCAATGATCCACCCACCATTATGATCGCATATGTAACCTCCAGCTTGCTGCAAAACCTTCGTCAAGCCTAACCAAACCATCTGTTCTCAAACAAGCCCAACTATTAGCTAAAGGTGAAGAGTGGAGATAACTGTGAAGCTTATGAAAAGCAATTTTGGAGATAAAAATGTATTGCTTTGCCCAACTGAACGAAAATTTAAGAATCTCATCATTACTCCAAGAAATGCCTTGAAAGGTAAGTAAGTTCCGATCATTCCAAATACGCTAAACAATGATCCCAAAGAGGCATGGCCACCCACCCCATCCAAAAAATGTTGAGATGATTCAAGGTTTTCTACCATCCAAATAGGGAGGAAATTGATGATTTTGAAGGTTTTACATATGTTTATCTTCTATATGCATATGCAAATCAATTAATGTTCATGCATGTATGCTTATTTAATACATTGCTTAAATGTATGACATTTATAAAATCTTGGAATTCTTCATTGAATTTCTTGCATGCTTATTTATCATATCTCTTGTTAAAATTCAATGCTCTTATTTAAGTGTTTGTACCTAAAATCTTTCAGGAATAACTTATTAAGGGTGAGTTGTATTTTAAAATGTCTAAATGATTTAACGAGAGTATTTCAAAATGTAAATTTCTCTTAAATTTTGTTATATCAATAAGGGGAAATTTTTAGATTTGATGTCCCAATCTTTTGATATAACAACATTTAAGAGAAACTTTTATTTATATTTTCTAATTCATTTGGTGAAAATAATTATTGGAAATTTTGTTAAACATTTTCAAAGTATTTTTATGACTTGTAAAAGTACTCAAAAACTTGTTTTAAATTTGTATTTATCTAAATACTTTTGAGTCAATTCAAAATGTTTTAAAGTGTTTTAAACTCATTTTATACAAGTTAGGATGTAGGATCGATACCTGACCTAGTTGTATCGATACGACTAAGTCGAGAAGAAAAATTGTGAACCTCTAAGACTTATACCCATACATTCTATATTTATACAAGTTCACTTCTACCCATACATCTTTTGAGTTGTATCAATACAAGTTTTTCTGCAATGCTTCCAACAACAAGAAATTGTCTCTAATGACCATAAACAATCACAATTTTCCTCTTGTTATATATACATATCAAGAACACTTCAAGGCACAAGAGATGAACATCCAAGCATAGAAATCAAGAGAAAATCTCCAACTCTTTATTTCTCATTCTCTCTTGTTCATATCTCTTATGTGCTTATTGTTTAGATCTATTTATCATTCTCATTTTCTTTTTTGAAAGAGAGCTAACACTTGTAAATACACACATTTGAAAGGCTTTCATTGTTTACATCTCTCATCTTTGTTGTAAAATGTTACTTAAGGTTTTTGAAGTATAAAACCTTAAGTGAATTGTAAATGGTTTCTAGTTAAGCCATTAAAGCTAGAGGGTTTTAGTTTAGGCATAAAAACTAGGGGGAAGGCTCTATCTTAGCATTTGTAAAAAATATAGATTGTAAAGGTTATACATTTTCCTTTAAGGTAGAAATTCTTATAATGAATTGAGAAATCCTTGGTTGAGGTATACCAAGGTAGTGGAGGTAAGCAATTGGGGTCGAATTACTATAAATCAAATTGTCTAAACTTTTCTTTCAGTTCCTCATTATTTAGAAAAGTTTGCAAAGAATTTTAAAATACCAATTCACCCACTCTTGGTATTTTCGGCCTAATATATTTTTTAAAAGAAAAGGCCAAAACAAGATGTTTCGCATTGTTTAGAGAGGTATATACACACAATTTTTGGAGAAGCAAAATTGTTTTGGATTAAAAATTTTAATTTTTTAGTAAATTTCTTTTTGGTCACCCAACTATGAAAAGTTAAAAATGGTCACCTAACTATGAGAAGTTACAAAATAATCACCCAACTATTCAATATTCTCTTTTTTAGGGATGGCAACATGGTAGGGCGAATTTTTTCCCACCCCGACCTCGCCCCACCCGAACCTTGATGAATCTACCCGACCACGACTCTTAAAGAAAATTTTTTCCTAAACCCAAAATTTAATAGGAGACCAGAACACCCTCACCGACTCAATCACGAATCTGAAGTTATGGAGTGCTACGAATGTCACCGGAGAAATTATCAATGAAAATACAAAATTATGTCAATCAAACAAACATTTATAACTAAAATACATTCATAATATGATTTACAACTAAATTCAGACCTTAATCAAGCTTACGAAAGCTTTTTGTTGACCGAGCATGAAATAGGACCAAATTGTAAATTTTAAAATTTAGGCCAACGTCATGTCGTCGTCCTCCACGCCATGACATCTCCAAACAATTTGTCACGCTATGACGTCCAACCACTCGATGTCGACATCACAAACTATCACCAACATTGCGGCGAGGAGAGTTTCTCATCTCGATGTGGACTTTGTTTTGGTACATTTTAAGTCATATGTTACCTATTCCATAAGAAGCCAACCTTTACCTCAAATGGTGCATAATGCACACTTATATTCTGCATAAAACCAATTCAAGAACATGTTTAACCATTCATTTATCTATTTTCAAACTTCCAATCCAACATTCCACACATTTAGCAACAACATATCAACCTAAGCTATACCAATTCATTCAACCAACCTTTGGTTTATAAACATTCATAATCATCCAATTTACCATACCTTAACAAACTCAAAATACCAAATCAAGTTATCTTCATTATAACACAACATATAACCAATGCATCTTTATCTATTTTAACCATGCCATATCAAAACATACTTAATTTATAATAGATTAAACATTACTACATGCCATATCAAAACATACTCAATTTATGATAGATTAAACATTACTACGTGATACCAAACATTACCATTAAGCCATGCATTTAATCAATCTACACTTCCAACATTAAACATTTCAAACCAATTTATCCATCAAAGTAAACACATATAATAACATCTAGTAATCCACCATCAAGTTCATACTTGCATATAAGTATTACCAACCCAAAATTTACTATCCAAAAACATATATTTTATCCCTATATACATGCCACAAAAGCAAGATTACATAATGTGGTAAATGTTGAGAGTTAAATTCATTTACAATCAAGACTAAATTGACATAATTTATAAAAGTTAAGGATTAAAGTTGCTATTTTACCACTTTACCAAGCTGCCTCCATTAGCCAACTGGTGACCAAAAAGACAATTAAACAGTTGAGTGACCATTTTGTAACTTTTCATAGTTAAGTAACTATTAATATAATTTATACTTAATTTTTTAACTCATTAAATTTTGAATTGATAAAATTCTAAAAGGTTAAAAATTTTAAAATTTATCATCCACATGAAAATAAAAATAATAAGTAAAAAAACAAACCTAAGGGTTCTACTTCCTTCACAAGATGTCTTGAAAACATTTTATTTAGTCATAATTTAAAAATAGTTAAGAAAGAAATTAGATTTATGATACACTTGTGGGTGAAATTAATTATCTAATAAATTTATAAAATTAATGTAAATATTAAATGTCATTATGTTTTGAATTTGAATCTCATTATTTGCATATATTTCTATATTTTATACAAAAAAAATAGAGATTTTAATAAATTCACAATTAAGTTGAAACTCAACCAAGGTGACACCAACTCAATAAAAACTTTGAATATTAGTAAGTATAGGTAATAAATAAATAAAAATACTGCATATTGCATAAATAAAAATAAAAGATTATTTTTATTCTCTAGTATCACTGAATGCTCCAAACCGAATTATTCACTGAATTCAGTATGAGTTGGGCTGTATCATGCGGCTACTTGATTCAAAAATTGCATGCGTAGATGCACTTTGAGCCCTTCTCAGCCACCCAGCCCATTATGCTATTCGAATAAAAACTTATTTAAAAATTTACTTTTATGTTAGGAAAAGTATTTGGCTTTGAATTTTCTTACCATATACTAAGAAAATTATGTAATCCACTGCAAGTGGGATTATTAAAAAATATAAAACATCACCATACTCTATATTAAAATGGATAATTACCTACCACATTAATTGTAAAATTTAATTTCACAAATAATGTTGAAAACCAACATTTCCTCTTAATTGATATTTAAAAATTAAAACTACGAGAACAAGACAACACATGATTCAGAAAAAAGACCTTAAAACCAAACATACTGCATTTATTTCTGTGAAGTCAAAAAAAAAAGATTCATTGATAGTCATGTTAATGTACATATATACATTTATACCTAAATTCTTTTATTGTTAATTTGAATTCGACTCAACCGAACTCAAAATAATAATAAAACCTTCTCAAAAAGCCCAACCTATAAGAGCCTTGGCCGGGCCAGGCAGCCAGGGTAGCATGCCAAAGAAGGCCACAATAGGAGAAAAAGAAATAATATCCCTTTACTACAAGAACATAAATTTATATAGTTATGGTTTTTAAAAAAGTAGGCAATAAAATCGATTTTTATGTTGGCTAGGAAGTAGAAAAGATTTGTCCTATACAACAAAGTAGAAAAATCTTTCAAGGGACGCTATTGCTCCTGAATCTCTCAATTAACCAAATGCTCGCAATAAAACCACATCTTTGAACCAGTAAGTTTTAAGAACAAAATTTTTAACATCATCTGCTACAAGTATATCATGCTCATAATTTCTTGGAAATTATCACACCAAAAAAAGAATATGCCTAGTATGTATTACCCGCCGAAGAATTCATTATTTGGATCTGTCGAACACAGAAAGGCAGCTTTAGCAGAGCTTGTAGAATCAGCATACTACTTCTAATATTATGTTATGATATAAATTGAGATAAAGATTTGAAAACAAAAGAAAATACCTTATTCACAAGCAAGTTTACTTGCTCTCTATACATTTCCTTCAAGTCTACAATGTCAGCTCGGAGTTCCTCTAGCTGGAAAGTTGCAACCACTTAAATGTAAGAACATAATGGATAATGACAATATCATATAATATTCTCATTTCATTATGGTAAAACCAGAATGAGTCCGAAATACATTAACACAAGGATACATGATATTCATAACACTATTGCTTCTGAACATCCTTGAATATAAATTTTTGTTTCCCAAAATTACAAGGGTATGTACCTCTTCATCACGCTCGCCCATTAGCTCCAGTGCAGCAGTATGTCTCCGCCTCAAGGCTTCTAGCTCTGCCCGGATTCCAGGCAGTGTGGCTGCCTCTGCCTTCAACTTTTCACACTGCAGCAAATGTAGACAAGTTTAACAGCAATGATTTGAGAAGAAGAGTAGAACATTGATGAATAAATCCCACTCCCATTTAACTAGGTAGCAGCTGAAGAACTCACCTGTTCCGTCATTTTCACCAACTCCTCGGCTAAGGAGTCACGGATAGCTTCCATGGAAGACTGAAGTAAACACCAAACAAAACTAGTTGATATATAAGCTATTGAAAGAGTAAAGACCCACAACTCAAAATCAAGGATGTTGAACACAGTTTATACATGTAATCAAGGAATCACAGTTATATTTGAATTCAGGAGCTCAAAGAATAATACATACCAAACGAGACATGTAGGATGCAAGTTCACCCTCCTTCTGACGAAGGGCAGATTCAAACGCACTGGGTGTCATGCTCTTCATGTAGAGCGGACTTAATGTTGCCTCTCCAATATTTCTCTTTTCAGAGAAACCATCAGATGAGTCCAAAGATGCCTGCAGATAATAGCTTTCCTCCATACTTCCTAGGCTGCTAGCAGTAGAGAGTTTCCGGGACAAGCTTCCTGCAAAAGTCCCACAATAAGTAAAGAATATCATAAGATCATCTACATCATAATATGAAGCACCATACCATTCTCCGAAGCAGAATTGTGCCTTGCCATTGGAGCTTGCTCAGATATAGCCATAGAACGCACATGCGTTGTCCTTTCCATATCTAACCGAGCATCTTTCTCCCTTTCTACTTCCTGTTACAAATGAAAAGATTCCTTCACTAAACTGAACTATGAGATCAAATATAAATACTAACAGTTCAGTTAAAATGGTTCCATGCTCATAGAGGCACAAGAAGCTATCAAAACAATGCCTCATCTAACATCAGCCGATAACTTGAGAGAAGTTTTAAAATACTAAATTATATAAGCAACTTTTATCATCTGTAATCTCTTTCTTTTTTTTGACACTTATCATCTGTAATCATATGAAGCGTACAAAATGGTCTTCTTTTTCATCATTAAAGGAAAAAGCATTTTCAATGAAGATTGTTTGCTTTGAAGCTACAGACACATAAAAGGGAGATAACCTGCTTGGTCAAACACATGCAAAGAGATTTATAGTAATTGCAACCTAACAATGAATCAAAAGCACAACCTGCTGTAGACGTTCCTGCTGCACATAAGCATCTTGTAACTCTTGTGACTACGAACTTACCAAAATACGATAGAGCTAAGTTTCGGAGATGACTACTCAACGATCTTTTCTTTTCCACGGTTGATACCTAATCTACTATTTTTTGATCTAAAATAATAATTTAGTTTAATTAATTAATCCAACCACTGAGAATATTTAAACACCAGCAATTAACCCTTCTTAGTAATTTTCTTTTCTTGAATTAAATACCAGCTAACCGAATCTATACATCACCCAGGCAATCCTTAATCACCAAAATTTACAGTTTTAACCATGCTATTTTAATTTTGTAACACCCAACTCCTTAAAGATAAATGCTAGCAAAATCATTACACAAAGACTATTTTTATCCACCTCCTTAACCAAATTCCCAGCTAATCGTACATATACAACTCTCAAATAGTCCCCCCAAACCTTGGCAATTTATTTATTAACACCATGTTATTTTAGATTTAAAATATCTAAGTCACTAGGGATTAATACAAACAACAATTACTACATAAAGTAGCTAAATTACTCAAAAAAAAATCGTCATTCATCTACATTTTTCCAGCACAACGAAATACCTCAAAAACCAGTCCCTAAATTTAAAATAATTTAGCAATATAATCCCTTTATTAGTTGGGCCTAACATCAATGGTTCCAAAAATACAAAATTTACCAAAAATGAAGACTAAAAACACTTACATGCATTCAAAGTTAAAAACAAAATAACAAAGCTTTCTCCAAAGCTTTCCATGGTTTTCGGCAGCAACAAGAAAGAAGAAAAACACCCCTCTCCCCCACTAACCTTCTTTTTTATTATTATTTAATATCCTTTTATTAACATTTTCCTTTGTTTTATTAATAAAATAATAAATATAATATAACTATCATCTTATCCATGATGATACTCATACTTTTCCACTATCAAAATCTATAAAACAATGGTCTATTTATTTAATAAGTCCTTCAATATAGATTCACCTTATAATTTAGTATTAATTCTTCCTTTTATCACTTTTTGATTTAGTCCCTTTATTTTAATTAAACACTCTTTCTTCAAAATTACATAACCAAAATTTAATTCACTTCTAATATAACTTTGCAAATATTTTTATTAAATATTTGAGAGTCCGGTTTAGGAAACAAGGTCCCGATACCTCAATTTTCAAAACCATCGACTTTAGAACGATATACTTGTATCTTGTCTAACTTTCCAATAATTAAAATTATTAGACCAAACTTCAATATAATACGCAATATCCTCTCAAATATTAATAAATAATATTCACCGATCTTATCATAGGAAACAATATTCGAAACCACCATTTCGACTTCATTGACTTTCAAGTCGTTACATATATACTTAGGGGAGTACCTTAGCTTGAATTTTCAATAAAATTGAAATAAAAATACTTTGTATCTCATTGATCTTTATTGAAAATCATTAGACTTTTCAAGAAAATGTAAGGCTTAAAGATATCTTTTAATTTCGGAAATTAAGGCCATAATATCATTTGAACAAATTTGTTTTATCCACTAAAATTTGTTCAAAATGATCAAAAAATTTTAGCATGTCATGAACCTTTGATGGTTGTTTAGAGTCTTAAGTTTAGACTTAGGATTAGAATTATCTTATAGGCTTAAAATTGGTCTTAAAATTAGTCTCTAGAACTAGTTTTAGAACTAGACTTAGGATTATATTAAACTTAGGAGGAGTTTTAGATTTAAGTCTAGGACTAGGCATAAAATTAAGATTAGAACTTAGAACTTAAGTTTAGAACTTGAATTAGATTTAAGTTTAGAACTTAGGATTAGATTTAATAAGGATTAAGACTTAGAACTAAGGACTTAATCCTTAGCATCCATTTAATTGGTATCTTGCTATGCACTGCCATATCTTTTAGATACCACTTTTCCATAACATATTTTTTGATTTAAATTAAAATATGATTGGTACTAATATGTATGATCACCTTCCTCACATCACACTCACATTGGTATCCATCGTTTGCTCACCTTGCTTTATCATTGATTGGATGCCATTGTCATGCCTTATGCTTTATAGAATTTCCATTTAAGCATGATGATAATATGTGATTATTAGTATACTTGTTGAATGAAATGAATCATATTTCTAATATGTTTTCTCATTCAATTGTAGCTTTGATGAGCTTTTGGTATCCATTTTTTATATCATTGTACTTTCTGTGTCTTATTTAATTCATTAATAATTGGTAACTAGAAAAGAGGAGAAAATCATTAAGATATGAGTTTAGTAAGGGGAGCATTAGAAATAAATAAATAAAAAATGCATGGGAACTTATTGAATTATCATTAACATGCAATTCTTTGATTCTTGATTCATGCCTTGTTCACATTTTTTCTTAACAATTGATATTTTGTTTAATTATTAATTGCTATCTTTCATTAGGTATGATTTTAATTAAACCTATATATAATTAAGACTTATTCGTATTATCATTAGACTTTTGCATAAGTGTTCTTTTCAACGGATTTAAAATATGCTTCCTTGCTATACCATTATTTCTTGAAGTTCATTATCTCTTTCTAAGAATGCAATTGAATGCTATTAACTTGAATATATTATGCCTATTTTCATTCAATCTTTATTCTCCTCGAGCCCCAAATTTCAAAAAATCTTTAAAATTGGTATCTTCTTTCTATGCTTTTATTGCTATTTGATATACTAAAAGGGGAGAAAACATGAAATTTGCATGTGCGTAGGTTTTTTTGGTGAAAAGTAAAATTACAAAGTAATTAAACTAGATCAACAAATGAGGATCCTCAAACAATCTTAAACCGAGGCTTCTAGTTGCGAACCGACTTAGCCAAACTATCGCAATTGAGTTCTCTTCTAGGAAAATGTTGAATCTTCCATTGCTTAAACATATTCAGGACTTGAAGTATTCTCCTTATTAGGTAGAATTAGAGTTTCGGAAGAGCCATCTTGAATAATGTTAACGGCCTCAATACCGCTCGGTTTGGATCGAGACCCTATCAAATCGTCTTTCCAAAATAAATTTTAATCTATCCAAGATCCCCCAAAGCTCAGCCTCCGTCACTGTGTAATTACCCAAATATCAGCAGTGTAACAACCCGTTTTCAGTGAAATTAGAACAGTGGTTTCGGGACCACAAATCCGAGCTCAAAAGAAAATTTATTTTAATATTATTTTATGGTCTACTGTATGATAGTAATATCGTATAAAAATTTCATTAAAATTTTTTTACCGATTACATGATTAATTGAGAAAAGGACCAAATTGCATAAAATGCAAAAGTTGAATTCTAATAGCTAAAGGGATCAAATAGCTATGGAATTCAAAATTGGAGGTCCTTATATGGAAAATAGACCATTAAGATGGGTTAGTAGATAAGTATGATGATTCATCTATGGAAAATTAATTAAAGAAAAATAATATTGGAAAGTAAAAATAATAAAAGATGATAAGTAATTAAATAATAAAAATATCATCTTTTTCATTATCTTTCCCAAATTATTTACATGGAAACCCTAGTTAGAAGAGCTTGAAGGCAGCAAGCTTATTTGGCTCAATTAGGTGAGTATTCAAGTCTCGTTTTTAATGATTTTCATTTTTCTGAGATCGTAATAGCTTAATTTAGCTATCTCGGGGATTAATTTGTAAAGTTATCAAAGTAATAGGGTTTTTCCATGGATGAATATGCATTAATTTTAAAGTTTTATGGAAGAAAAAGAAATGTTGTTGATAGAAAAAAACTTTTGTAAAGTGAATTTTGATGAAATTGTGATTTAAGGACTAAATTTTGAAGCTTCCTGTTATATGGCTCGAGAGAGGGTTTCCCGATTATGTGCTCTAATGAGCACTCCTGAATATGAATTGACGGATTACAATTTGTACACTTCCTGTGTACTACCCGTGTATCCATCGATATTTTAAATGATTCAACAAGCAAAGTTTTGAAATGAGATAACATGAAATTGAAATGAATTTACCAGTATATACTCGAAATATGTGGAATTGATGTATGAATACAAGATGTGGAAAGTTTATGAACATGGAAATTTGATATTTGATGAGCTCATAGATGTTTCTTGAAATTCATATGAAATACATGACTAACATGTTTGATGAGGATATGTGTATAGGCTTTTGGCCAAATTACTTTGGATGTATTTTGTATGCTTGTTTTAAATGTAAATGATTGGTAAGTTAATTTCTTGTTATACTGAACTTACTAAGCTTTAAAGCTTACTTTGTTTATTTTCCTATTTTATAGTATTCGAAGCTCGTAAAGGTTGAAAGTTGGTCAGAGCTACATCACACTATCCTTCAGCTTGTTTCGATATAAATAGCAAAAATTTCTTTTGGGTATAATGGCATTTATAGGCTAAATTTGACCAAATGATGGCATGTAAGTGTTTGGTTCCATTGGTATGGCTTATGTTTGATACATTTTGATATATATAAGTATATGGCCTTATCATGGTTGATATGTGTTTTGGTATATTTGATTGATGGTTAACTAATAGGCAAATTGTAACATGGCTTGAGTTGGTACAAATATGAATATATATATGTAAGTAATCAAATTGTTAAGCATGAATACTTGATTATATAAGATGAAATGTTATGCATAAGACTTGGTTTTGGTTTGATTCAAATGTTTTATATTGGATTGAGAATATGTTTAAGTGTTAATGTACGTGGAAGACATGTTTGGGTGAAAAATATGGCTTGGAAATGGCATTATTTTGTCCACACGGGCAGAGACACGGGTGTGTGTCTCAGTCGTGTATGAGACACGGCCTAGCACATAGGTGTATGTTTTGGCCGTGTGTCATTTACATCTTTAAATTTAAAACAGAATGCTCAGGATTTTTCACACGACCTGGCACACGAGCGTGTGGCTTGGCCGTGTGACCTTTACCTATATACGGCCTAGCACACAAAGCGTGTGGCTTGGCCGTGTGACCCAAGTCAATAACCTCCTAATTTGGACACGGGCTAGGACACATTGTGTACCCTATTTTGAATGCCCACACGGCCTCAGACACGGGCGTGTCCCTTGGCCATGTGAGCCACACGGGCGTGTGTCTCCTGCACTTTGGAAAAATTTTAAGATTTTACAAAAAATTCTCTGAGTACCCGGTTTAGTCCCAACTTGATTCTAATGCATGTTTTGAGTCTCGAGGGCTCATATAAGGGACTTTATGAATAAATTTCTAACATGAATGTTAAATAATCTGAAATTTCCGTATTTAATCTGTATATTTCGGTAATACTCCGTAACTCTGTTCCAGTGACGGATATAGGTTAGGGGTGTTACAGGAAGAACCCAATGATCCACCCACCATTATGATCGCATATGTAACCTCCAGTTGCTGCAAAACCTTCGTCAAGCCTAACCGAACCATCTGTTCTCAAACAAGCCCAACTACTAGCTAAAGGTGAAGAGTGGAGATAATTGTGAGGCTTATGAAGTGCAGTTTTGGAGATTAAAATGTATTGTTTTGCCCAATTGAACGAAATTTTAAGAATCTCATCATTACTCCAAGAAATGCCTTGAAAGGTAAGTAAGTTCCGATCATTCCAAATACGCTAAACAATGATCCCAAAGAGGCATGGCCAGCCCACCCCATCCAAAAAAATGTTGAGATGATTCTGAAGGTTTTCTACCATCCAAATAGGGAGGAAATTGATGATTTTGAAGGTTTTACATATGTTTATCTTCTATATGCATATGCAAATCAATTAATGTTCATGCATGTATGCTTATTTAATACATTGCTTAAATGTATGACATTTATAAAATCTTGGAATTCTTCATTGAATTTCTTGCATGCTTATTTATCATATCTCTTGTTAAAATTCAATGCTCTTATTTAAGTGTTTGTACCTAAAATCTTTCAGGAATAACTTATTAAGGGTGAGTTGTATTTTAAAATGTCTAAATGATTTAACGAGAGTATTTCAAAATGTAAATTTCTCTTAAATTTTGTTATATCAATAAGGGGAAATTTTTAGATTTGATGTCCCAATCTTTTGATATAACAACATTTAAGAGAAACTTTTATTTATATTTTCTAATTCATTTGGTGAAAATAATTATTGGAAATTTTGTTAAACATTTTCAAAGTATTTTTATGACTTGTAAAAGTACTCAAAAACTTGTTTTAAATTTGTATTTATCTAAATACTTTTGAGTCAATTCAAAATGTTTTAAAGTGTTTTAAACTCATTTTATACAAGTTAGGATGTAGGATCGATACCCTGACCTAGTTGTATCGATACGACTAAGTCAGTAAGAAAAATTGTGAACCTCTAAGACTTATACCCATACATTCTATATTTATACAAGTTCACTTCTACCCATACATCTTTTGAGTTGTATCAATACAAGTTTTTCTGCAATGCTTCCAACAACAAGAAATTGTCTCTAACAGCCATAAACAATCACAATTTTTCCTCTTGTTATATATACATATCAAGAACACTTCAAGGCACAAGAGATGAACATCCAAGCATAGAAATCAAGAGAAAAATCTCCAACTCTTTATTTCTCATTCTCTCTTGTTCATATCTCTTATGTGCTTATTGTTTAGATCTATTTATCATTCTCATTTTCTTTTTTTGAAAGAGAGCTAACACTTGTAAATACACACATTTGAAAGGCTTTCATTGTTTACATCTCTCATCTTTGTTGTAAAATGTTACTTAAGGTTTTTGAAGTATAAAACCTTAAGTGAATTGTAAATGGTTTCTAGTTAAGCCATTAAAGCTAGAGGGTTTTAGTTTAGGCATAAAAACTAGGGGGAAGGCTCTATCTTAGCATTTGTAAAAAATATAGATTGTAAAGGTTATACATTTTCCTTTAAGGTAGAAATTCTTATAATGAATTGAGAAATCCTTGGTTGAGGTATACCAAGGTAGTGGAGGTAAGCAATTGGGGTCGAATTACTATAAATCAAATTGTCTAAACTTTTCTTTCAGTTCCTCATTATTTAGAAAAGTTTGCAAAGAATTTTAAAATACCAATTCACCCACTCTTGGTATTTTCGGGCCTAATATATTTTTTAAAAGAAAAGGCCAAAACAAGATGTTTCTGTTGCCGAGAGAGGTATATACACACAATTTTTGGAGAAGCAAAAATTGTTTTTGGATTAAAAAATTTTAATTTTTTTAGTAAATTTCTTTTTTGGTCACCCAACTATGAAAAGTTAAAAAATGGTCACCTAACTATGAGAAGTTACAAAATAATCACCCAACTATTCAATATTCTCTTTTTTAGGGATGGCAACATGGCCGGGCGAATTTTTTCCCACCCCGACCTCGCCCCACCCGAACCTTGATGAATCTACCCCGACCCTGACTCTTAAAGAAAATTTTTTTCCCTAAACCCAAAATTTAATAGGAGACCTGTAACACCCCTCACCTGACTCAATCGCCGAATCTGAGTTATGGAGTGCTACGAATGTCACCGGAGAAATTATCAATGAAAATACAAAAATTATGTCAATCAAACAAACATTTATAACTAAAATACATTCATAATATGATTTACAACTAAATTCAGACCTTAATCAAGCTTACGAAAGCTTTTTGTTGACCCGAGCATGAAATAGGACCAAATTGTAAATTTTTAAAAATTTAGGCCAACGTCATGTCGTCGTCTCCTCCACGTCATGACATCTCCAAACAATTTGTCACGTTGCGACGTCCAACCACTCGATGTCAGGACATCACAAACTATCAGTCAACATTGCGGCGAGGAGAGTTTCTCATCTCGATGTGGACTTTGTTTTGGTACATTTTAAGTCATATGTTACCTATTCCATAAGAAGCCAACCTTTACCTCAAATGGTGCATAATGCACACTTATATTCTGCATAAAACCAATTCAAGAACATGTTTAACCATTCATTTATCTATTTTCAAACTTCCAATCCAACATTCCACACATTTAGCAACAACATATCAACCTAAGCTATACCAATTCATTCAACCAACCTTTGGTTTATAAACATTCATAATCATCCAATTTACCATACCTTAACAAACTCAAAATACCAAATCAAGTTATCTTCATTATAACACAACATATAACCAATGCATCTTTATCTATTTTAACCATGCCATATCAAAACATACTTAATTTATAATAGATTAAACATTACTACATGCCATATCAAAACATACTCAATTTATGATAGATTAAACATTACTACGTGATACCAAACATTACCATTAAGCCATGCATTTAATCAATCTACACTTCCAACATTAAACATTTCAAACCAATTTATCCATCAAAGTAAACACATATAATAACATCTAGTAATCCACCATCAAGTTCATACTTGCATATAAGTATTACCAACCCAAAATTTACTATCCAAAACATATATTTTATCCCTATATACATGCCACAAAAGCAAGATTACATAATGTGGTAAATGTTGAGAGTTAAATTCATTTACAATCAAGACTAAATTGACATAATTTATAAAAGTTAAGGATTAAAGTTGCTATTTTACCACTTTACCAAGTCTGCCTCCATTAGCCAACTGGTGACCAAAAGACAATTAAACAGTTGAGTGACCATTTTGTAACTTTTCATAGTTAAGTAACTATTAATATAATTTATACTTAATTTTTAACTCATTAAATTTTGAATTGATAAAATTCTAAAAGGTTAAAATTTTAAAATTTATCATCCACATGAAAATAAAAATAATAAGTAAAAAACAAACCTAAGGGTTCTACTTCCTTCACAAGATGTCTTGAAAACATTTTATTTAGTCATAATTTAAAAATAGTTAAGAAAGAAATTAGATTTATGATACACTTGTGGGTGAAATTAATTATCTAATAAATTTATAAAAATTAATGTAAATATTAAATGTCATTATGTTTTGAATTTGAATCTCATTATTTGCATATATTTCTATATTTTATACAAAAAAATAGAGATTTTAATAAATTCACAATTAAGTTGAAACTCAACCGAAGGTGACACCAACTCAATAAAAACTTTGAATATTAGTAAGTATAGGTAATAAATAAATAAAAATACTGCATATTGCATAAATAAAAAATAAAAGATTATTTTTTATTCTCTAGTATCACCGAATGCTCCAAACCGAATTATTCACTGAATTCAGTATGAGTTGGGCTGTATCATGCGGCTACTTGATTCAAAAAATTGCATGCGTAGATGCACTTTGAGCCCTTCTCAGCCACCCAGCCCATTATGCTATTCGAATAAAAACTTATTTAAAAATTTACTTTTATGTTAGGAAAAGTATTTGGCTTTGAATTTTCTTACCATATACTAAGAAAATTATGTAATCCACTGCAAGTGGGATTATTAAAAATATAAAACATCACCATACTCTATATTAAAATGGATAATTACCTACCACATTAATTGTAAAATTTAATTTCACAAATAATGTTGAAAACCAACATTTCCTCTTAATTGATATTTAAAAATTAAAACTACGAGAACAAGACAACACATGATTCAGAAAAAAAGACCTTAAAACCAAACATACTGCATTTATTTCTGTGAAGTCAAAAAAAAAAAAAGATTCATTGATAGTCATGTTAATGTACATATATACATTTATACCTAAATTCTTTTATTGTTAATTTGAATTCGACTCAACCGAACTCAAAATAATAATAAAAACCTTCTCCAAAAAGCCCAACCTATAAGAGCCTTGGCCGGGCCAGGCAGCCAGGGTAGCATGCCAAAGAAGGCCACAATAGGAGAAAAAAGAAATAATATCCCCTTTACTACAAGAACATAAATTTATATAGTTATGGTTTTTAAAAAAAAGTAGGCAATAAAATCGATTTTTATGTTGGCTAGGAAGTAGAAAAGATTTGTCCTATACAACAAAGTAGAAAAATCTTTCAAGGGGACGCTATTGCTCCCTGAATCTCTCAATTAACCAAATGCTCGCAATAAAACCACATCTTTGAACCAGTAAGTTTTAAGAACAAAATTTTTTTAACATCATCTGCTACAAGTATATCATGCTCATAATTTCTTGGAAATTATCACACCAAAAAAAAGAATATGCCTAGTATGTATTACCCGCCGAAGAATTCATTATTTGGATCTGTCGAACACAGAAAGGCAGCTTTTAGCAGAGCTTGTAGAATCAGCATACTACTTCTAATATTATGTTATGATATAAATTGAGATAAAGATTTGAAAACAAAAGAAAATACCTTATTCACAAGCAAGTTTACTTGCTCTCTATACATTTCCTTCAAGTCTACAATGTCAGCTCGGAGTTCCTCTAGCTGGAAAGTTGCAACCACTTAAATGTAAGAACATAATGGATAATGACAATATCATATAATATTCTCATTTCATTATGGTAAAACCAGAATGAGTCCGAAATACATTAACACAAGGATACATGATATTCATAACACTATTGCTTCTGAACATCCTTGAATATAAATTTTTGTTTCCCAAAATTACAAGGGTATGTACCTCTTCATCACGCTCGCCCATTAGCTCCAGTGCAGCAGTATGTCTCCGCCTCAAGGCTTCTAGCTCTGCCCGGATTCCAGGCAGTGTGGCTGCCTCTGCCTTCAACTTTTCACACTGCAGCAAATGTAGACAAGTTTAACAGCAATGATTTGAGAAGAAGAGTAGAACATTGATGAATAAATCCCACTCCCATTTAACTAGGTAGCAGCTGAAGAACTCACCTGTTCCGTCATTTTCACCAACTCCTCGGCTAAGGAGTCACGGATAGCTTCCATGGAAGACTGAAGTAAACACCAAACAAAACTAGTTGATATATAAGCTATTGAAAGAGTAAAGACCCACAACTCAAAATCAAGGATGTTGAACACAGTTTATACATGTAATCAAGGAATCACAGTTATATTTGAATTCAGGAGCTCAAAGAATAATACATACCAAACGAGACATGTAGGATGCAAGTTCACCCTCCTTCTGACGAAGGGCAGATTCAAACGCACTGGGTGTCATGCTCTTCATGTAGAGCGGACTTAATGTTGCCTCTCCAATATTTCTCTTTCAGAGAAACCATCAGATGAGTCCAAAGATGCCTGCAGATAATAGCTTTCCTCCATACTTCCTAGGCTGCTAGCAGTAGAGAGTTTCCGGGACAAGCTTCCTGCAAAAGTCCCACAATAAGTAAAGAATATCATAAGATCATCTACATCATAATATGAAGCACCATACCATTCTCCGAAGCAGAATTGTGCCTTGCCATTGGAGCTTGCTCAGATATAGCCATAGAACGCACATGCGTTGTCCTTTCCATATCTAACCGAGCATCTTTCTCCCTTTCTACTTCCTGTTACAAATGAAAAGATTCCTTCACTAAACTGAACTATGAGATCAAATATAAATACTAACAGTTCAGTTAAAATGGTTCCATGCTCATAGAGGCACAAGAAGCTATCAAAACAATGCCTCATCTAACATCAGCCGATAACTTGAGAGAAGTTTTAAAATACTAAATTATATAAGCAACTTTTATCATCTGTAATCTCTTTCTTTTTTTTGACACTTATCATCTGTAATCATATGAAGCGTACAAAATGGTCTTCTTTTTCATCATTAAAGGAAAAAGCATTTTCAATGAAGATTGTTTGCTTTGAAGCTACAGACACATAAAAGGGAGATAACCTGCTTGGTCAAACACATGCAAAGAGATTTATAGTAATTGCAACCTAACAATGAATCAAAAGCACAACCTGCTGTAGACGTTCCTGCTGCACATAAGCATCTTGTAACTCTTGCTTATGTTTCCGTCTTAGTTCCCTAATTTCTTCCTCAAGCTGGCTTGCCCGACCTTCTTGAGTATCTGCTTCCTCCTTCGCTGCAAGGTACTCTTGTCTATTCTCAGCAGCTCTCTGTCTCTCTTTCTCAAGGGACCTGCTTATCTGTGTTTGTTCCGCTCTAAGACATGAAATCTGAACCAAAGCAAAACAAAGGTTAAGCTGATAGCTAGAAATGTTTCCACAGATAAAACATACATTAGCCAGAGATGTAGAACCTGAGCTTCAAGAACATTAATTCGAGATAAGGTTTGAGATAAGCGATCATTCAAAGACCGCTCTCTCTCTTCAGCAGCAGCAGCTTTTGCCTCTGCTTCCTGTAATTCAATAGAATAGATAATTATGATAATAGGACTCTCTGTAAGCTTCAAATGTTATGTAATAACATGCAATAACATTGTACAGATTGTACATACCTGGAGACGAGAGTTTAGAGATCTCTCCACTGCAGCCCAAGCTTCTGCTCTTCTGGAAGTTGTTTCCTAGTAAAAATAAAGCAAACAATTAATATACACAAATAATACGAAGACCAATAGTCCTTAAGTCTGTTAAGAACGCATTAGAACAACATATTTCACCTGCATGGCTTCGATCTGCCTTAAAAGAGGTCTTGTAGACTCAGGCACTTGTGTAATCAACTCCTCACACCGACGTTCACTTGCCTAAAACAAAATTTGAGCTGTGAACTACTAGAAGGAAATTTCTGAAAGTAAGGGAACTGCAGAAAAATTTAATATCCATATAGGTCAGTACAAGATCAGTGCACCTGATAACGTTTTTGAAGATCTTCGATGTCCCTGCGAAGCATGTCTTCTCGAAATACTGCCTACATTGTTAGAAAATAGCAATAACATCATACCTTTCATATATTAGCATGAAAAAATCTGGAATATCAATTAATATAATGAAAAACCTGCTGCTCCTTTCTGCTTAAGGTTTGTCTTAACTCTTCAAGCGTCTGTACTAGCATGGCTTCACGTTCTTCAGCCTCTCTTAATCGACTCTCCAGTTCAGTTCTGGCTTCATTGTTGGCACGTGCCTCTGCTAGTGCTTCAGCCTCCTTTGCAGCATTTAGAGCATTTGTATAAAAGTCTTTCTGAGCTGCAAGTTCTGCTTGGTGTTTTTCAATTGTTTCCTGTAGCAACTTCTCTGTAGCAGTTTTGTCCTTTTTGATACTCTCTACCTTGTTCTCTTCAACCTGAAAGCATAGCAAGGAGCATACTATGAACAAGTTGAAATAAATGACAATTCTTTTTATGAAATTCAAAGGAGCTCAGACAAAAATAAACCCAAAAAAGTGACATAATCCTGCTTCTGGAATTAAAATTTTCCATTGCCAGTTATCAAATACTAACCCAATTGAAAATCTCAAATATAAAACCAGGTACCAAAAGTATGGATACAGAATATGAAACCAAAGGCCCATGCCAAACAGTGTTCACAATTATAGTGAACACAATCAAATGATATAATAACACTGACTTTAAGCCTTATATTAGTATTTAAAAAACAATAAATCTGAATGACAATGTTTTGCTTAGGAGGGGCAAAAGATTGGATGCAATATAGCCTCATATTACAGCTCATATCATCTTGAATTCTTGATAAGATTGATAAGATTGATAAGATAGGAGGGAGATAAGAAATCAACCAACTACATTCCAATTTTAAGGCATGCACTTGCCTGAAGCTTTGTAGTCAGGCCTTTCTTCTCCTCTTCGAGCTCTCTAATCTAGAGTAACAAAAGTGCAAGAAAAAAGAATAAGAAAATGAAGGGAAGAGATTATTTACCAGAAATTTAATAACCATCAAACATATCGGCATACCTGAGCTCTCAATTTCCTGATTTGAGCTTCTTGAGCAGCCTGCTTCTTTGAAAGCTCTTCACCTGAGAGGAGAGAGAGATAAATATTTAGCAATAAGAACTCATAGCCTAGAAGGGAACTAGGTTTGCTCAATAATCATTCAACCAACTAAAATCTCAATCAGACACAGAAGTAGATACACCAAGGGTACTCTTTTTACACTAAAGGTGCATTTGGAAAGCCACCTAGTGACTGAATTAGGTGTAATTGCTTGTAATACACTTGTGAGGTATGTTTGGGTAACCACTGTAATCAGTGGGTCCCACCAAAGAGAGTGTAATTAGAATACTCCAATTACACTCTCCAATTCTCATCCCCCCCCCCCTAAGAATTGGAGTCATTACACAGGTAATTATAAACAATTACACTCAAATTCAATTTCCTTATGGCTTTCCAAACATGCCCCTACATGATTAAGTTTAAAATGTTTTTTTTATAGAGTAATAATGATATTTTATTTTATGGCATATATTTTATTTTTAAATATAATTATATATTATTTTACTAATCATGTTTAAATCTGAATTTTTTATTGAAGAGAGATAATTTCTCATATGTTTTGACTTGCTAATAATAAACTACATTAAATAGTATTTATTACAAATTATTTATACAAGTTCCAACTAAATTACATAGTATTTATCATTAATTATTTGTACTTAGCTAATGGCCAATCGGTGATCACAAGGAGTACGTGTTTAATGCCAGATAAGGAATTACACTCTATTAGCCAAACATGTCCAGGGAATTATAATTTCTTGTAATTACAAGAGGATGTAATTACTACCCTAGTAATTATACTTTCATCCAATTGCGCTCTAAATTTCTATAATAAATTATAGAAGCCTCCATTAAATCATAGCCCCATGTGAGGATTAGGTGGGCAAGGAATTGGTGGTATAGACAGAGAACTTTAACCCCTCTCATTGAAGAGTTCTTATTTACAACCTATACCCGTCCACCTAATGTATTGCAGAAAATCCTACTCAAGTTATTTCTTGATAATGAATGTGTCCATATAAATATATATATTATTCTCCATTATAGTTGGGAACTTTTTACAGAAAATCTGTTACAAAGAAAAGACGTGAGGACTATCTAACAAGTGCCAAGATATCTAATAGAGGAAAATAATATCGTTTTGAACAAGGGGGAAAAAAATGCCGCAGAGCATCACATCAAATGTAAATAGGAATTTGAAGATCTCACCTTCAGCCATGACTTGATTAATTATTTCATCTTTTTCCTTCAAAAGAGCAGCAGCATCACTTTTTTTATTCTGCTCTCTTCGAAGAGTATCCCTTTCTTTAGTCAAGGCATAAACCTGGAAAAGCACATACCAAGTGACAACTGTAAAAAACATTATACTTGAGCTAACAAAGACAACCTTTTCCTAGAATACCTGTCCACTTATCACCATCTTCTATGAAAGCATGCAATGCATTGACACCATTTTCAAATAACTGCAAAACATTATACTTGAGCTAACAAAGACAACCTTTTCCTAGAATACCTGTCCACTTATCACCATCTTCTATGAAAGCATGCAATGCATTGACACCATTTTCAAGACACTGCATTTTAGGTAATGGAGATAATCACAGCATAGTAAAAAGAAAGTACAATATTATTGTGGGGAAACCATTGCCGTTGCTCCTATAAGAATGAAGTAAAAGTATTGAAAACTAGATATCATACTTAATCTCATAGATATAATCCACAATAAACATTTAACCCAATACACTCCTAAAAGATATGACAAAAATTCTCCTTCAGAGACGAGATATTGAGACAATTGAAAAGTGGAAGTCTTATCAGTGAACCTGTTCCATAAAACTAAATTATTAATTTATAAACTATATTACGAGGCTACAGACACTACAAAACATTAATAAAGGATTTTTATAACCACAAGTTGAACTCAGTTGCCCATATACTCCTTTTATTTTTCAACAGAAATGCATAATAGATATAAGAACTTATCAATTAGCTTTACAAAATGTAATTACGATAAAGCTCAACAAAATAATCCTTGACTCCAAACTTGCTGCAATATGATAGTATTTATGCAATCAATTTCTCTAGGTATTTGACATTAACAACTTATATGCTTCTAGCCTTCAATCAATTTTGAGTACTCAACAAACTAGAAACATAGTATGAAAGCTGATACGTGAATCAGGGCCATATAGTTGATAGACATCAAATATGCATGCACAAGGGAAAGCAACAAAGAAAGTGGCATCTGAATCACCTAAATAAATATAGATATATAAAAGATTCTGGGTTTTAACTGGGAGGTCCTAGACTTGAACTTCAGGGGGCATGCCCTCATGTGCAGCCCAAAGAAAGGTATGCCTTCCTATATAACCAAGATATGCTATTGATAACAGTTCACTATGTTCACCCTCTAAAGGACCAGTTCAATCACCACTTCAAAATTTTCAACCACAAAAAAAAAAAACCAATACTGATTCAAGCTTCAGGAGAAAGTCCTAACATTTGTCAATAACAATATCACAAGGAATATAAACAAGCAATTAATATAGAAATCAAGAAAAAGAAAGGAGATGAATGCATGGAACATACCTTCCTTTCAAGAGTCGAAACCCTTTGATGATATTCCTCTCGCAAAGACTCCATTTCTGCTTCATTGGATTTTTTCTGTTCCAAGCTTTCAGCTATTAATTTGCAATCTTTGTTCATTGTCATTAGGATAAAGGCAATAGAGTATCTCTCTAAATATCTAATTTGAAGTAGTAATCACTCAATATTCAACTGTTGGATAATTAATCTTGAACAACAAATGAAAAAGGAGACTAGTAGAAAGTGATTGACTTATTATATCCAGGGGGAAATTTGAATGAGAATTGTTAGTGGCAGTTGGTTGCAAGGGTATTTTTGGAACTTTTTAGAGCTGTTCCTTGTGGCACTGAATAGCCATTCTAAGGGGGGAACCAAAATGGCTGTTCAGGACATTTACTGGTATGATTGTTACAGACTATTTTGAGGACTAGCAAGTCATTGAACCAAACTGCGAAACCCCTGTGCCTCACTCAATGAGGCTAGAATTAGTTTGCCGTTTATGCCAACCAAATGTGCTACAAATGACAGTGTCATAAAGTTACAAATTAAGATATAGGTTACAGCAATTTGCATGATATATCATGGGAAGCAGTAGAAAGTAAAATATACATGTATTCTCATTGAAATGTGTTAGTAGGTATTTACACCATTAAACTTATTCAACTGACAACTGCACCGACAAACAATCCTTGTTAACTTCTCAAAAAAAGTTGAACTATAAATAAAAATCAAAGATAAGAATAGTCCCCATCATAGAGAATGATATGCATAAAAAGAACTCTAACCACTGCTAAGACAGACATTCATAATCCATATAAAGCAGCATTTTACCGCAAATATGCTCATACGTCATGGGTGAGGGAAGAAAAGAATACCATGCGGGCCCACCTCAAGCCCAACACAAACACCATGCAAAATAATATATAATAAAAATTTTCTTATATGAGAGATTCCACCATCTATCATCTATAAGACATCCAATTTAAAGATGCATTTAGAAATTGATGATACTAAGGTTTGTAAAGGTTTATATTGACTTTTATACATGGAAGTAAACCACATGCAAAACAAGAGAAAGCTTGACCAATGACAATAAAACATAAGAGTGTATCAAACGGAAAAATGAAGATCAGAAAAACATTTAGCCATCAATATTTTATCAGCCATGGTAACAGCTGTGACTTTGAGTCAAATCTTCTGATTGATAACTTGGACTTTGTTCATTTCAATCTCTACTGAGATGCTCATTTCAAGCACCAAAAGTCAACAGACAGAACAAAACATATCTAGTTATCATTAGCATAGAGACAAACCAAACTATGTTAAATCATCTTGGGGGAGGAAATGCCTGTATATACCTTCAAATCCTCAATTACAGCTTTAAGCTGCTCATTCTCATTCATGAGCTTAGAAATTTCATCAGCTTTTGCCTGAAAATGAAACAAATATAAATTAGAGATTTCAAGAACCATAAAATTTCAACAGAACAGATAATAAAAAGGTTTCTTTCCTCCGGTGCCCTTTCACTTGAACAAATGTAGCACAAGGTATCACAAGTGAAACACATGAAAGAGAAAGTGAAGTTCATAGCCAAATAAATCAAAGGTATAAGTTTCCCTTCAATTGTTAGTGGTAAAAGCATCTTCTCATAGGACATAAAGCCAGGAGCATAAGTTCTAATCTCCGAAAATCTACCTTGCAGACAGTGACATTAAACCTCTTACAACCCCCCCCCCAAAAAAAAAAATGAAAAAAACCAACAACAAATCTTGAACAAAGAAACTCACTAAACATAAGCCTTCTGGTGTCACAGAACATCATAGAGGAAGTGACGTGCATATTGTGGGTTGTGGATGGGGAAGAACAAGAAAAGATAATATGCTCAGGAGCTTAGAAAACTTAGAATAACATTAGTCAACTTCTGTTAGAAACAGCATCATAAAACAGTGGAAAACATCAAGCACCTGAGCTTGTCTTGCAGCACCTTGCAATGCGGATTCCATCATTTTCAATTCCATCTTCACCTTCTCCAGTTCATGGATAGTATCTGCAGAGTCAGATGTGGCAGCTGCAGAACTCAAGCGTAACTCTTCTTTAGCATCAGCTTCACCATCATTAATCTGCCGGTCCACTTCAACTGTTTTAGCACTTTCATCATTTTCAAGAAAAACCAGTTCAGTGGGAGACAGAAGTGCCTGGGCACTTTTAGTCTCCTCAACGACAACAGAATTTGAACTTGAGGGCGTCGGTTCATCAGGGCCATTGCCAGCATCAGCTTGGCTATCACTAGATTCCTCAGATTTAATTGGAGAACCTTTCTCTAAAATCTCGTTCATTTGTGTCTTTTGTTCATTAGTTTCATGCATGTCTACAGCAGTACTAGACTCAGCTAGCACAGGCTCAGCAACCTCAACTGGGCTTACCTCTGCAGTATCTAGTTTGGCTTCCCTGGAGTCAGAACCTGCAGAAGGTACTACATCTGTGCTTTCTTTCTGTTGTTCATTGTCTGGAGAATCTGATGAATCAACATTCATACTGACAGATTCAGAAGGCTCTGCAGAAACTGTTTCTGATTCAGATTCAGATTCAGCTTTACAGGGGTCCAAAGTTGCAGTATCTTCTCTATTCACAGTCTCTAAATGTTCGTTATCTTTTTCTAACTCATCAGCTTGTTTATCTTCTTCAACAGTGGTTTTCACATGAGAATGAACAGACCTGTCAGTTTCAGCCTTTTCTTTTTCCTCAGCTTCGGGTGGAGCATGTGAAGATTCAAGTTTTCCAGATGATTCAGCAGCACTCTCCTCACTTTTCTGACCCATAAAGGCCAGAACTGGATCAAATAGTGGTTTTCTTTCTGAAGACCACAATCCTGAGGCTGAAATGAATACAAACAGGAAGCCATAAATGTGACAGGTTCAAAACCCACATTATAACTTTCATGCATCATTTTTTGGGGGACTTCCCACAAAAATAAGTTCAAAAACAAGTCACCAGCATGTAGTGTTTCTTTAAGTATCAGATCAGCAATGACTTTTTTTATGCAAGGAATGTGACCAAATATAGTAATATGGAGGTAGTTCATTTCAAAGAAAGCGAAAATTGAGTTAGGCACTCCACAAGCACCATTGGATTCCACAGAAAGTAAAACAAAACAGACTAGATAACAATCAAGCTTTATTGTTTGATTATTCCAAGTTCAAATAAAATAATAAAAGAATCAACCCTTCACTGGATTATTCAGGAATAGTAAATATAATCAATAGAAGATTTTTTTTTTCTTTTTTCATATTTCACATTTCCGATTCCAGCTGCAACTACAAGATCAGCACTCCAATAGGCAGTAGCGCCAAACTACAAGTTAAGCTTCCTAGTTGACATCCTACAAAATGGAACTAAAGCAGCATGCTTTCCTTGCAACATGCCACTTACTTAACAAACTTTACAACTCCAAATTAATGTCCTAATAATTCACAGAAGCTACCTAAAATGAAAATGACAGCACCCAATAATATTTACCAAAAAAAAACCTAATATCTTGATGCAAAACCTAACATAGGTTTATACTAGAAATTTGCATCCAAATGCATAAAGATTACACAAAATATTAACAATGTGAGCAACGTAAAACAAAAAAGCACCTTCATTGTTGCTTGATTCAGACTTCTCCTCAAACCCGAGAGCTGTATCAAAGTTCTTCTCAATATTCTTCACACTCTCTTGGAGCTTATTGACTGCCCCAGCAAGATCAGGAAAGCCCCCTAAGGACACCTTCCCGCTGAACCAAGCCATCTTTTTTTAAACAATAAATACCAAAAACAACTAGATCTGAAAACTCAAATCCACCGATTCAAGCACATAAGGAACCCTACATTGACACGCCACAAATAACTTACAGAAAATCATAAAAATTCAATGATCCAACTAGTTCAAATCAGAGCCCAACAGGATCTAAATCCCAATTTGCATATCAGGAAAGAACTGCAAATTAACGATCCATTCAAAAAAATAAGAACGCTGAAAATTGAGGAACAAAACGTAAAATTAAAAAAAAGAAGACAATGAAAATTTATAAAGAAACTATGAAAGATCGCTGTTGTAATTAATTAATCCACCTTCATGTAACTCATAAGTAAACCAAAGAAAGTGAAAAAGAAAAGACACCTGAACTAAGAAGAATACGCCTTTAAACCGATTTGATAGGAATTATATATATATATATATATATATATATATATATTCTACAGAAAACGAGAGATTCTAAGTACCGGAAAAAGAAGCATGAGTAAGAAATCGAACCTGAAAGAAAATGCGCAAGTCAGATTTTTTTATTTTTAAAGAAGAGTTTTGGCTTACAGAGTGAAAGAAAAGTTCGGTGGATCGAGGAAAGAAGCGGAAAGAAATTGCGGGGGGTCGATCTACTTTTTGCTTCTCTTTTTTTGGGGTTGGATGAAGATGATTGATTCGAGGTGATACGCCGTCGTTTTCCCAGGGGACTGAAGTTTTAGAATGGGTACGAGCTTTTATTTTGGATAAACTACACCCTGGTGACTTATTCTTGTTCATCTAATTCTTTTTTCAATTTAATAATTTAAAATAAAATAATTGTATGAATTAATTATTATTGTAAAAAAAAATTACGGATGTAGTACATAAATATATTAAGTGATTGATATATTACATTTTTTTATTGACTTTTGATTAAAGTTTAAAATTTTCTTATAATTAATTCAATGTTTTTCTCTAATTTTTATAGATAGACCCCAAAATTTTAGTAAAAATGAAAAAATATATCAAAATAAAACTCTATTTTAGAGTCATCATGGTGCGATTTACCATTTTATTTTTCATCTCTTTTGGTCAAAGACTAATCTTAGTTATCAATTCTATCTAGGTAAAAATGCTGTCATTCCATTTTTCCTTTTGGCCAGTAATATCATTTTATTAATTTAAAGATTTTATTTATTGATTACTTTAAAAAATTATATATTGATAGGAAGGGTAATTATTTGGTACCTCTGTTAAGTTTTTTTATTTAATTAATAAGGTTAAGATTTAGCCACATGTTTTATTTATTGTTTTAATTTTTAAATATAATTTAAGTATATTTGATAAATTTTAATTCCGGTTATGAGATAAAAATTTCATCATGTACCAAATAATTATTGTTAATAAATAATTAGATTTGGATTGATAAAGTTACATTAATTTAAGGAGCTAAATTTGAGTTAGTTTAAGTATATAATAATCTTCAATTTAATTAGTATCGAATTTGATTAATTTTATAAATACTTTTAAAAATGTAAATTAGATATTCAAGTAATTAAAAGATTGATGAGTTTTATGGTATCTAATCTCATAATAAATAAAAGAATAAATCATTTTCGTAAAAAAAAATGGTTAAATTAACGACCTTTTGAACTAAATTTAACCACCCCTGCTCCTTGTCTCTATCCGCACTCAAACTTTGGCTCCAAAATCCTCTCACTGATTTTCAGGTACGTATATAATAGCACCTAGATTTTTTGTTTGGTTGGTGCGAAAATCGAGCAAGACGAAAGAAAGAGAGAGAAAAATCTTCAATCTCCGTCGATTTTGCTTCAAAAACACCAAAATTGAAAAAAAGAAAAACTTGTTTGGAAACGAACAAATCAAATTTTCGTACGTAACAGTTTCTTTTTCTCACATTTTCCTAGCGATCAAGCAGAGCATGGTATCTCTAATTTTGATTTTCGAATTTGATTGATCTTCTTACTTCACCTTTGTTACATAGTGAATCCGAAAATCTCTAAGGCCAATGAAGCAACTTGAGATTGAGAATGGAGATTTCCCGCCAAAAAGTGTCGAGTTAGTTACACTCACATCTACTCCTTGTTACCAGCCGAAAAGGATAAAATCAGTTGAAAAGACGTCCGATTCAGTTAAGATTACAGTTACAGAGAGATCATCATCACATTTCCCGCCAAAAAAGAATCTGGCTAGGCAGCTTGTCTTCACAGAGTTCGGCCTATCTCCCATCATCTCAACTTCATCACCGTTGCCGGTGGAGAAGCCGGGCTCCGAGATGCATTTGTCTCCTAGGAGTCCTTTTTCCTCGATGTGAGTTTTGGTTTTTGTTTTCCCTTTTTGGAAAACTTTCTTTCTTTCCCCCCCTTTTTTTTGGTTGATTGGAGTTTTAAAATTAGAAAAGAAGGGAATTTTAAAATCAACTTTGTTTTCTGTTTGGTTGCTGAGACAATAGGGCTAGATAAATGAGAACATAGATAAAGGTACTTATTATTAAAGGTTTACTTTTATATAAGCACCTTTTTGCACTTTTACGTTTCTTAAAATCAAGCTTCTTTGCCATTGTAAAATCTAATTCCATTTTTTGTTTTAACTATTTCAAGATCCAAGTCATCAGATTCTCCAATACCGGTCCCATGGGCTAATATTAAAGCAAACAATGGTACTCCAAAAGGTCCAAAACAATGCGGTTGCAAACAATCTAAATGCTTAAAATTGTGAGTTCTATTTACTTACATTTTGAATTGTTTAGTTCATGCATGGGCTACTACATAGAGCTGCATGTTAACAGTTAGAATTTTGTTGTTTCTGATCTGATCTAAACGAAATACTATTTTTAATTTTATTTTTCTCTAGTATGATGGCCTTCAAATGAAATTCTTCGGTTTTTATCCAAGAATATAATAATATATCTGCTACTAATTTTCCATCTGTTTATCCATCTTTCTCTTTTCCTCTGTGCCCAAAGCATTGGTCCCGGTAAGTTTTCTTTATGATATCTGTTCTTGCTTGACAAAGTTCTGTAACCTAATGTAGAACTCTGCTTGGATTTGGTTGTTTGGATGCTACATTACTCTTTTTACTTTGCTCATAGAGTAGTACATTTCAATGCGTTTTCTTTTCAAAGATTTAACCTCTCTGAAATTTCCCACGCACAAATCGATAGGTACTGTGATTGCTTTGCTTCCGGAGAGTATTGTAATGGGTGTACATGTGCTGATTGTTGCAATAATGTTGAGAATGAGGATCTGCGGAAAGCAGCAACCGAAATCATTTTAGAACGTAATCCACGTGCTTTCAAGCCAAAGATTTCAAACAGTCCATGTAGTCCTCAAGATATTGAGGTATGTGACTAAATCTTTCACATTTGCCAGAAATGTTTTCCCAGATACTTTTTTTGGGATGGTTTTGTATGTCTATAAACTCATTGCAAACTGAAAAGTTACATTTAAATTAAATATTTTGCACATGGATACATTTGTTAAAAGCTGCTATACAGAATGGTAGCATGCAGCAATTGCTAATCAGTAGCTTAGCTTAGTTTATATGTTGAAAATTTCCTGTCTCCGTTCATGAATATCATTGTCTTAATTCTTGGATTGCTTGTGGGCATTATCTTCAAGTTGGCCTTCTTTACTTATTGTCAATTGGTTTTAGGTTAGATGCTTAGCATGGTAACCAAATTCAAGTTTTATTTTGTTGTTTTTTGCATACCTGTCGGCTCTTCTTTCTCTGCCTAGCTTGTTAAATTCACATTGATTAAATCTTAAATTACCTGTGATCTTATATTTAAGTTAAACATATCTACCTATACTAATTGTTTTTAAGTTGGACGCTTAGCAATTACAATAACCCTTCTTCAGTAAAGGATGCAAAAAAAAATGTTAGTTCATTACCCCTGAATTGAGTGATTGAGAGGAGTGAAATTTGCTGCATCTCTTCTTTCAGCATGATGGCCTTCAGGTTTAGTTCAGGTCACCCTGTACAACTGATTTTAAAATGCAAATGATTTTCAGGTTATGTTCTGCTTTTATTATTTTTTAATGTTTTCTTTCTTGTCGTTTTGTTTTTGGTCATGGTCAACTACAAATGATCTGCAAGTAGGGAGATAAAATAGATTCTCCACAAGTGGGGAGGCACGAGAGGGGATGCCACTGCAAGAAATCTGAATGCCTGAAGAGGTACTGCGAGTGTTTCCAAGCTAATGTCTTCTGCTCTCAGAACTGCAAATGTGTGGATTGCAAGAATTTTGAGGCATGCAAGGAGTTGATAACTGCTTCTTGCAAGGAAGACAGTACGTCCATTATCTGTAAGAACTCTGAGGGATGTTATGGGAGGATTGCTAGTTCTCAGATGGACAATGCCAGCAGGAAACTTTACAAGAGCTTTAAAGGATCTGAGGGACTTATGGCAATCACTGGTGGTGATTGCATTGATACAAAAATCTACATTCAGCGGGTTATTACAACAACTTCAGATGCCACTGGTTTATCGGGTCAGCGCTTGTCCCAGGAATCTAGGAAGAGGAAACTTCAGGAGCTTCCTTCAAATGAGAAAATTTCACCAAGTCAAAGCTTCTCTGACTTACAAAAGGTACATATATTATATATAACATTCGAGTATTTTATTCACTTTCTGTGGTTGGGTGTTGGGGAAATACCAAACTGCTATATATTATTTCCTACTGCAAGATTCCTACAATTGAAATGTGCAGAGGTTGACTTTCAGTTTGAATAAGTTACAGTTTTTCTTATTTGTTTGGCAGGTGATCAGTCAAAGAAGCTCTTGCCCCTCATCTACCTTGTCAGTTGGCCCTACTTGTCATATAATTAATTCTGCTATGGTGGGCTCTTTAAGGGATCCATACAGGTTTATATTATCCTGAGAGATTATTTGTTTATTCAATGAAAGTTTTGCATTCTATTTGTAGAAAAAAAACTAACTGGTGACATCTGATTATGGTACAAGATTGACGGTAGCTAATGTCTATCATCTACTTGACACAAGCAAAGTCTGCTCAGGATTGGCCGTTTTAGCAGAAGCCGCAGCTTTAGCTCAAGCTGCCAATCTTTTCGCAGGTATACTTTGGTTAGGACCAAAATATTATATTCTAATTGTTGCTTACCTATCCACTTATCCTTTGTTTTCGATAGCTTGGTCAACTGTTTCACTTATTATTGTGTATCTGAGATCAAATTGCCGAAAGTTATATTTGACTTGTAACTTTACATGAAGCTTGTTTTTTTTTAATACTCTGAACCAGAGGTGAAAGATGGAGAAGAAAACAAGAATGGTGACATTCTTGGAGCCAAGGAAGATGACTATCAGGAGCGACCAGCTCAAGTTCAAAAAAAGGCAGCTGATGACTTTAATCTAGGTTTTGCTGCTAAGGATGTGCAAGAAGGAAGGGCTTCACTTCCTGGAATGGTCGGATTAATCTGTAATGAAAAAAATAAACAGTTGATGGAACCTACTTCAGGAGACCAGATTCTGAACCGTAACCTCAAGAATGCCTATGCAGAGCAGGAAAGGTCTGTTTTGTCCAGTTTCCTAGACTTTCTTGAGAAACTCATCATTTCAAAAATATGAAAGTAAGATTCCCATGCCTCATCTCATCTATCAATCTAATAGATACAAAATGTTATGTGAGAACATGTAACTATATCCTGAATTGAATAACATATCCTCTGTAAAATTATTGTCTAGGAAGAGTTAAGGAAACATAGATAATAAAACTGTCACTGGAAAGGAAATAACAAGACTTCTAAGGCAGATAGATTAGAAGATAATTAAGACATTAGAACAAAGGAACTGAACTGACAACCAAAACAAAGAATATGAACTTTGAGTTGCTGTCCTCTCCTGCCTGTCATACGGAACCATCAGGATGATATCTCTGTCTCAACCTAGAAAATATAAGGTGAATGCAAATATATTTCCTTGTTATTGTGCTTATAAAACTAACATCCTGTTTTTTCAAAATCTTTTGGTTTCACAGGTAGATGATGCTCTTCTATTCCCCTTTCATTATCTTCTTCGTGTTTACGGGACAAATCAGTGCTTCCATGATCAGTAAGAACTCTGAGGAACATGACGGGAGGATTGCTAATACTCAGATGGACAATGCTGAAGACAGGAACTGAAGTTTAGCTCAACTTGATGCTGAGCTTTTGGCAGCAGTAATCATCCTAAAGCTCATGATAAAGAAAAATGTTGGCACGTTTATTTGTGCTGGCATTACCGGCCTCAATGAAGGGTACACTGTAGACTACTAAACTAGTTGAAACAGGAAACCGGAACTTAAAACATTTCTACAATTTGACATCTGTTTTACATTTCACTGACCTGATTTTCTCTACCCAGTTCACAGCAGGTGATGTTGGGGTCTCAGATTTTTCTACTGTCTCTAATACAGGAAGATCAGCATTTTTCTTTTGTTTCTCCATTATCTGGCAAGTTGCATAGCGCATAACTTTGCTATGAATTATTGATCCTACTGCTTTCATTCAATCGATTTAAAATAATATAACTGAACTAAAACAAGGACGATAACAGTTTAAGCTGAGGAAAAAAAATTCTAGAAATCTAAAACATATTTCAATTATAGTACTCAGTTTGACTGGTTCGATTGAAAATTTTCATTTGTGTGCCTGCCCCATAACTTCGATAGATACATGCTTCGGTTGTTTCTATGGCTAAGAACAGTGGAAAATGTAGGCCCTTGGCTCAACTTTCAGGTAATTTATAATTACGTTGGGTTTGAAGTTAAAAAGCATCACACTTAACAGTAATACAGAAAAAAAGATTACACCATAAAAGAAGATGCCATATTTCAACACCACTGCAACACGAACCACATTAGAATTGCAGGGCTGGTCCTAGATTACTTGTTTAGCATTCGAATTCACTATCCAAATATTTGTGATAATGACTTGTTGATGATTTGGAACAGTTCTTCCCTGCAAAAACAGATGGTTCGGAGTTAGGTTATTCCAACTGAGCTAAAGATTCACAGCTCAAAGTGGTGCTCTCTTCATCAATATACCAAAAAAATCATATTGCATGCACAAGTAACAACTATGGGTTTCACCATCAACAAATCTCTAACGTCAAGGAATTCTACTTACCGATCTGGTTTGAACAATAGATACCGGTAAATAAACCACTGAAAAAGCAAAGTATGAGTTAGTACTTGAAGCCTCCATGGAGATGAGGAAACATAAATATATATACCAGTGAGGTATTAAGCATTGGTCAAACTCAAAAGCTCGTGCTCGGCCAACTTACCAAGGAAAACAGTATGCCAATAATTTCCAGCACATTTGGGATAATTGGCAATTTGTCAATAACCTATTCATATCAAAGAGACTTGACCTTATGTTTGATCTCAGAGCTATAACTCCAATAGTCAAAACTAACAAATATGGTTTGAAACTCCAAAGCAATCAATTACCGAAATCAAATTAGTTGAAGTCCACAGGGCCACAATAGCTGCAAATCCCAGACCAATGAGACCTACCCTATCTTCATCAGATTTATCCCACTGTTCCAAGCAAATTAAAGCTGAATCAGAAAAAAATAAAAACAAAAAATATACTTTATGAATACCGCTTCTTAAGGCAAGAGTCGAGGATGGATACTATTCCTTGCTTTATGGAAATCAGAAAAGAAGACAGAATTGGAAAATACAGAAGGAGAAATGAAATATAAAAGTTATATCAAATTTAAGCATAGAAATTCTCCTATTTCTTGAACAAAGTACTAACTGTCCCCCCCCGCCCCCCAATATGTTTTGAGCATATATGGAGTGCAATCATCACAATGATACGCAAGTGTGTGTCTAGGAGAGAAACCTACAACATTTCGCACAGACTTGACAATACTAAGTGAGGTAGAAGACTCTGAGCTATCACCAGTAGCCTTCACAAAAACAGCACAGTTTCGTCTCCCTGCAATGCAAGAATATCAAGTGAAAAGGGAAAGAGTAAATTACCCAAAGCATGAAATATTGCAACTGATAGAACCTAATTGCCAAACATTTTCAGTTTTCAATCCAAACAAGTTTCTGATGAACATCAGAGACAACTAAAAGCGCTAACTCTATAATCCCCATGCAATAAATCTTAGACACCCAAACCATTCTCAAGTAATTGTCCTGTACCTACACTGGAACTGCCAAAGGATTAACATAGTTGAATCCCATTCCGCAGGCCGGCATGCCTGACATGAAGGATAAGCATACGACACAACAAACCAAGATAATTAACTGAAAATTTCTTCCTTGGATTATCTCGACACCAATGATTGCCATTTTTCACAAGAATTGTTCATTTCCATGTCATAACTTTAGTCTAGAAAAGACCACATTGATATCCCCTTAGGAATCCTATTACCAGGTTGTCACTCAAACGCGCGCGCGCGCACACACACACAATATTACCACTGTTTTAGCCCAACTCCCACAATAATTCCCCCCCCCCCCCCAAAAAAAACCTATTTTAACCATAATATCCCCAGATTGATATTCATTTTTAACCCATGAAGATTTATATTGTAACTCAAAGCGTCATCTATCTCATAGTAATCTATAACTAACATAAAAAGGTGAAACTTAATGAAAATAAAGGCTCAAATTCAACCATGAACTAACCAAAAACAATCCAATCCAAGTGCAAATTGAACCATCATATTTAAATTTACAGTAAAACCTTAAAAAAAACAGTTGCTTTAGGATAAATAAAGTGAATAACACACCTCCGGTATAAGAAACTGGGAGTTTTGGAAAAGTCCCGAAAAGGGTCTTTCTATCTTGTAAAAGCAATGGCGGAAGCAGGTGTGCAGTAAGGGAAGCCATGAAAAAACCTGCTAAAAAGCGCAAAGAAAAGCAATTCCGAAAAATGAGTTATATTCGTGGGAGTCCAAAAGGGTTTTAGACTTTAGATTTACCTTAGTTGTAGCTAAACGAGACACTGAGAGAGAGGAAGACCCTTTAAAATAAAATAAAAAATCTGTGGTGAGGCAGGGAAAGTACGAAAGGCATGGCAGTAATCAATATGGGCCTCAAAATCAAAGGAGGGTGAAATCTAGTGTAGCAGGGTCTATCTTGATCGGTATGATTTATGGCTCATATTTATAGAGCAAACTTGGAGAAAATGCTGATTTTAAAATTTATTTAGGGAAATAAACATTTTCAAAATTTATAAAATTAATTAAAAATATAAATGAAAGTAAAAGAGAAATTGAACTCGAGAATTAAGAATAAAATTACTAATATTTAATTATTTAATTAAATGAGTAAATATGTCAAAAAGAAAAAAGTTGGAAAGCGTACCGTAACACGATTTAAAATTCACCTTTTCAGCAAATTTGATCCATATCAACCGCTTTGATGAATTGCCCAATTTCTCTTACAATTTTAATTTTATATATTCCTTTTCTATTTAATTAGATTTTGGAAATACACAAATTTCATATTTTTAGTGAAAATGATTAATATATCATTTGGTACTTATATTTAATTTTAATGTTTATTTTAGTATTTTAAGTTTTATTTTATCCCAATTTGGTAACTAAGTTTGACTGAAATGTTACTTTAATACTTGAGTTTTTCAATTTAGTATGAGGTTTTTGTCCCAATAGTTTCAATGGTCAATTAGGTATCTAAGTTTTTGTCTCAATTAACTATATGGTTTTTTATTAGAGTACATGTGTCAAACATTCATTAAGCAAGTACAAAAAAATAAACTTAGATACAGACTAATATATTAACTCTAAATCAAAAGCCTAAATACTCATTTAACACTTGAACTTGGTCCTTTTCTAAACTCGTATTTTTTTTCTATCGATTGTGTTTGGTATATTTAACAAAATTAAAAGGTGATGAGATGATAACATGTAAGAGGAATTACCTAAAAATAATATATATAATTTTAAAAATTTAAAAATATATATAAAGTTAAAAATTTAAAAATTATATATCTAAAAAATCACTAAATTCAAAATATATGTAAAAACAAAACAAAAATAAATTAAGTAAGTTTCATCTTTTACCAGATTTTGGTACTTGAGCTAAAATTGTATTCCTTGCCAATTCAATGAATCAACAAATACATTCCAACATGATTAACTCCAATCATGGCAAAATTAGAAAATTAGAAAATTTGGCAATCCAAATCATTATCAAATTCATTTCAACAAATTACAATGTAACTAAATCCTTTTCAATCCTATCTACACCAATTCATGTGGTAAATGTATCAGCTTTTAAGGTTCCACTATCAACAATAACAAAATTGATCAAATTCATAAATTTGATAATTTATCAGTATGATGTTTAAAGAAATTTTATTTTCAATTTAATACTTAAATAATCACGCTGTTAACTAGTTTGCCTTGAAATGTTGACCTCATACTCTCACATTTTAACTCTTTTTCTCATTAAACTAATATGATTTATTCAAAATAATTAAAATTTTATTAAAATGTCTGTTCACAAAATGGGATGGGATTAAGCGTGTTTGATTAACGATATCAAATCAAAACTTTCAACATTTGATCATCATTTTAATTTTTACTCAATATAAATTTTTAACAAAAAATATTAAATAAGATAAGTATATAGGTAGCTTTTTATCCTTTGTTATTGAAAATATCAAATTAATTTTATTTGATTAAAATTATATATTTGAAATAAATTATCCTTTTAAAAAACAGTGAGAGATTCAAATTATCATATTTAAATTTTGTCCAAAATAATATAAAATATCTTATTAATAAATTAAAACTAATAAATAAATAATTTATTACTTTTATCATACAATATAATTAATTTTGTAATTATTTTTTAACTAATTTATCAATTAATTTTTTAATATAAATTTAGTGTTTACAAAATTTAGTATAAAAAAATCAGATGAATGTACTTTTTTTAAAAAAAATTAATACTATTTGTTATTATCGCCTAAAAATTCAATCTTTAAACGTATCTAGATGTTGTTGAGCGCCATTGGGGTGAGCATTGAGTGCTGAACAATGGGCGATTGTTCAATATTTCCATCGACAAAGTTTAAGAAAACAGTGAAAAAATTGATGCATCCTTGGTAAAATGCAGAAAACGTCCCTTAGGTTGCATCATCCAATGGCCATTGTATGGTAATTGGATGCTCCAAGAAAAGAACTGTCCACACCATGAACCGGACCGTGGTCGTGTCTAGCCCTTGATACCAGGCATTGGATGTCAACGTAAAAATTGCATCTGAAGAGAATAGCATTGGGGGTGCTCCAAGACAGTTGCACTAATGCTTTCGAATCCATGGTGGTATTTGCTCCTGTGTACATAACTTGAATGCAGTCAGTGCTCAAAGGATGCAACCCAAGCAGCATTGCGATGTTAACTTCAGGTTTCTCCAATCTTCCTGACGGGCTCGAGTCGAGGGCGTTAGTGATCACTTTTAGGCACGAGAAGAGCAATGATGCCGAAGGAGGTTGTTTGCTTACAAATCCTAACAAAAAGCTCCCCATCCGTTAAACTAACCATGTAACCTGTGGAATCTTGTACATTAAGACGAAACAATGTGAAGATGGTTTATTACAATAGCCTTCTTAACTTCTCTATCATTATTCATTACAATCCTTGAAGTAAAATCTTTGGGAACTTGAATTTGAAAATATGAATTTAGATGTTAAAGATTGTGAATTAGAAATGCTCATAACCCAATCCAATAGTACCCAGAATTTTCTTGCCTAAATCAAGTTCCTCTGCGTCCAGACTCAAACAGCCTCCCAACCTTGCTTGATCACTAAAAATAAACTTATTTACTAACTACAAAGAAGCCCATCAAAGTTGAAGCACCAATATCATCACAAACCCAATAAACAATCCATATCAATTGGAAACAACAATTGTTACATTGACACAAGCACAATTGCAAAAGATTACAAATTTACCGCACCAAAAGGGCCACATCCCAAGGAGTTTAACACTAAGCCGGCTCCTCTCAAGGCTGGTTTGACTCCAACGGGATCCCAAGCTCCCCTGTCTCTTCATTCCCGGGCTTCCCATTCTTGCTTGGTATGGGCACAGCAATGAAAGTCTTGGTCTTGCTAATAGGCCTGCTCTTTTCCAGCTGCACAATGTCACCGACTTGGAACTGGTTATCAGGGTCATGAGCCTGGAACTTCTTCTTCTTCCTCACACGCCTCTTGTACTTAGGATGCGGGGCTAAGCGCACCACCTCCACCGACACAGTCTTATCATTTGTAGCACAAACGACCTTGCCTTGCATGGATTTCATTGCCCTGATTGGAGGGAGAAAAGCCGGGGATTTCAGTGGCTGGCAAGACAGGGAAGAATTGGGCTTTGAGAGACGATAAAGGGAGGTTGAGCTGCCATGGAGAAATGGTGATGACAATTTCAGAGATTGCAGAGAGGAGGTTATTGACATTTTGGGTTAATGTCTTTGGCGTTGGGAGTTGAAGAAGGGAGGGTAAAGAATGGAGGATTTTCTATTTTATTTCTATTATGCTATGGATTGGGCATTTTGGGGTTGGGAGTTGGGACCGTTGGATATATTACTAGTTGACAGTGAGAACCGTCCAATTAATTAATCACAATTTTACATTCCATAAATTTACAAAATATTTAATAAAATATGTAAAAATTATAATACATGTGTTGGATTTTTAAATACAAAAAGATCAAAAAAAAGTAATATCATAATAATATTTGTTATCATCTAAAAAATATATATTAATTATATTACATTTGAGTTGGTAATTGGTATCCATCATCTCAGTAAAAACTTGATTCAATTTGAAAATATTGAAAAAATTTGAATTTCGAGTTAATCGAATTGAGTTATTAGAGTTAACTTGAATAAGTAATTTGAGTTTTGAGTTTGAATCGAATTGAATTTTACAATTCAATAATTCAAATAACAAATTGGTGTAAATACCCTTTTGATCTCTGAGTAAATTGGTCAATTTTAAAAATATTCTAAAATAATAATTTTGAGGACCTAAATAAGTTAATGATTCAAGTTTATCATACTAATATTAAAGTATTTTATTCTTTTTATTATTTTACTTTGAAAAATTTCAAATATATATGATTTCATTATGTGCTCTAACGTAGAATTAGTTATCTTGTAACAAAATTTAAGTTAATATGTTTAATTCTTTAATTTAACTCGATTCAATTAAACTCGAATTTTATTTTACTCGATTTAATTAAAAAAAATTATATTAAGTTAGGACTTATCAATTTAAAATTTTTCTCTCAAATTGACTTGTTGCTGATTGATGTTATATAGGAGCGAAACACATAACCTTCTTACCCCCACAAGTATTAGAGGCAATGATTAAATTCATCCGTTGCGTTCATTGAGAGTCGAACTCAGTGATAATAATCAGAGGCTTGACTCTATTAGTTAATGTGACCTTTTTGGTATCAATCAAAGCCATTTGTTTCATGCTTAGCTGGTGTCTTTCAGTTTTAAATTCTCTGATTCAATTTATAGTGTTCTTTGCCAGTGTCCACTGTTCCTCGTAAGAAAGCTGCCTGAAAACCTATAGGAATATCACAATCAATGGGAGTAAACAACTATTGAAGAAAACATGAATTTCTAAAAATAAAATCATATTAAACGGCTACCAAACTACAATATCTTTTCTTGGTATTTTAATGACAGCATACATGGAAAGCTTTAAGCTCCATAGTATTAGTTTCCTTCCCTATTTACAGAAAGGAAGCCATGTAAAAATACTGAATGTAGCTAGCAGCCTACAAGTCAACAAGAGTAATCCCATATCTAAGTTGAAATATGATACATACATACATACATACGTATAGTTGTCTATCTCTCCAACTGCTTCCATTAATGGCGTTCTTTCGGGCTTCTTACTCCACCCAAGGATTCAAGATATGAAACCTTGCTAGTCGCTACGTTTAGGTTCTTTTCATCCATATCTTTGGATAAGTCATCTTTGCAATCTTTGCTGTCCTCAAAGTCATTGTCGAGTAGATCTCCACTCCAAGTAAGTAAGTCTGAGAGGGTCATCAAATTCGATTTTTCATTGTCATTTCCTGAACTCGGATTTGCCGGGCTCTTGGATGTTGCTTGACTCGGGTTTCGAGCAACAGAATCAGCATAGAGCACATCTCCTATCCTGGACAACACTGTAAAGGCCAAGCTTTCCAGTATTCTTGAATAGCTCTCCAAGAGAGCTTGTCCTACATCCTGTGATACCAACAAGTCCTTTTAACAAGTTCCAATGCATAAATGATATGTATGAGCAGAAGAGGTATGGTTACCCGGTTGTATTGGATTTTGCTGATGTCAAGTGAAGATTGAGGAATGCCAGGGTACTGATGTTTCAAAATGCGTAAGATGGTCTCAGCTCTCTCCTCAAACAGTTCTCTCTTTTCATAGCTAACAGCAGAGCTCCAAGCTGATTTCCCATCCTTTTGGTGCATCTTCCTCTTCCATATCACAATAGATGCCTCAATTCTATTCTTCAGGTCTAATATCTTGTGCTCGCTTGATAAATCCGTAGTTGCGAGAAACTGGTTAGGGTCAAAGAATTCTACTGTGATACTCCTATAGGTTGAATCACCAAGACTAGCTCTCCCATTCTAAACACCACCAACCAAAAATAAATGGAAGGATTATTTTATGACAGTGGATTCATGGAAATTATGCTATGTTCATCATCTTCTTTTGTTTACCTTTGGGAGGGAGTCAAGGTAGTTTTCAGGGATCTCCATCTCTGTCAGAACTTGAGCATTGATAGACATTGCTGCTTTAAGTACTTGAGTCATGGCTTCCCTTTGGCTCTGCAGGTTCTTTTTTGCTGCATCTGACAAACCTTGTTCCGGAACTTTAACAGTAGGCAGCCACCATTTGTCATCTTTTCTTTTGCTGTTCCCTTTCTCTTCATCTGTCGCATCCTTTGACAAATAATAGAACTCGTCTTGGTCTTTGAATGAATCCAGACAATCCTGTTCATTTTAAAACCAAATTAATCATTAAATGAGGTACTACTAGTTTACTGCTCAATTTATATCCGTAAATAATCCTTACAAGAAGCATTGTATCAAGAGTTCGGAGGGCTGGAATGTTCATTAGAAGATCAAATCGTTGCTTTGTCACCATTATCTAAAAATCAAAGAAATAAAAGTAATGCATATGTATATGGATATAGATGTAGGCATAGTGAGAGAAAGGTACCTCCATGTTTGATCCATCCTTGGCTTTTTGTTGAGAAGGAACAAATTCAACAATGCAATCACTCACAGACAAGAGCCAATCTATTTCTTTTCTCCACCTTGATTTCCTTTCAGCTGTCATAGGCTCTAAGCGTGATTGTTCACCAAACACAGAAGCTGAAACCCAATAGGGGAATTGCACAAGAAAATGATGAACATTAGTGAGAAATTTTCTATCGATTACACTAAAAAAGACATTGTTAATGACCAATACCAGCAAGGTTTGTAATGGCATTTGACAGTGCTAAAGCTGATGAAACCCCCTTTCCTCCACCTGACATATCCTCTCCTAACAGTAATTTAGCAAACTTTTCCTTCATCTGCTCCATATCTGAATCAAAATCATGGCATAAATCTTCATAACAAGGAATCTACAATACAAAATATATTGCAGGCAATTTGAAGAAGAAGAAGCATGTATGAAATCTTGCCAGTTAATAGCTGCTTTTCTCTGGCTTGGAAAGTAGCAGCCAAATCATCCATGACCTGCCTCAGCTTCTCGTTTTGATCCGATTCAGGGAGATCACTCGGATGATCCGATCCCTGAGTTCCATCTGCAGCCTCTTCATTCCCAGCTGCTGACCCTTCTAATACACTACCATTCCCGACGCTCATACTTTTGCTACGTCTCTTCTCATTCTTACCACGGAAATTAAACAACCCAAGTGTACCAACCATGTTTAACGTTGTTTATGTTTGTTGCAGGAGATATATGAAAAAGAATCCCCTCTTCCAAATGAGGTCGAGAGAGATAAATGGTGAAAATGGGGATATTAGTGAGATGGAGGGGAATGTAAAGTTGGGTTGGATTTTCCATATTTGAGACATGGATGAACGTGGGGTGCATGTTTATATGACCAACGAGGAGAATAATGATCAAAGAAATCAAATTTAGTTTATTCTTGAAAGGGTCTATTTTCCTTCTTTTCATTTAAGCAAAAGGCTTAACAATTGATGGTTCAGTTTCAATTCCATAGTCAAACCATGCTTTGAACTGAATGCCATGCTACAATATCTCACCACTCGCTTAACATGCATAAATTTTATAGCCTTAATAGGTATTGGAAAAAATAAAAAAAACTTAATTCCCACGTAATTGAACCCTTATTGTTAATAAAAAAAATTCAATGGAACTTTTTTATTAATAATTTTGTCTTTAATCACTTTAATTGTTAAAATCAACTTATGGGTCAATAAGGTGATACATGACTATCTCTAATTTAATCTTTTATTTTTCTAATAAAATCGTAAAAAATAAAATATTATAAAAATATTAAAATTTTATATAAACTTATAAATAAATAAAATATTAAATTTATAAAAACTTATAGATTTTTCAAATAAATTATAAAAATAATAAAACATATTAAAATATTTAACAATTTATATAAACTTATAAAAGTAAAAAATCATAAAAAGTATAAATATTCTAATACATTATAAAATAAAAAATGTCCCTTATTACTTCCTCATTTTAGAAATTTAACCCCTAAAATCATAATGAATACATGGTATCAAACCAATCGTTAGATAATGAGAATATTCGTCAGGTCGTTAGGGTAATTTTCATGTTGAATCAAATGTTCTCGACCTTCCACGGATAAAACGACAATTGTGGGACCTTAACCTTTTTATTTATAATTTATTGTTTTTATTTTTAATTTTTTATCTCCAATTTTTAAGTACAGTACATAGTTTAAACCTTGAAAAGTTAAAATTATTTTCTAAGTATTATAAAGTATTTTTATACGATTAGATACTATAAAACCAAAATTTCATTATCCAACTATTGCAAATATTAGCATATTCCGATATGAAATCTTTTGATGACTATTCCCATTATCCAATAGTTAGTTTGATACTACGTTTTCATTTTGATGACGTGACAAGCTAAAATTAAATGACCAAAACATAATTTAGATCACACATAAGTGACTATTTATATATATATGTATTTCCTAAAATCAATTAAATTAAAAACCATTTTATTTTAAAATATTTAAATAAAAAATTTTCACCACAAAACTTTTATTTTGTTTTTTTTTTTAAGAATGGTTATGTTGAAGGCAGATTGACTCCTCCGAGAGAACTCTTCGAAGTGTCATTCTTGAGGACATTAACCCGATCCCTCAATAATGGAAGGCATTGCCCCTCAGGGGAGCATTTTTTCCTCCCCCTCCCCCCTCCCCAAAAGTGCCTTGTGTGGTTCACAGAGGAGACACCTCGACCTTATATAGATGTACAATCACCTATCAATAAACGACGTGAGCGTCTTACCTTTGGTAGGATTCCATAGGTCAGAGGTTCAAATCTCACTTAAGTTGAGACATTTATGTTGCCTCTTGTATGTCTACGTATATTAAAGTATAAATATTAGATTTTAAATTTTGAAGCAGTACAAACAACTTGAGCATATTTAAACTTATAAAAATCAAGCAAACATAGGATCATGTTTAAGTACAACTCCAACATGACCAACAAGGCAAATCTCCCTTCCAACAAAGAGAAAAAACACAAGAGGCAACAACATCTCTTATTAGCTTCAGCTATTAATGGGGGTCAATCCTATTACTGTGTATGAAGCCCTTTACTCGAAAATCTCGTGAATCTTCGAAAAAGGGATTCATCAATTTGTCACGAAAATGAAGGGGAACACTAAAGCCTAACATAGAAACATAAAACATAAATTACACTTAAGGTCATTAAACAATTAGTAAATTTAAGTTTTAATTACTCAACTTTAACAAGATAAAATGATCATTGAATTGTTTGAAAGTTTTCATTTAAATCATTGAACTATTTGAAAGTTTTTATTTAAGTTACTAGGTTGGTAATTTTTATTTAAAGTCCAGCTAGCGAGATTCAAACGATGATTCGATGATCAATATAATGGATCTGTTGAAGTTGGCCTACATGCAGCCAAGAAGTAGAGAAGCAGCCCGAGCCATGAATGTTGCAGTTGAAGATGGTGCTGCTGTTTTTGTTTAGTTTTGTTACTTTAATTAACATTTTGTAACTTAATTACATTCAAACCAAGTTGTTAATGTACTTGATGTAATATGTCAATGTTTGAGCTGATAAATCAACTTTACTAAGTGTGCAAGTTATGTTTCATTAGTTTCAAGGTTACTTAGTGGTAGTAGGTAATGTTTAGGTAACAATTTGTTTATTTTGACCAACTTATGTTTGGTATATGTATTGGCATTATGCCATCTTTCAAGTTAATGAAAATTTCATCAAAATTCATCATCAAATTCTCTTTTCTTGCTTTCTTTTATCTTTCAAGCCCGATTCTGTTTTGTTAGCTCAGCAAGTATCGAGCCTTCAAGCTCAAGAAACTGCTAACTTCATTCATTTCACATTCTTAGTTCCAATAATTGGTATCTATAGCTCATCTTCTTAGTGGACTTGTCATTTTTCATTCCAATAATTGGTATCTATAGCTCATCTTCTTAGTGGACCTGTCATTTTTCATTCTTCAAAACTATGTCTTCTTCAGGTTTCTCTCTAGCTGCACCACTAGTCTTCAATGGAGAATGCTACCACATTTGGGTAGTAAAGATGAAAACCTACCTGTAGGCATTCGACTTGTGGGAAGTGGTTAACTCGGATATTGAACCAGCACCTCTAAGAGCCAATCCCACAATGGCTTAGATCAGGCAGCACATAGATGAAAGAATTAAGAGACACAAGGCCATGTCTTGCATCCAAAACAATGTGTTTGACGTGATTTTCACAAGGATCATGGCTTGTGAGTCACCAAAGCAGGCCTACGACAGGCTAAATGAGGAGTTTCAAGGGATTGAAAGAACGAGACAGCAACAACTATTGAATTTGAGAAGGGACTTTAAAATTTTAAAGATGAAGGAAGAAGAAACAGTGAAGCAATATTCAGACAGAATCATAATTGTCGTGAACAACATCAGATTGCTTGGGGACCAGTTTAGTGAAGTAAGAATTGTAGAGAAGGTTATCTCAACCTTGCCTGAACGATATGAGGCCAAGATCTCATCCCTTGAAAACTCGAGAGATTTGACTAGCATCTCCTTGACTGAATTGATTAATGCTCTTTATGCTCAAAAGCAAAGAAGAGCCAACAGACAAGAAGAGCATCAAGAAGGTGTATTCTAAGCTAAAACCAGACCTGCCTCGAGCATCTCTGGCTACAAAGGGAAGAAGACTTGGCAAGATAAGCCTAAGAGAGATGGAGCAAGAAGAAGATATCTATCTTACCCATATTGTAAAAGGCTTAGTCATCAGGGAGAAAACTGTTGGTTTAGGCCTGATCTGCAATGCAAAGTTTGCAAAAAGATGGATCATGCTGGGGAAGTTTGCAGAAACAAAGGCAAGCTGAGATAAAATCAACCTCAACAGCCAAGAGCTGAAGCTCAAGTGGCAGAAGAAGGCAGTGACTAAGAAGAGCAAGTATTTGTTGTTTCATGCTCAGCTGCCAGAAGAAAAGCCACAAAAGGATGGCTAATATACAGTAGTTGCACAAACCACATGACTCTTGATGCTGTTATTTTTAAGAACTTAGACAGAACCTTCAACACAAGGGTGAAAATTGGTAATGGACACTTCATCAAAATAGGGAGATATGCTGATTAACACTCCTACAGGTATCAAACTTGTTTCAAATGTCTTGTTTGTGCCTGAAATTGACAGAAATCTACTTAGTATAGCTCATTTGCTAGAAAAGGGCTATTCAGTAGTGTTCAAAGGCAAAGAATACCTAATTAGTGATCCATGTGGATCGAAACTCATGTTAGTGACCATGGCTGATAAAAGTTTTGTTGTGGACTAGAACAAGAGTTCAGACAGTGCCTATACAGCTGTTCTGAATGAATCCAAGCTGTGGCATAAGAGGCTAAGCCATGTCAACTACAAGTCACTGACTCAGCTAACCAAATAAGACTTTGTTAAAAACTTCTCTAAATCAGTTGAGAAAGAAAAGATGTATGAAATGTGTCAGCTAGGAAAGCAAGCTAGACTGTCATTTCCTATGAATAAGGCCAGGAGAGCATCTAAAAAGTTGCAACTAGTCCACACTAATGTGTGTGGCCCTATGAAGACACAATCTTTGAATGGCAGCAGGTATTTTATCCTTTTCATTGATGACTACTTGAGATATTGCTTGATTTACTTCCTAAAGCACAAATCAGAAGTGGCCTCAGTATTCTGGAAGTTCAAGGCTGCAGTAGAAATAGGTTGTAAGCTGAAGACATTGAGGTCAGATAATGGGACAGAGTATACCTCAGCTATGTTTCAGGGATTTTGTGATGAAGCAGGCATCAAGCACCAACTAACCAACACCTACACACATCAATAGAATGGTGTTAGTGAAAGAAAGAATAGAAGCTTGATGGATATGGCAAGATGTCCCAAAACCTTATTGCTGAGGCAGTTAACACTGTTGTATATCTTCAAAACAGGTTACCAACCAAGGCATTGGTTCATAAAACTCTATTCGAGGCCTGTTTTGGGTTCAAACCATCAGTTGCTCACTTGAGGGTCTTTGGATGCATATGCTATACACATGTCCCAGCAGTAAAAAGAGATAAGTTGGCCAAAAAGGCTCAACCTGGCATCCTGGTGGGCTATAGCGGTATCAAGAAAGGCTATAGGATCTCGGACCCTTCATCCAATAAAGTCTTTGTGAGTCGAGATATAGTATTTGATAAGAAGTCAGACTGGAACTGGGATAAAAATGAACCAGAGACTACTACTGAAGAACTATGACAAATCAGACTGAATCTGATCAAAATGATCCTGAAATGGAACCAAACCTAGTGACCTTGTATTTGATGATGTGCCAGTTAGAGGAACCAGACCATTGGCAGAAATATATGAGAGAGCTGATGTGGCTGCTGTTGAACCAAGTTGTTTTGAAGAGGCTGAAGCTCAACAAGGATGAAAACAAGCCATGCTTGATAAAATGAGCATAATTCACAAGAATCAAACCTAGGAGCTAGTTGTAAGACCAACCAATAGGAAGGTTATAAGAGTGAAGTGGGTGTTTCGAGCCAAGCATAATGCTGATGGAACTTTGAACAAGCTGAAAGCAAGACTGGTAGTGAAGGGATTCAGTCAGAGGTATGGCATTGATTACCTTGAAACATTTGCACCAGTGGCTAGGCTTGACACAATTAGATTGCTGGTTGCCTTGGCTGCACAGAATCATTGGAAGATTCATCAACTCGATGTAAAATCCACCTTCCTCAATGGTTTTCTTGATGAGAAGATATATGTTGAACAACCTGAAGGTTTCAAAGTAGCTGGCAAGGAAGATAGTGTCTACAAGCTGAAGAAAGCCTTGTATGGCTTAAAATAAGCACCAAGAGCCTGGTACGAAAGAAAAGATAGCTACTTAGCTAGCTTGGGGTTCGAGAGAAGCATCAGTGAGCCAACCTTGTATGTGAAGAAAGAAGGTAATGAAACACAGCTCATATATGTTGATGACCTGCTAGTGACAGGATAAAATTATGCAATGCTAGCTGATTTCAAAGGCAAAATGGAGAAAATGTTTGAGATGTCTGATTTAGGAAAAATGTCCTACTTCCTTGGCATGAAAGTGTCTCAAACTCAGTAAGGAATCTTTCTAAGTTAGAAGGTATTTGCCTTAAAGATTTTAAACAAATTCTCCATGGTGAACTGTAAGGCAACAAGCACATTAGTTGCTGTTGGAGAGAAGTTGTCAAGCCAAGATGATTTCGAGAAGGTTTGTGAATCAACCTATAGGAGTTTGGTTGGATGTCTGCTCTATTTGACTGCCACTAGACCAGAAATTATGTTTGCTGTAAGTCTGCTATCTAGATTCATGCATTGCTTCAATGTGAAACATTTACAAGCTGCAAAAAGAGTTCTCAGGTATATCAAAGGTACACTAAGCTTTGGAATGATGTTTGCCAAGGTTGATAGGATGAAGTTACTTGGTTATGCTGATAGTGATTAGGTTGGATCAGTGGATGATATGAAGAGCACCTCAGGGTATCTATTTACCCTTGGTTCAGCCAGTTTTTGTTGGAGTTCGAAGAAGCAAAATGTTGTTGCTCAATCAACTGCTGAAGCTAAGTATGTAGTAGCTGCTAGTGCTATTAACCAAGCCATTTGGCTAAGAAAAATCAGACAGACTTGAATCTTCACTAAAGGGAAGCAACAGAGATTAAATGTGACAACCAATCAGTTGTTGCAATTGCAAAGAATCCAGTGTTCCATGGGAGAACAAAACACTTCAAGATTAAGTTTCATTTTGTTAGAGAAATAGAACAAGCTTAAGAGGTGAAATTGATTCATTACAGTTCTGAGGATCAGCTTGCTGATATCTTGACAAATCCCTTTAGTGTGTCAAGGTTCGTGCATCTGAGAGTCAAAATGAGAGTATGCAGCATACAAGCCAAGGAGGAGTGTTGAAGTTAGCCTGCATACAGCCAAGAAGCAGAGAAGCAGCCCGAGCCATGAATGTTGCAGCTGAAGATGGTGCTGCTATTTTTGTTTAGTTTTGTTACTTTAATTAGCATTTTGTAACTTAGTTAAATTCAAACCAAGTTGTTAATGTACTTGATGTAATTTGTCAATGTTTGAGCTAATAAATCAGTTTTACTAAGTGTGCAAGTTATGTTTCATTAGTTTCAAGGTTACTTAGTGGTAGTAGGTAATGTTTAGGTAACAATTTGCTTATTTTGACCAACTTATGTCTGGTATATGTATTGGCATTATGCCATCTTTCAAGTTAATGAAAATTTCATCAAAATTCATCATCAAATTCTCTTTTCTTGCTTTTTTTTTATCTTTCAAGCCCGATTATGTTTTGTTTGCTCAACAAGTATCGAGCCTTCAAGCTCAAGAAACTTCTAACTTCATTCATTTCACATTCTTAGTTCCAACAGGATCTCTACCCATCAACGAGTAAAAGAGCATACCTTAAATCTAAGTTGATTTCACAGTCATTGGTAGAGATCAAAGAAGAAAGTTGTTTGGATTTTGATTTATAGATTCCTAACATTTTAAATTGTTTCATTAAAAAAATTAAACCGTAGAAGAGAAAGGGAATAAGAGCTTTCAATTGGTATAGGTGGTGTGAACGGAGAAACACAACAAGCTATGAACCATAAAAACACAATAACATCAAAATAATAAAATAAACAGATGACACCAAAGATGGAAAAGCTAGAGTACTAGTAGCCGTCTGTGCTCTCTCTCTCCGGTGAAGATCAACATTATTGCCATGGATTCATTTCAACCAAGCACAAATTTGATTCTGGAATTAGGAACAAATATCAGCACAACTTTAACAATTGGTATGATAACCGATAAGTATGAACATATATCACGTAAGCTTTAGAAACTTCAATCATTTCAATGGAGAACCCTAATGAAGCTATCGCACTCACCAACGAAACCTCTTTGCTAGTACTAGTTATCCCTCGGTCACAGCTTAATCTTATAACCTACTAGATCCATATGACTAAAGAACTCTCATTCCCAAGGCAAATCCCACAACAAATCCTCAAAGATCTCCTCAGGAAGTTCTTCAATTCGACCATACCCAACTCTTAATAATCAAGTTAATCCTAACCCAAATTCCAATTCCAAGAAATTTTTTTAACTCCAAGCACAAATGAGAGTCTTCCAAGAGAAATTATAGCAACAATAAGAGCAAAATCCTCAATTAACTAACTAACCATAACCGAATATTTATTAAATAATTTTTTTTATAAATTTCATGTTAAAATATGTTATAAGCTTTGTAATTTTCAGAATTTGAAATTTAATCTCTTTTCATCAAATTTAGTCTTTATATTTTTAAATTTTCAAATTCAAGTCTAATTGTTAATGCGTTTTAAAATTATTCCATCAAATTCGTTGGTTTGACATTTTGAAATTAAAAAAAAAAAAACTAACTTAATAGCTATGTAACAAACATTAACGTTTTAGTGAAACTAAATTTAACAAAAAAAGTTTAGCGATGTTAACAAAAATTAACGTTTTAGTGAACTTCATTTTCATTTTTTATAACCCTTCCTCAACCCTTAAATATGAGGATAAACATGTTTGAATACACTTGAACACATATACTCCTACATTGGCAACAACATTAATACCAACCAACCGAGTTAAGATTCAATCGACACCTAATTTTCAATTTTGTAATGCATATATAGTTAATGTTAAATAAAACAATGGTATATTGAGTTTAAATAATATATCGTCTCATATGTGAATCTATCTATCTATTTTTGAAGTTAGAATAGTTTGAATAGAATAAATTATTAGAATTATTTTAACTAAATAATTAACTCAATAATCAATTCAATTCAAATTAGTTAACTAACAAATTAACCAACATAAACCTAGAGAGAATTTATATATTTATATGGAGTGAAACTCCAACATCATATCTCAAAATTTGAAAACCTAAATCTTACTATTGAGGCAAACCAAATATAAATCTATATTTTTAAGTATATGTTATGGAGATGTTTTACATTATACTTATTAGAAATTCTATCACATGTGTATACGTGTAGAAACTATGTACTTAGAACATAGATGTTAGTTTAAAATAACATATAATAAATAATAAAACAAATGGTTTGAAATTAATTAATAATAACACATAAAATATGTATGTTATTAAAATAAAAATAGATTAAACCGTAAGTAATATGAAATTTAAATACGTAAATACATCATATTAAGAGTACTAAATGCACTACAATTGTTTATCATGGTGTTATCATCAATCTTGAGTTAGTGTTGGCTTGTACACCAACTCAATCAACAACATTATCAATATTAGAAATTTTATCACACGTGTATGTCTGTGGAAACCACGTTTTTAGAACAAAGAAGAGTGTTTAAAAGTAGCACACAATAAATAACGAAATTTTTAGTTTGAAACTAATTAACAATAACTCGTGCATAATAAAAACAAAATGTACAAAAATCAAAATAAAACTTTGATTGTGTGGTAAATTTAAGATCCTACTAATACATTTGTTAAACTAAAAAATTAAAGTACCCTCAAATAATATAACTTATTTTAAATATGAAAATATTTTAGTAATTTTCCTGATGAATTAATGCCCAATTAACTTATGACACCAATTCAATTGGGGTCTAATAATTACATAGATACCACATTAATAAGTGAAGCATTGGTTAATTTGCACTTTCTTTGTATTTAAAGAAACTTAATTATTTTCTTTACTCAAACACCGATAACAATTTTCTTTTGTTTTACTTATTTTTATTTATTAATTTTCACACAATGAAGGTGTAATGTGTACTAAATTATCTAATTATATATAAAGGTTTTGATTGAGTTGGTGTTACCCATAATCGAGTTCCAATTTAATTATTAAACTATCAACTTATATTTATTTTAACAAAGCAATAAATATTAATTTAAGGGTATTTTATCTTTTTATATAAAATTTTTAAAAAATTCTTGCTTATGATGGAATTTAAACTCAAAACACTAAATATTAACTCTTCCAACTCTACCATTTTAATTAAAGTAACATTTTTTATGTGAATTCCTAATAAATATATTTTATAATTATTTACACCCACATTATGAGTATGCTATAATCTTATCGATAATGTCGTCAATTGAGTTAGTACGTATCACAAATTGTATATTATTTAAACATGAAATATAAATTTTAATTTAATATAATGATACATATAATATAAACTAATCTATTTTTTATTTACCTGGATAATATAAATAATAGTTTTTTTTTTATAAATTTCATGCACTTATATTCTAAGTTTTGTTTGAGTGAAAAAACATTTTTTCCACCACAGTTTGACATCAAAAGCAAAATGTTGCTCATTGCTTTGTAGTGAAAAAATACATTTAAACCCCAAACGCAATAAAAAACAGTGCATAAAACATTTATCCGAAACAAAATGCACTCCTCTTATTTTTGAGCTGAAACAAAGTTAATTCCTTCTGCTGGTACTGCCCAACCGAATCTTCCACCTGAACAGGCACGAAAATGGGCACAGCGTGCACCAGAACCTGGAAAGAAGTATAGGTCCCAGCAGCAGGATCCTCTATCTCCGGCGTGGTTGTAAAATAATCCAAAGCCATGATCTTGTTAAGCCTCTCTCTCAACCCAGCATCTGTAGCAAAGAACTCCCAATTCAGAAAAGCCAGAAATTGAACAATAACTACATAAATATAAGAGCTGCGAGTGGATGATTACATGAAACGTCGGCATTGCATATTTTTTTTGGTTTTGTGAAGAAAAGGGTTAGAATCTGTTGTAATAGTGTGACATTCTTTGTGCTCTCAAAAATGTCTTTTTCTCATTCATGGATCTTATTTCTCTCTTCCAACTGACTGTCTGATGTTTTTTCAGGTGAGTTTTGAGTCCAGTTAATTTACTCCTCTCCAAGATTTCTAAGCTATCCTTACTCTATCGTCGCAGCAGCGGGGAAAAAAAAGAAATATGTAGTTTGTCAGACAACTGTGTGACCATCTCAGCCAGACCAAGCTGGATAAGAACGATCCTCTGCAGCCAAAGCCAACCATCAACAGGAAGGCAAGACCAATAATCACGCTCTGATCGCACAGTCTCAGTTCATCAACCAAACTTGGAATCCTGTCACCTTTGTGCTAAAGGTAACAGAAGTACGAGCCTATAGAACAGATCCTGTTCAAGTAAGGTCGTGACATTGGTTTATCCATTTTTGCTTTATATACAATCTATATCGTTGTTCCTCTTTCGATGAGGGATGTTGTCGATGATGCAGTGATTGGGTCCTTGCTTGATGTCAGATTGTAAATTTGAACCTGTCTTTTAGTCATTATTTTTAGAACAAAAAGTCAGATTCCCAACACTTTGTTTGTGTTTCATTTGACACCAATTGGTTAATTTATTTATATAATAAAAAAACTTACCCCACCACTAGGATAACATCTCTTTCTCTTCTCCCTCAAAAATTTAAAATTACAGATTATTTTATCCAATATAATACTGTTTTTACAAATGGAAATACCAAAAAGAAATTGATCTGGAATTTGTTTTAGGTATATATATTTAATGAAAAAAGTATAATTAAACAATAATTTTAAATAAAAATAAATCATTGAATGAACGTATAACTCAATTACGGAGAAAATACAAGGCCCGAACTTAAGGGTTTTTTTTTAAATAATTTAAAAATAGAAGTTGTAAATATATCTTAACAGTTAAACAGCCAAACACCAGATTTGCAAATGCTGAAGGGACAAAATTTAAATCTTAAAATCATAAATAAATATAATAGTTTTAAAAGGATAAATATCAAATTCATACATGAATATTACTTTAATATGTAACTATATATTTGGTACAATTATAATTATGAGGTATGATGGTATAATTGCTCACTTTATCCTTTAATTATGTGGTTGAGGTTTTAATTTCCGCTCATGAAAATGGAGCATATTTCATGGTCAACTATTTACCTATCCGAAGAGCACTTGCAGTGAGGGAATTAGTCATTCCTACCGGTGGTGGATACCCTGGTTTCAACAAAAAAAAAACCTTGAATTGTTGATCATATGTGTACATAAAAGCTTTGATTTTGATTTAATTCTACACATTTAAAGAAATGAATATATAGATTGATTTTCATATTAGATTAATATCATTGTCTGTGCATGCAATATATATATTAACATAAAATGGCACTAACTCGATAACATTGTTTGTGATTTATGAAATTTGGATCAAATAAAAGTTATCATATAAAATTCTGCAAATCAAATTTCTCACATGACATCGCATATTGAATCAAAGTTTATATATAATTTTGATATTTTCAGATTCTAATATTCTAAATTGATATTTGGAAAAGAAATGTGCCATTAAAGGAAAACTAATTTTAAATTTCGTAGAGTTAAAACATTAAAATTTAAATGCCAAAATTTAACAAAAATTCAAAAGTAAAAAGAGTTGTCCTAATGGGCAACGAGTCAACAGCATATCAATTTTAGTCCTTTTAATTAATAATATTTAATTTATACTACTCTTCTTAAAAATTTATTTTACATTTGATCCTAAATTTTTAAAATTTTATTTTGCTCCCATAACGAATTGTTGACTTCGCCCCACTTCATCTGTACCACATCTATCAAATTTGCTTTAAATAGAAAAAAAGAAGTGAACTTAACTCCAACATAAGCCACACTAACAAAAAGATGAAAGGAATTAAGTTAAAATGCGAGAAAGTTTAATCCACCTTTCTTTTATTGATTAAAGAACAAAACGTAATATTATGATTCTAGCAATGCATATTTTTATTCTTTAGGCTTAACAAAACCTCCATTTATAGAAATACAAATTTGTAACTTTAATGAGAATTAAATTAATAATAATCAATACATTTACAATCTAATTTAAATAATTTTTTTTTGGTGAAGAACAAACGAAAGGATTACAACCAACTAAATTAAAACAAAAGGACTTACTACAAACGACTGCAATCATTCCTCTCTATCAAACGCCATTTTGGTTATTCTGTCGGCTTCTCCGTTTTATTCTCTAGGGACATGTTCTAGCATCCAATTCCCCACATTCTCTAGGAGCTGATGCATTCACCTGATTAACGTCGAGCTTGAAGTCTTCGAAGTATATTCCTAGATAGCCACAATAACCTCCAAGATGTTCATCTACACCAACACTCTATCGCAATTTCTGGTTTGCAACAGTGTCAAGCCATCTAAACTTCCCCATAATTTAGCATCGAAGACTGAACATTTCTCGAAACGTTGGTTAAAACCAAGAATCCACTCCCCATGTTGATCCCTCAAAACTCCTCCTGCAACAGCATACCCTGAATCCACCTTAACAACACCATCAGATTTTATTCGTATCTAACTACCTGTCCAAATGGACTCCCCCTTACAACTTGCCTCACAGTGGAACTTACCTTGCAAATAGAAACATACTGTTGTGCCCAACTATACGAACATTTGATAATTTCTTCTACACTCCACGACACTCCCTGAAAAATGTAGGTATTCTTGTTCTTCCATATACGCCATGCAACTAGGCCAAAAAAACATGGCCAATAAACCCCTCCCAAGGAAATTTTTTGACGAGTCTGCAAATTAGACACAAGTCACTCCTGCAAGCTCCTGGAAAAAAAGCATCCATGCTCCTCAACTGGAACGATCTACGACCAGACACCATCCACTACACTATAGTCTCTAATGGTATAAAGTATATCCTCCAAAGCATACCCACAATTCATACAATGTTCATCAATCCTAATGTCACGCCTTAGCCACTCCACTTGAGTAAGCAATCGTTGCTTGAAAGCCAGCCAAATGAAAACCTAAACCCTCTGAGGTCCCTGAAATTTCCACAGCACGTTCCATGCATCCTCCCTCAAATTCCACGAACTTTTCTTAATCACCCTATGGGCACTCTTGATAGAGAAAGAACTGATGAGGTACTCACCCAATAACACTCGGTTTCCAATTGACCCAAAAACTTAAAATAATTGAAGGATTAAATTGAAAAAGACCACAGGTTGGTAGCCTCTATTAAAAGGAACAGGAAAGTTAGAAACTAAACTAGACATGGTTGAAAACCAAATCTGGTTCGATTAGAATGGAACCAGTCGGTTCCTTAGTGGGGGACAACATTATTAGAAATGGATGGTTCTTATAAGGTTGGTATTAGTGCGAGAAGAACTATAAGTAGTTGGAAAATAGCTTCCCAAGGATGATTTCCTTCCCGAATTTGTTTCATTTTCTTCTATTCTTCATCTTCTTCAATAGCTTGAAGAGTGAATAGCCATGGAAGGGTCTGCATGGAGCAGACTCTATGAGGATGGAGATGGAAAAGTAGGAAACCAACAAGCTGTTGTCAAGAGAATGTAAGCTTTGGCGTTCGAGAAAGCTAAGTTGTGAAAACGATGAAGCTTTAGGTGAGTTTCTAAACTCCAACCATGGTTGTTCTGATTGTTGTCGTCTAAGTATGTCATGCAAAGCATGTTCATACGAGTATTCGCAGTCTGCATGTCAATATGCATAAGGTAGATGTAGTATTATTTTTTTTTTAAAATTAAAATTTAATACATTAAAAATAGATTTAAATAATTTTTAAAAATAAATTTAAATACTTCTATAAAAACAAAATCAAATTAAAAAGAATTTGTAAAAAATTAAAATATTAACCAAATTTCTAAAATTACAAAATCTATAAAAATAGATTTAAATATTAAATTAAATAATATTTAAAACACATTTAAAATACTGTGAAAATAAAAACCTAAAACACATATTTAAAAATTAAAACCATTAAAAATAGAAATTTAAAATAATAAAATTGTTAAAAATAAATTTTAATAAATTTACATTACTTATATTGTTTTTAACGTAATTTTTAATAAATATAATTTTTACATAAATTTTTTCACCAATATATCATAATCTAATAAAATTTTAAAATGACATACTGATTATTCCAGAAGAAAAATAGAGATGGGTTTCAATCAAATAATTAAATTAAAGATAACTAGAGTCCCCAAAATGAATAATTATTTGCATTAATAGATGAAATCTGAACATTGATTATGTGCCTATATTAATACATGAAGTCTAGTCAGTAAATACAACCCTAGTATATGAACATTAATTCTGCAACAATTTTGTGCACTAATATTGCATGAACTCTACAGGCCTATATTAAATGGTTGCACTAAGTAGAGTCAAAGAGTAGCAACTAGCAAGGATTTAGGTTTTAATTCTGCAACGCAATACAAATATAATTTTCAGGATAATAATTATACTTCTTTATAATTATAAAGAATTATAATTTTTTAAATGTGTTTGGTTGACAAAATATAATTACATTGTAATTTTTTTTTATATTTGTGATGCAATTGTAAACCAATTAAAAATTCGACAGAGACAAGTGCACCTATCAATTAATAGTATAACTACGGTGAGCAAAGATTTCGTTCCCACGAAGACTAAAAGTACCAGTAATTACCCATTTTCTATTATTTAACCGAAAATTTGGAGTGATTTATTAAAATTAAAATTAACTAACTAAAGAACACGACAGAAAATAAATGATTAACAACCAAGAAGCGAGACAATACTTAAGAAAGAATTGACCTAGACTTCATCTGTCATTATCAATCTATATTACGCATTTTTTTCACTTAGTATTTTAATCCGTAAAAATCCCTAAATCTACATAATTAGTATTGACTTTATAATATTTAACTTCACAGTTCAGATAATTTATAGTTCTAATTATAAAACTTATATATACTTAATTTGGAGAAAGACTTATGATAGATTATATAAATTTTTTATAATGCATAAAATAAGTTAAAATATAATATTTATAGTATTTCAAATTTTAAAAAAATATAAATTGCCCAAAACTTTCATAATACTTTTTATAAATAATATTATTTTTGCCATTAATTTTAATTTTTTATAAATAAATTACGACAAAAAGTATAATATTTTTTGTGAATAAGTATATTATTTTATAATATATAGTAATGACACATAAATAAATTATATTCATACTTGACCATAATTTTTATAAATAATATATTATAAAACTTTTATAACATGTAAATTATTTTTATAACAGTATTTTTATCATAACTTTAATTTTTTAGAATTTAAATAATATTTTTATAACTTTATAAAATATACAAAATTATTTCTATAATATTATTTTTTAGGATTTATAATAAAGAAATTTTTTTGTCATAACCATTCCAAAGAGTCATACATGTCATTAGAGATACTCATGAGTCGGTTTGGGCCAGGCCTAAACATGATATTAACATACTTTATGCTTGCCCAAGCTTGACCCGACCAAAATATAAGCCTAAATTTTTTACTAAATCCGTCCATATTTGCAAAAGACTAACCCAAATCCATTTTAGGCCCATCCATATTATATTTTTTAATTTTAAAAATAATTATTTTATTTTATTTTATTTTAATATTTAATAATTTTATATATTTTTTATTTATTAAAAATTTTTATATAGTCATCTTAATATTACTTTAATGTTTACATTAGAGTAATATTATATATTTAGTATAGATTTATTTTTTTAATGTGTTCTAAATTACATAATATATAAAGAATAACATTATATAAAATATTATAAACTTAAAAAAAGGTTGAGCCTAATATTTTTACCTAAACCCTCCCAAATTTTGGGTAGGCCTTCGGGCTTGGGGAGCAGCCCACCCATAAATAGGTATACCTGTTGTGATAGCCTGAAATAGGGCCTAATCGGAATAGTGGTTTCGTAACCACAAATCTGAAGTGAAATAGTTTAATTTTATAAAGTTTTATTAATTTTCGAATGATTGAAATATTGTGTGAAAATATGGATAGGAAATTTTAATGATTTAGTGCCTAATTAAATTTTTAGGACTAAATTGAGAAAAATGCAAAGTGTGTCTAATTAGTGATTAAATGACTTAATTGAATTATTGCATGAATTTGGAAGTGTTTATTTGGAAATTAGACCATAAATTAGTGATATGGACACAAAAGGGTCATTCTAGAAAAATATCCAAGTAATGGGTCAAGGGCATTTTTGTCCAAATTGAGAAAAAGACAAAATAAAGTGAAAATAAGTGTCCATATTCTTCAAAATCAGACGTTTGCTGCCAAAAAAAAATTCATGTCACCATAGCTAGGGTTCTTGATTTTTCTAAGCTCAATTGTAAGTGATTTCCTGCCCCGTTTTTAATTATTTTCGTATTTTTATGCTTATTGAAGCTTGAATTTCATGTTTCTACCATTTAATTTAAATGAAATTAAAGTTTAAAAATTGACCCATTCATGATATAATTGTAAATTAATTAGTGATGTTAGATAATGAATGTTTGAAGTGTTAATTACAAGTTTTACTAGATGAATTTCAATGAAAATGTTGAAAAAGGACTAAATTGTGAAAGATGGTAAAGTGTGCATGACGTTTTGATTTTGTGAAATTGGGGGCTGTTATGAGCATGAAATATGATTTAGTGAAATTTGAAATTTAAGAATTTAGTGAATTTTATTTTTACAAGCTTTGGGACAAAAGTGGAATTTTTGAAAAGTTATGGGAAAAAAATGTAAGTTCGTCAAAATATTGTGTATGAGTTGTATTTGAATGGAATATTTATAAAATGCATTAAATTGTGTTAATATAGATCAAGAAAGAAGAAATAGTGGAAGTGATCGGGGAAAGAGAAGGTTATCGACTAATTTACAAAAATAGTCGTTTTGCATCCGAGGTAAGTTACGTGTAAATAATAGTTATATTTTTATAAATTGTAAATTATATTTGATATGTGAATTAATATTGAATGTGGAAGGAAAATTGTTCATGAATTATTCAAGTGATAAAGTGTTGAAAATAAAGTGTTAAGTGTAAATTCCTTGTTGAACTTAGGAATAGAAGTGGATACAAGTGACATGTCACTAGAGATCAGTGTTACAGTGTTACAGTGAGTCCCGGGTGCTGGGTGATCTAGCATGTGTTGCAGACACCTGACAGCTTGTGTGAGCAGGCCCGTGGACATTTCCAGTGTTATTGATCAGTGGTAGCTTCGGCTACATTTTAGTGGTAGCTTCGGCTACATATCAGTGTGGGGAAGAGCGACGGCGGTGGGGGTTCCTAGCCTTGGAACCCTAGCAGAGAAAAGGGATTCTCCCTTCTTTTATTTTTTTGTGTTCTTTGCAGCAAAAATGAAACTGCAAAAAAATGTAAATTTTTTTAGCTCTTATGTTGATTAAAACGGCGCCGTTTGGAGGAGGAAGACCTGTGCATGCTTACCCTGGTGGGTAATTTACGCCTTTGGTCCCTCCAATCCTGCGGCACATTTAATGCAACATTTTATTTCTTTTAATTTCGGCCACAGAATTTTGCGCCTGATTCAATCTGGTCCTGTACAGACCAACGCGCATTAGGGACGGGGAATATTTCGCAATCAGTCCCCCAAGTCCTCAGCGTAATTAATTTCGGTCCCCCTAGCCACCTGTTTCATGTATTTGCAGTTTAAGACCCGTTTTTTAATTCTGTTTCAATCACGTCCTTAATATGTTTAACTTTTTTTTATATATGCTATTTTATCATTATTTGTTCTAAGCCTTTATATTTATCATTTATTTGAAATTGTTTTGCATTAAAATTTTTCATATATTTTATAAAAACTGTTTCTTTTATTGTTTAAGATTTTCTTTTGTATATTGTTTTATCTTAAACTATTTTAGATTGACTAGTATTTATCTCAAGTTTTTATTTTATTTTGTTTATTTATTGGGTTTAAATTCATATATTATCATCTTATGTATTATTATCTATATTAAAATATTTTAATATTAATAATTTCAAATTGTTCATACATTTTTATAATATATATTTACGTACATACTTTTCATTTATTATAAATATATACTTTTTATATTTTATATTTTATATTCATATTTTATATATACATAGAGATAGATATAAATATACACATTTGAATTCATATATATATATATATATATATATATATATATATGTACTTGTACATATTTAAATATATTTTTCATATTTCATAATTTTATATACTTACATATATGTATACATATTTTACTTCATATACATACTTATATATATTCTTTATCTTCTTAAAATACCTTTTATATATTTTACATATATTTTATAATTCACGTACATATATCTTTATATTATTACAATTTGTAAATATATATACACACATACTTACATTTTATTTTATAATACTTACAGATTTTTTTATATATGTATATATTTATCTACGTTTTCATACTCTATAATTTATATGCATTTCTTATTTTCATGGCTTAAAATTATACATGCATACATATTTTTACATAATTGTATTTATTGTCATCATTGTTATTTGGTGTTTGTTTATTTATTCATGTACACTTTTACTTTTCTAAAATGCTAGTTATATTTATTTATTCTTTTGCTTTGTTTATGTAATTGCCTCGTCATTTCATTTTGCCTATTGTATTGTTGTTACTCACATTACTTTGCTTACCTTGTCGTATTCGTTATTGTTTTGTCATGCATTAACACCAAACATCAAAAGGAAAGTTTTTTCTAAATAAGGCAATATTTCGCGTTTGGAAAATCGAGAAAACATGCCCTAACGTGTTGGGTTTCGATTTCTCGTTCGACCAAATAGCCAAATATCCTTTTTAAACTTTTAAAATAAGGCAATATTTCGCGTTTGGAAAATCAAGGAAACGTGCCCTAACGTGTTGGGTTTCGACTTCTCGTTTGACCAAATAGCCAAATATCCTTTTTAAACTTTTAAAATAAGGCAATACTTCACGTTTGGAAAATCCAGGAAACGTGCCCTAATGTGCTGAGTTTCGATTTCTCGTCCGACTAAATAGCCAAATATCCTTTTAAAACTTCAAAGTATGGTTTCATTAAACTATAAGGTGATCTTGGTTTCGATGGTTTAGAGTATCGTGTCCTAACGTGCTGGATGTGATATTCCTTCGGAACAAGAGAATCTTATATTTCAATTCACGTGATCAGAGTTTCTTTTAAGGATCGTATTTTTAAAACTCTTCAAATTTTCAATTTTTGACACTAAGACACTAATTAATCAACTAGGTACCAATTTTGGGCGTATCGAGGGTGCTAATCCTTCCTCGTGCGTAACCGACTCCCGAACCCGTTTTCTGAATTTCGTAGACCAAAATCGTTGTTTTAACAAAAATTAAATCGTTTATTAAAAACAACCACCTTTCGGTGACCCGATCACACCTCATCAAAAAAGATTGGTGGCGACTCCCATGTTCGTTTTTATTTTCAAAATCCAAGTTGACCCCGTTTTATAAAAAAAATGGTGTCAACAATGTGTTTTTCAGAATGTTTAAAACTATGACATGTATAGAGTCTTAATCATTTTGAGTATGTTCATATGATATGGCTAAGATTAGCTATTGAAATGGTTAGTAAAGATTATGTTTTGGTGTTGTATATGTGTAAATGGTAGTTAATACAAAGAAGCAGTTTCTTTGACAGCAGCGGTGACGTGAATGTGAAAAATCACCATAAATAGTAGAAATGGAATTAGAGATTTAATGATATATAGAATTAAATCTTATCAAGTCTATTTTTAAATAAAAGAAACGGTGTAGGCAAAGGGATTTTATATTTTGAGATAATTGAATTTTAGTGTGACAGGGTCAGAATGGTTTTTGAAGTCCCCTGTTCTGAATTTAGAAAATCATTATAAATTGAACAGAAAAATTATAGGTCATAATTTATATGTATAGATTCCTTAGTGAGTCTATTTTCAAAAGAAATAAATGATAACCTTATATGAAGTCTGTACAATGAGATAATTGATTTTAGTTCCAAGAGAGAAGAACTGTCAAGTAGTGAAACATGGGAGACTTTAATGAATAAACTGTACTAATTGTCTAAACTAAAAATTCTAAAAATTTTATGGTAAGAAGGTATATGTGTCTAGTTTCAGGGAAAATTTACGGATTTAAATTTCGAGTTTCGTAACTCAAGATATAATTAAATTAGTGACAGTCATGCAGGTGGACAATTTTGTTGTGAACAGTGAATTTAATTTTAAAAGCAAATTTTTATGCTCCGAATTGGTAAGTTAAGTCGGATAACATCTCGTACTCGATTCCGGCGATGGTCTCGGGTAAGGGGTGTTACACTTGTCATGCTTATAATAATTTTATAACTTGTATAATAATATTTTTTAAAAATTGAATTTGAGTGTAAGTACTAGGGTAAGAATTAGAAAGTGTAATTGGATGCTCTAATTATACTCAATTCAAGAAGACCTATCAATTATAATGGTTACTCAAACATGCTATTCTTATATAATTACAAGTAATTATTCTAAAATATATTTACTACGTGACTTTCTAAATGCTAAGTTAGTAATATATATTCCTGTTTATATTGAAGAAAGGGGTTGCTGCTCATCGAGAAGCAACATGATTGGAGTGTTTACGGGTTTCCTAGGTTACTGCAAGCCATACATAGTGGGTTTTGCGGAGGAACCCGCATGGCAATGCTGCCAGAGTTTACCCAACACCAAACTCGAAAGACTCAATGCGAATGTTTTCGCAAGATTGCGATAATTGGTTGCAATGTTATTAACTATTCTCTCCGTCGTAGCATGCATGCATGTCTTCAACTTTTACTTGGTTTTGATTAATCATTTCATAAACCATGTTTATAATTGGTTGCAATGTTTGTGAAGAAACGGAGTCGTTCTATAATTGTTCTCTATGTTATTCGTAGCATCCGTTAGCCAATATATATCAATTGTTGGCACCCCAATTCAATGAAGATCGGTTAGCAATAAATTTGAAATGAGTATTATGATATTGTAGTTAATCGCAACATTTAATTTAATGTGCAATACATGAATAATATTGTAAAAGTTTTTTAAGAGCAATTCTTCATAGGATCAAGGTTGTTCAGTACTGAAAACTCGACGTCTGATCAATTAATACTTGATCAATTAAGATTTTAGAATAGTTTAGGGGGGGTTTATTGGCTTATTTGACTTGTATTGTGATTTATGGATGTGTTTCATTGTGTCTCATAGTCATGATCGAATTTGGAGTCTTGAAGAGATTAATATTGACTTAGCTGTGTGGATAAAACTTATACTTATCTTTTATCCTTATTCTAGTAGATTTATGTATTAGTTTTAAAAAATTATGATAATTATTACAGATAATTTAAGAATATATATATTGAAATTATTAGCCTATAAATAGGTTTGTTGTAGAATCCATATTTGAAATCTTATGTCAGGTAAAGCAACTAGAAATGTTGACCTAGTGGTAGGGTAAGTTTTTTATTATATAAACAAATTAACCAATCGGTGTTCCAATGGAACACAAACAAAGTGCTGGGAATTTGACTTTTTGTTCTAAATAATAAGCAAAGGACATGAGGGCATTGATTGCCTCATCGACAACATCCCACACGGAAGAGCAACAAAGATACAAATTATATATAAGGCAAAAATGAGTAAACGAAGGGTGCGACTTAACTGTGACAGGATCTGTTCTGTAAGCTTCAACGGCCAAGTAGCTCAACCAACTCAATAGATTGATTTTATTTGAGTTGAGTGAGTCCGAATTTAATTTAAATATAATTATAAAATATCAATTGAAAATATTTTTATTAATTTTTAATAGTAAAATGAGTTTTTTGGCAAGCCGAACCAATCTGAAAACGAGCCTAAACATAAGAAATTTTTGGAACAAGGTCTCGATTTGGTTCATGAACAACTCTAATCACTTAAACTTAAAAATATAGATTTATATTTACTTTGCTTCATTAGTAAAATTTAGGTTTTCGAAAATTTGTATACCATATTTGAGTTTTACTTTGTATAAATATATAAATTCACTCTAAATTTATGTTGGTTAGCCAATTTCAATTGAATTAATTATTCATTAAATCCTTCTAATAATTCATTCTATTCAAACTATTGTAACTCCAAATATAGATAGGTAGATGGGACCATATACTATTTTAACTCAATACACCACTATTTTATTTAACATTAACTATATGTGTATTACAAAATTGAAAATTAGGTTAAAAAGTGCTCTAAGACCTTTACTTTTTTTGTAAATTTAAATTTTAGTCCTCTATTTCAAATTTAAAATGTAAGTCCAATGATTAACATTATTTTTTTGTTAAATTCAAGGTCACTAAAACATTATTTATTTGTTACATAACTATGAAGTGGGTATTTTTTTCAAATTTCAAAATTTTAAGTTGGCATTAATAATTAGACTTAAAATTTGAAAAGTATAAAGACTAAATTTCATGAAATAAAAGCAGAGAGACTAAACTCTAAATTTATGAAAAGTAGAAAGACTTAAAAGCATATTTAACCAAAAAGTATAGATTTCTTGAGCACAAAGAAGAAAAGGTTGTTAAACGTTTTTCTCATGTCATAAAAATATTCTAAAAGCAACTTTGCCCGAAAATCTTTACAAAAGAGGAGAGTAAAAGCCCTAATATCATATCATGAGAGAGAAATTGTTCATGAATGTGAATTAAAGATTTAAATACAAATTTTTTTATCATTTTATTAAACAATATTATTTTATTTAATTAAAGTAGAATAACTAATAATCATAATTAAAATATATAAAGTATTTTGATAATTTAAATATTATAATAATATAAGAATTACTAATTGTTATTAAAGCATTTGTGACGTATTATAAATTAATACTATTCACTCTTCAATTATTATTTTTCTTTTTAATAATCAATAAAATAACTATAATAATTCATAGACAGTATATAATAAATATAAAATATTATATTACATTCGGCTATATAAATGTTTTTTTATAAATTTATATATGGGATATAAATTTATTATATAAATAATTAAAACTAAAATAATATAATTTTTATTTTTAATTTTGCTAGTTAATGAAAAAGGTAATATATTACAGATACGAAAATAATAGAAAAAGTTAGATTCAATTGTCAACTGCTCCTATCAGAAATAGGATTAACTACGGATTCGAGCCATATACACATGGTTTCATACAACCATACGATTCTCTTGATCTAAATCAAACAGGTTTTACATGAAAAAGGTTTGCCTCAGCATGTTCTATTCGATACGAGTAAGAGAAGAGATATTCTTAAAAAAATAGAAAAATCAGAACCAAGTCAAGATAATACGGATCAACCCCTTCTTTTTGCGCCAAAGGTCTTACCATTTCCGAAGGAACTGGAGTTACATCTCTTTTCCAATTCCATTCAAGAGTTCTTATGTGTTTCCACAACCCTTTTAAGACCTCAAATTTTTGACAAATTTCATTTATTTTCTTTTATTAGGAACACATACAAGATTCGTCACTACAAACAAGATAATGGTAACCCAACGATTAATTACTTCATTTATGAATTTCATAATAATAGAAATACATGTTTAGAACTACCCATAGTCCCTCTCCAACCCATAAATAGGAGGATAATGTGCTTCAACGCACTTGAACCCACGTCCTCTTACATTGGCAACAATGCATATGTCAATCAAATTAAGACTAAATTGACCTGTTAAAATACAACAAAATCTCTCTATTTTTTTAATAATTATTTTTAGATACAAGAAAAAAAAAGTAAAATATTATTTTGAATACAATAAAATATACATTAAAAAGTAAAATAAGACTTTCTTAGTGGGCTAATGCTTCTTTATCAAAACAATGCATATTTCTTCGGATTTGTGGTGCTAAAGTAAAGCAATAAATTTAATTAATACAGCCACTATACCAGAAATAATAAGGGTAAATATACATTTTGGTACTTAAAATTGACTTTACTTATTTTTTTTGTCCAATTGAGTACCTAAACTTGGCCTCAATGTTCAATTTGGTACCTAAACTTTTTTTGGTCCAATTAGGTACCCAAACTTGTTCAAATTAGTACTTGAATTTGGCTTCATAATTCAAATTGGTTCCCAAAAGGTCATTTACCATAAGTACTAACTTGGACCAAAAAACCAAGTTTAGCTACCAATTTGAACCAAGAAGCCAAGTTTAAATACCAAATTGGATCAAAATAAACTTTAAGTACCAAATTGAATGTTAAAGCCCAGTTCAAGTACCTAATTGGATTGAAAAAACCTTAGGTATGAATTTGAACTTTGAAGGCAAGTTTACATACCAAAATGCATATTTACCCAAATAATACAAAGAATTAATAAATTAATATAATTTGGCAGAAGAAACGACGAGAAGAAAAGGTGGTTGAGTGAAGGAATCCAATCAAAATTAGGTACTAGTTCAATACTTTTAATAATATATAAATATTACCAAAATTTTATTTAATCTGATTTTTCCAAAATATAGAAAAATAATTAGCTGCCGACACTTATATTCCCGAACCTACCACTCAGTGCGAGGAGCCAGCTATGGTCCCAAACCTCTTCTCTATGTTACATCATCTCACTTTTTTTTTTTAAATTTTAAATAAAAATATATATGATATAAAACATGCCCTATTTAATAAAGTCGAAACAAATATAATAATTATAGACTAAAAAACGATATGATATATCTAAATATAATTAATATAAATAATTTATTTTATTAATTTATATGAGTAATATAAAATATAATACACTAATTATTAAATTATTTTTGTCAATAAAATTTATTAGAAAATGTGTTTGATTTTTAAATAATTTTTTATGCAAAATGAAATGTTTATTTAAATATAAATTAAAATCCTAGAACTTTGAACATAAATTAAAGATTAAATGTTTATTTAATACAAATTAGAAGAAAATGACTTATTTAAGTGTAATAAAATTTTAAAATATGATACTTTGTCTATTTAATATAAAAATTCATGGACTTTTTAAAATTAGAAAAAAAAAAAACCAGTTGTCTTTCTTTTGGATTACTTTACTCTATCCGTATGCAAGAATAAAAAGACAGACAAAGAGTGAAACAGAGAGTTAGTGAACTCAATTGCTGCCTCTTTCACCTTTATATTATCTGTAATGTTTTTCTTTTCCTTCTTCAGTTATTAATTTGTATCATCTCTTTTCCTTGCTTGCTTAAAGTTTTTGGCAAGAATTCCATGAATTTTCTTTGTATTGGGTACTAAATTCTCTGTTTTTAGTGCTCTGCTCTGCATGCTTTAGTTGTTTTCTTAGAGTTTTGGAGTGCACCCCAAGTAGAAAAGATGCTGTCAACGAAGTCGGAATCGGATATCACAAGCCTTGCTCCATCATCACCGTCGAGGTCTCCCAAACGTCCCGTATACTATGTTCAGAGTCCATCACGAGACTCTCATGATGGAGACAAGTCATCCACCATGCAACCGAGTCCCATGGAGTCACCTTCACACCCTTCCTCCGTTGGCCGCCATTCCAGGAACTCTTCGGCTAGTCGGTTTTCGGGGATATTCCGCTCGTCCTCCGGTAGGAAAGGGGGGAGGAAGAGGAATGATAAAGGGTGGCCTGAGTGTGGGGTAATTATGGAAGAAGGGCCCTATGATGAGTTCGAGGATAAGGCTTTCACTAGGCGTTGCCAGGCCTTGATTGCTCTTTTCACTTTTGTGGTATTGTTTACTGTGTTTTGCTTGATTATTTGGGGTGCCAGCAGGCCTTACAAAGCTGAAATCCTGGTCAAGGTATGCTAATTTTATCCATTTCTTCATTTTCTAATCATACTTATGTTAAAATATCAGAAAAAGTAAGAATATTTATACTCTGTAACACGTTTAGGTCTGTTCGGTTGAGAGGAAAAAATGAAAAGAGTTAACGAAAAGTGGAAAGAAAATAAATCAAAATCTCCAAGTTCATTACTGTTGACAGTAACCTTAGAGCCGCAGAAACCATGAGTTGCTCCACTCATATGCAAATGCAATATGCATATTTTATCACTTGTTTTATATGTTTGAGTTGATTTGATGAAGAATGTGAGTCTCGCAGAGCTTTGCAGTGCACAACTTCTATATCGGGGAAGGTTCAGATTTCTCAGGGGTACCAACAAAATTGTTGACTGTCAATGGCACCTTGAAGCTGAGTGTATACAACCCTGCTACAATATTTGGGATTCATGTTACTTCCAATCCCGTCAATCTCGTATACTCAGAAATTCCCGTTGCAACCGGTCAGGTACGATTTCGTGTTGACGATTCATTGAAATCCCGATCATGTTTGGTTATAAACTTGTGATGCAATGAAGTGAATGTCTTAACCAAATCTTTTGCAGCTGAAGAAATATTATCAGCCAAGGAAGAGCCGTAGGACTGTATCAGTGGTGTTGGAAGGGAAAAAAGTGCCACTTTATGGGGCTGGATCAACCTTAACATTTACACAAAATGGTGCTGCTGAAATTCCATTGGTGCTGAAGTTTGAAGTCCGGTCGAGGGGAAATGTGGTCGGGAAACTTGTGAGAACGAAGCACCGGAAACAAATTTCTTGCCCTTTGGTCATTGATTCTACAAAGACCAAGCTCATTAAATTTAAGAAAACCACATGCACATATCACTGAGTCGTTTAAAGGGGGATGATGGTTTGCAGTCTCTTTGCTACCACTCATCATTAAATCTCCAAAGGTGTTCCATGGCCTCCTCTTTTTCTATCTATCTTGTTGGAAGGTTGTAAATGTTTATTGTTTTGGGTTAATATTGTGAGTTATATTCATGGAAATAAAACAAATGTATAGATGATATAAGAGGTTCTTTGTGGATGAGTTGCTTAGGAATGTCATACCATAGCAGTAATAAAGAGAGTTACAATGTTGTTCTATTCCTCCCAATAGCCTGTGTTATTCGATCTTTTTTACTTATTGTTTTTACTTATTCACGAAAAGAGACCAAGTACAGCATTCCAAGGGTCAGACAGCAAGGGACCCAATCTCAAACAAAAGGAAACAAGGAGAGCATCGACCCAAAGTCAAGCCTACATCAAGGAGGCCAAGGGGCTGCAAAATCCCTCGGTTTGCACTTCTTTTAGCATTGATGTATGTACTATTGGTGGAACAAAAAAACTTGGTTTACAGCCGTATAAAATACATTTTTGTTCTAACTTTTGAAATAGAATCTGGATAGAATTAAGAGAGTTTGCAAAACAAATCCAAAGCGTAAGTGGGTTAGAAATAAGTAAAGAGAGAATTGGCACACGGTATTTGTTACCGCAGTTCGGGTTCCTCTCAGCTAGAGAATGATTTTATTCACCAATTGTTTAGATCACAATTATTCGGATCACGTATTAGCTTAAGCCCAATCTACACTTACACAAAGAAAAAATTCTAGCTCCAATACCGACCCCAATTGTACAAATCACTCTCCCCAAAGACCTCACTTTACATAATTTCTTTCCATAACAAATCTCTACACAATGGCGTGTTAGAGATGCCCCACACGACTGAAGTAGAATGTCGATTGATAGCCTATTTATAGGCTCTCTAACGTGATCAACAATAATGTTTTGATAAGCTTTAAACTCCTATTTAAAAATTAAAATGATCCCATTAATTATCTTAAGTATTTATTAAGCAAAAGTCTTCATAAATCAGTCTTTCAACAGCTCTAAAACTCTCTAGAATAAATATGATACTTATCTCTAAAAAATAACACTTCAATCACCAAGAGACAAAATACTTTCAAGCTTATCAAACCACCTCAAAGTATTCAATTGAGAAACTTAGTATCCAAGTCAACCCATGCTTCTGTTTTGTCAAATATGTCACACTCAGGTAGACCGAATTCAGCTTAACCAAGATCTATACAAGACCCAACACGATGGCCCAAGCAGTAAAATAGGTTCGTTAGAACAAAACATGGAACAAGTAACGACAACTCCCCTAACAATCTCCTTTTTGACATTTTTGACAAAATCCTATAACAAATTGTTAGCCTTCATAACAAAATGTGAAAATAAAGAGAACTCAATTGAAACCCATCTAAGAGTATGCATCACCAATTGTCTTGCTTAAGCTCTCCCTATCACCATGCATCATCAAATCATCACTATGCACTATGCACCATAAGGCAGTTTGCTGCTGCCACAATCTCCCATTTTTGGAAAAGATGCCAAAGAGTGTTCTTTTCACTTTATGATCTTCTCTAAAACATTTCAGTAAAGCGCATATGTAACACCCCTTACCCAACTCGATCATTAGGTCTAAGTTACGGGATGTTATAGTTGTTGTCGAAGCAACTACTATCAAATTCACAACAAATCATCATTTCACATAATCATTCATGATCGTTCATGCAATAAAAAACAAAACGATATTAAATATCATGAACATTCTTTCCCGGGTCTTATACAAACATATGAATGCTTTAAAAATAACTCGAGATCAATAGGGATATTTTTACAACGTTTTTAAATTTTCATATCAAGTACACCATAAATAAATCAATCAAATATTCAATCATATCATAATTACCTATATATTATGATACACAATTAAATTCAAGTCTTAATCGAGCTTATGAAATCTCTTTTGTTGAACCGAGCTCGAAATAGGATCAAATTGTAAACTTTCAAAAATTTTGGAAAGGTATGGATACCCATAATAGGTACCGATACTATTTTTAACTTTGAAGTTTTGAGAAATTGATAAAAAAAAAATGACAAGTATGGATACTTGTTCTAAAGTATTGATACACTATGTAAAGTATTGATACTTTATTATGGTATTGATATCATTTTGAGGTTTGATGTTTTGAAAATTCAATAAAATTTCTGAAGTATCGATACCCAACCCCATGGCATTGATACCTCCTATTAAGTTTGCAAAAAATCTTCATTTTGGTGTCTATTTCATGCCAACAAACAACTTATACAACTAGTGCATAAATGCACACTTATACCTGCGCCAAACTGATCCAAAACATACCAACTCAAGCATACAATCATTCATAGCCCATCCAACTTAACAATTTAACCAATTTGGCATCCAATTTATCATACCAACATACAAACTTAACTTTCAAAATCATACCATTTAACCATTCAAACTCATCACATTGAACTTACCATTCCACATTCAAATTTACCACTTATATACCACATTCATAGCTTAACTTATAACCAAACATATACACATACATAACATTCCCTAATTCAAATATTAATCAAATTCAAACCAACTATTGTTCATAGTAAACATATATATTAACACCTAAGTACATGTCACATAACCAATTTAAAATGATCAAAAGACTACCGAGTCAGAGCTGGATAATGTGAGCTTTTGGATGATCCGCAAGACGCGTTCTGCAAGTAGACAATCTACAAAAAGAGGAAAGACAACGGGGTGAGCATTTCGAATGCTTAGTAAATCCATATGAAATTTACTTAACTTACCTTGACATTTCAACAATTTAAGTAACTAAACATGTTTGAATTAAGCATGATAATCCTTTGCATCTTATACTTTCATGTGCATTTCAACAAAACTCTTCAAATAGGTTAGTTCAACTACTTGTCATGAATTTATAATACATTCAAATAATACATAACATTTCATCTAATAACGACTAAGTCATATTCATCTTATAACACATAATTTCATTTATATACATTCATTTCGACCATTTTGTTTCCATTTAGTACCGATCTCATTTCCTTTTTTTTATCTCGAAGAACCCTAGTAAATTGAGCTCGGATCCACGAGACTAATTTTGTTCACATAAGCTGACATATTCAGGCTGTTAACACTAGCTTCATATCAGGGTTGCTAACACTAGCTTAGTACGGTGCTACTAACACTAGCTTCAGAGAGTCCGCAACAAATGCTAGATCTCAAGTCATTGTATTAATCCTAGATCAAACACCTGTTTTACTTTTCGGGATCGTAATGGCTTACCATTCATATCCTAATTGTTTATTAAGTTCACACAGGCAATATTACAACATTCAAATCATTTCAATCCCTGTAATGTCATCATTTATATGTCATCCAATCATATAAACATCTCATATCCATTCATTATCTCGTATTTGTTTGTGTCATATTTTATTCTTTACGGTTTAGTCCATTCGATGCCAAAAGTCATTATTTTCATATCAATTTAACAAACAAACAAAATAATACAATACAAATAAAACAAGAATTAACTTAGTAAGTTTCATATGAACTTATCTGATAAGAACAACAACAAACAAGACATCGAGGATTAATCTGCAATTTTACCTTTTCCTTGATTATTCTTTGGTTGATTCAATTCCGTTCTATAATCATTTATTCCAATTTATCAATTCCAAACATCTTATAACAGCCTATTATAAACATGTATTAGTTCAATTTCATTTTTGAATTCCTCTAAATTTTTGCATTTTAGTCAATTTAGTCCTTAAAATCGAAATTATCATATCATTCAAGTTTGAGCTTCGATTTTAAAAATGATCTCAATTTCATCCTTCTACATCCCTATATTATCTAAAATTATAAAAATTTACATAAATTTTGAAATTTATGCACTTTAGTCCCTATGTTCAAAAACTAGCAATTTAACTTTACAAACTAGTCTTTTTTTTATATATATATCTAAGCTTAAAATCTAACAAATTAACACCAATTTCATCAAGTATTTAATAATAAAAAATTTTGAAAACTTTAACAGTTTTGCAAAATAGTATATGAGTTAGCAAAATCAAGCTCACAGGATCTCAAAAACATAATAATTACAAGAAACGGGCTTGAAAATGCTTACTAATTGAAGGACCAAATAGCGAAAGTTTCAAACCCTAATATTCTTCCTTTGCTTTGTGAAAAGGTAAAGATGAATGAAAATAAATTGTTTTATTTCAATTTTAACTTATATACTTTAGTTAACCTTTAATTAATTATAATTTACTTAATTAAAATTTGATTAATTAAACATAAATCTAATTAACAAACTTAGTAGAGGCCATATATCATCCACCACCGATTGGCATTTTAAAGAAGGTCCAATTGCTTAATTGGTCCTTAAAGTAATTAAAAATTCATAGGGATTAACTTTTATCACTTTTACAATTTAATCCTTGTACCTTAATTAAATATCCGATTGACAATTAATGGACCAAACTTTAATTAAACTTTATACTTACCTCATAAATATTAAATAATAATATTTACGGACTCGAACATCAAAAATGAGATTTCAAAACCACTATTTTCGGATTCAAAAGGCGAGCACTGAAATGAGAAAGGCTTGTAGACTCGTGATGTTGAATGACACATTCGAAAACTAAAGCGCACACTAAAAAATGCTTCGAAAGGTGTCAGCAAGTGCGCGGAGCCGAAGCCTTGCATGTTCGCCTGCTGGGCCGAGTGTTCGCCCACTTCAGAGTCTTCGTCTTTAGATAACAAAAAGTGTTCGCCCAGGTCGCCAAACTACGACGAGAGTTTCGCCACTGAAAAACGAGTTGTTATAGCATAAACATCCAATAAACTAGTAGGGATTAAGAATAAAACCAAGTGCAACAACAACCAACTTCAAGTTTGAAAACAATATATGCACAAAGTGACTGCATAAAAAATCTGGAACTGATCAGTAAGAGCAACAATCAAAAACCAAATTAGTATCATATTTTGTTGATATCATCTTCTCTCCGTGCCAGTTCATAATCTTACTCTATTTTCAAACGAGTCTCCCGATCAATATGTTTGTTCATCCCATTGTCCATCAAGCGCACACACATTCTTAAAATTAATTTCAAGAGATATAGAGCATGACAAATAAGTTGAACATAAATCATATAGTATCTAACAAAAACAACATCAAGTTGCATAAAGAGATCACCATATAAAGAATAAATCAACATCTATCATTTGCTATGCCATGTTGACTCCTTTGACAAAGCATAAACCAGCAGCTATCAATATTACCCATGCCAATTTAATACAATTGTTGTCATGTTTCCTTAGCCCTACAACATCGACTACGAGAGACTCCTCATCTAAATTTTTTATTGGACTTTATTCAACACTAGAATTCCTTTTTGTTGCTTTCTTCACCCTCACCATACCTGTCAAATTGTTTTCATAAATTTATCACATCATACAACACATAATTTTCAATATGGTGTGCCCTCAAAATCTACTCCCAAGTCATTAAGTGTAGCACCACATTTTTGCCCAAGCCTACAAAGCATCGATAAACTTCATTTATGCAAACAGAACTTTGGATTGTTTTCAAATAACTCTAGGAACTTGCTCTGGTACCAATTGGAAGATCTCTCGATTTGCACTTCGTTCCAGCATTAATGTATGTACTATTGGTGGAACAACAAAACTTGGTTTATAGCCATTCAAAAAATAATTTCGTTCTAACTTTTGTTGGAATAAAATTTGGATAGAATTAAGAGAGTTTGTAAAATAAATCCAAAACGTAAGTGGGTAAAAGGGATAGGTAAAAAGAGAATCGACACACGATATTTTGTTAACGCAGTTTGGATTTCTCAATCCTATATCTGCGAAGCCTAACTCAAATAATGATTTTATTCACCAATTGTTTGGATCACCTATTGGCTTAATCCCAATCTATCCCTACACAAAAGTAATTGCAACCTTAATACCAATCCCAATTGTACAAATCACTCTCCCCCAAATACCTCACTTTACATAATTTTCCTCCATAACAAATCCCTACACGAGGGCATGTCGGAGACACTCCACACAGTTGAAGTAGAATGTCGATCAACCACCTATTTATAGGCTCTCCAATGTGATCAGAAATAGTATTTTGATAGGCTTTAAACTCTTATTTAAAAATTGAAATTATCTTATCAATTATTTTGAGTATTTATCAAGTAAAAGTCTTCATAAATTAGTCTTTCAACAACTCAAAAACTCTCTTGAATAAATATGATATTTATCTATAAAAAAATAGTACTTCAATCACCAAAAGATACAAGAAATTCAAGCTTACCAAACCACCTCAAAGTATTTGATTGGGAGACTTAGTATCCAAGTTGACCCATACTTCTATTTTATCAAATATGCCACACTCAAGTGGACTGAATTCAATTTAACAGAAACTTGTACAAGGCCCAACACAATGGCTCAAGCAGTAAAACAAGTTCGTTACAGCAGAACATGGAACGGGAAACAACAACTTCTCCAACAGAGGCACCATAACCACAACACTGGTAGGGCAAATAGATAGATACCTACACGTCTCAAACCATGTTGCAGAGGGGGAGGTATTCATCAGCCCAAACAAACATCCAAGCCATAGGTAACAACACTAACAAAGTTGCTCATCAGCCCAAACAAACATCCAAGCCATAGGTAACAACACTACCAAAGTTGCTCATCAGCCAAACCATTCGTTTATGCAGAAATCCGCTTGCCAAAGAGGGTTAGAGTCATAGTTAAACTCTGCCCTTTAGGGAAAAAATAGAGTTAATATATACGAAGGCACCTGAACTTGACAACTTGTACCCATTTGGTACCTAATTTTTTTTTCTTTTGGGACTTAATTGGTACCGTAAGCTAACTTAGTATTTTTTTTAGGTGTTTGACTAATACCGTTAAAATATATTTACGTGGCATTAACGTCCAGGTCAGCATCACATCAGTTTTTTTAACGATGTTTGTCAAATACCTAAAAATAGTACCAAATTGACTTACACCATTCAAGCTTAAAAACCAAATAAATACAGATTATCAAATTTAAGTACCTCCGTATATATTAACTTAAATAAAATAAAATATTATGTGCATACAGGTTGGAATCCTATATAAATGCATTTCTGTCCGACATGTAGCCCAATTTGTGTATCACTTATTATGAAGGGACCCCCACCAGTGTCCAATCTCGGAGCCACTTGAATTCATTTTTGACTGACAAAACTAACCAAACCAAACCGTAATAAAGTCGACCTTTTCGTTCATTTAGCTCAGCCCAGGCTTCAATTTGACACCTGACATGGCAGTAGCTCACAACGGATTGAAAAGTTGCACTAAATTCAACTATTTTTAGCGATGGAAGTGTAAGTAATTTGCCCATCAAGATTATCCATCATCAGTACGATACATGATGGAAAACATAAAAAGGGTATACAACAGAAGCTCCATATTGTATTATTACAGAATATGAGTTATCACAGCGTAGGAAGTAGGAGGCATGGTACAATTACTTTTAAACATGAATTTTTTTAGTTGGAAGTTGAATGAAAAATCAACAGGAGGAGGATCAACCCAACTTTTCTTTTCTAACCAATTTATGATACAAAAATCCAAGTCTTATGTCATCACTAGTTTATTACTAATAGTCAGAGCCTGCAATATTAACTGATAGAAATGCGAAATCTTTGGCAGCTGTTTTTGCAACTCTGACAAAACAAGATCCATCCAATGACTCATTTAACATTCGCAGCCTGTAGATCTCTGTGGCCGTCCTCCACTAGCAACATCAATGGTTTCGGGAAGGTAGCTTTCAATTCACCATCAGAGAACACAAGTAGTGAACAGAACCAATTAGCAAAGACTGGTAACCCAATCTAATTTGTACATTCATAAGGCTTTCTATAAACCATCAATAGCATCATACACATACATATGGAAATTATATTTTATACATGTGAAACAATTCATTAAATATACATACAGACAGAAACATTAGGGATAAAGCAAATTTTATGAGAAATTCATTGTCTATTAGAAAAAGTCCTATATCCTGCAGATTAGCTTTTGAACTGTATAAGGCTCAACTGGTTTTTTAACTTTAACAAGAACCCATGGTCCACCTAATAGAAGATGCTAAAAGAATCTAATGCACATAAAACAAAGATCCCCAAGGAAGAATTCCAGTAACAAAGCAGTTCAAAATTGGAATTACATTACCCCAACAACACGTCAGTTTTGGCTCCAGTGTGGTGAGTATGCATCCCCGCCACACTTGAAGCCATTCAACAAACAGGCCCATAATGGTGTGTGGATAGTTCACCGCTCAAAATAAACCCACAAAACAAGTTAACAAGTTCCTAAGAAATTTCTTAATATGAGGAGCATTCAGTTGCTGTTTAAGAAATAAGCTGGTCCGTCATAGAAAGTTCAGACACATCTCCTAGCATCAATTAACTACCTTTGTTATGTTGTACTTTAATATTTTATTTATTTATTTGAAGACTGATGCATCGGTGTTAACAGTTTATTAGGCATCACCTGCTTCTTTTAAGAACATGTTGATTTAAGGAAATACTTACATTTCTTCTTCAGGCTCATTCTTGAGAGCATTTCTGGCTATGCACTCAAAAGCAGCATCGACATTGAATCCTTCTTTTGCAGAGGTCTCAAAGTAAGGTATGTTTCCCTTTGAAGCACACCATGCCTTTGCTTTCTTCTCAGAAACCTAAACCAGAGAGATATAACCTCATCAATACACCATCAAGAAACCCATTTGAACTCCCATATGATACTATAAAACACTAAGAAAATCGTAAGCAAACGTGGAAGGGAGAAAGGCATCTTACCACGCGACTGTTACCACCATCAACATCAACCTTGTTTCCCAACACAACAAATGGAAAGTTTTCAGGGTCAGACGGACTCGCCTGAACACTCAACCAAAAGATAACATTAGTCATTCTTCCAATTAAGGTACTACATGTGTCATAGTATAGAAACACTACCTGAATCAGAAACTCTTCTCGCCAGTTGTTAAGATTATCAAAGGACTTCATGACATTAACATCATGCACAAGTACACAGCAATCAGCACCCCGATAGAAAGCCACACCTAAACTTTGAAACCTTTCCTGCCCAGCAGTATCCCATATCTATGCAAGCAAGCAAAAGAAAATGAGTATCAACACTAAGAACTGTAATTAAAATTTATTTATCTCTATTTCTCAACCAAAATGAAAATCTTCGCAGAGTACAGAAAAAACTGAGCTCGGTTTCTACAGTTGACGATAGCCACTCAAGGATTGAAAAATCAGACAATATATTAAACTGAAACAAATGCTAAAATTCACATTGCATTATCATCATTAGGCACAAGAGAAACCAAATTCTATTGCAAACAGTTGCATATAAAAATCAAGAAATAAAAATGTACTATTTAAGAAATGACCATATTTTTACCTGCAATGTAAACAATCTATCATCAAACTGAACCTCTTTTGTCAAAAAATCGGCTCCAATCGTAGCTTTGTACTGATTACTGAACTTACGATTAACATACCTAATTTCAATAAAATTAAAAACTAAAACATCAGAACCAGCATATGCAAAATTGAAGAATTAAATAAAATTTAAAGGATTTCAGATTCAAAGCTTACTGATTCATGAGAGATGTTTTCCCAACCCTAAAAAAAAATCAAAAGAAAATGCATGATTAAATTGAAAACGCACCGAAATGTAAAAAAAAATCTTCAAATTCAAATAGGTAAAAAGAAAAAGATTACCCGCTATCACCGAGAATTATAACCTTTAACAGCATACGCCGACGAGAAGCCATGGTATCGGATTTGAGATTTTTATTATTTTTTAGCGATTGCTGGAAAATTGTGAGATTTTATATGATCTTTGGTCAGAGAATAGAAAGATTATAAAAGAAAACTTTGTGGCTGTTAATTTAATTTGATGTGTTCTTTTCAGAAAACGAAATGGATAGTTTTCAGCAAACGGGAAGACTGTTGGTCAAATTCCAAAACTGCCCATATTTATAAATCGAATTTACATCCTCTTTTTGGCTTTAGCCGTTAAGTAATGGTAATCAGTTTCAAATTTCAATTTTTATTGCGGTATCTAGAAAAAGGATATTACCTGTTCTCTTTGACTTTTGGATCGCCTTATGGTTGGCCAAGTTTTGCCTTTAAAGTAAATGGACATGGATTGATTTAACTTTTAACTAATACTAACTTACGGAAAAATTGTTTTGTTTATATTAGATGGTAGTTTAAATTGGTAGTAAACTGTTTTAAGGGAGTCTTAGAGATTGAATTATAAATTTTTATTATATTAATTTGTGATTTTTTTAATTTTGAAGGGGTTACAAGGTAATTTTACCATTTGAGGAAGGGGACAAAGTCTTTATCAACCCTGTAAGTGAAAAAATTTATTATATTGTATATAAGTCTAAGGGTAAACTACAAAAGTAGTTACTTTTATTTGCCTCAGATTATATTTTAGTCACTTATGTTTGAAATGTTACGTTTTAGTCACTTAAGTTATCGTTTTGATACGAAGTAGTCACTCCACCGTTAAGCCCCGTTACCTCCCTAACGGCAATCCTACGCGGTAGTCCAAATAGGTTTTAAATGCCAACTTGGATGAGAATAATATTTTCAATCAAAATGGGAAAAAAAAACTAAAAGAAAAAAGGGGACGAATGGTTTTTCTTTTCCAGCTCAATGTGTAATTAGTTAAAACTTTTCAATTAATTAAATTTATTTAATTAAAAACCTATTCTTGTCTCAGTTGGACATCCAAGTTGGCATTTAAAACCCATTTGAACTGTCACGTAGGATTGCCCTTAGGGAGGCAACGTAACTTAACAGCAGAGTGACCACTTCGTAACAAAATGGTAACGTAACATTTGAAACATAAGTGACTAAAATGCAATCTAAGGCAAACAAAGGCAACTATTTTTATAGTTTACCCTAAGACTAATTAGGATATAGTTTGTCTTGCATATATAAGTTGGATTAACTCCTAAGATAGAAACATAGATATAGTCCTTGGATGAATTGATCCTAGATTTGTTTGTGTATTAATTTACTTGTGTTGACTCAACTTAATTTTAAGTAAATGAATGGTTATGTATGTATAACTTGTATATTTCGATGTAATGAATATTTATGTGTCTTGAAGTAGTAAGCAAAAGTTTGGCATATTTGATCTATGACTTTGCATTACATAGTTTCACATATAGATAGTAGAATCATAGCTCAATAAAAAGCAAATTATATCCTCTAGGTAGCATTTTATGGTTTATGAAAATGAACATGACCACAAGCTATTTGTTTAGGATAAATAATTTAATGATTATCGATGCATATAATGATTGTTTTCATCATAGTAGATGCAATAGAAACCTTAAGATAAAAGTGACAACTTAGGTGAATGGATTAAACCTCAAACGATCATGAATATCATATGAAGGTAATATGGATATAACAATGTCATTAGGTCAAATCTTAATAGCACATGTAGCTTTTGTAATGATATACAATAAGGAGTTTAGCCATGTTATTTATAGTGGTTTGACTCCATAATTAAATAATTATGTAATTCATAGACGAAGAGTCAAAACTTAATTACGTGTTATTTTTGCCCTAATTATATATGTACAATCGATCATTCGCTAGTTCATTACAACTCTATATGAATTGCATGTAAAACTCGTAACTAGTGGATAAACCAAATAGAGAAATAGATTGCATGAGTTACTAATAATAATAATTGTGTTTTCTCAAAATAGCAAGAGATGAGCTAAGGTTAATTTAGATTTTTTAAATTATCATTTAACTGGAGGAATAAATTAAATAATCGAGTATAAAGTGAAAATTAAATTAATTGTTTATTGAAGTTAACTTTACTTGGTTTCTATAATTAAATAAATTTACACATAAATTCTAAAACGATAAAACTAATGCTTTTGACGAAAATAGAATTAAGTGGTGTACACTATCTAATTATATTAATTAATTTTAATTTTGAATATCTTTTTTAATTAGTTATTGAAATTACTTTTTTATCCAAATCAAAATAAAGTAGCTCAATTAAAAGTAGTGGATTGCTTGCTACTCAAGCGAGGGAAAATCTTCCACAGGGGTTACTTAGCCCTAAGTAATCGTTTACCACTCCCTTGAGCCTCCTTTATAAGACTGAAGCTCCTTTAGTTTCATTGTTTTATGACTTTCAATTTAAATTAGACTATTGCATATTTTTCCTCTATGAATATACAACCATGGTTAGTTATATTAGCTATTAAAATAGTTTGGGACTACTCTGAAAAAAATTAATGATAATTTATTTGAGTTTTTTTTTACTTAAATAATTTTTATTTTTCTTGACTTTTGATTTTTTTTAAATTTGAGTGAAATTACATATAACAATTATAATTTAAGATTTAATTAATTTTAGGATGTTTTGTTAGTTTCTATAGAGAATTATACAACTCTTTTAGGGTCATCTTGGATTTATCTTAAAATTGTGTTTTAGAGTAGAGCCCACTCTTCAAGTGTTGATGAGTTCAATAACAACAAAAAAAATTATTAAAAAAATTCATTAATTGGAAAATTGAAGTCTGATTAAAATTATATTTTAAAAAATTAAAATTAATTTCCTACAATTGTCACATCGCATGGTGGATTTTTTTTCATTTGAGCTTAAATCCTATTTCAATGGTTCATCCACCAAGATAGCCACCACGATTCTCATAATCCCTCCCCATTTTACATAATTCAGATTCTCAAAGTCAATTTGAATAGAGCTGTGGAAACATGAAACCAATGGCAATAGGAATTGCATTCACAGTAGAAATCATTTGGATTGGTAGATTTGTTACCTGAATCCAGAATTCAATATCTTCAAGTGTGGCTCCAATTGGCATTCTTTGAGAAGGAGGCTTCTGCTTGTCAGCTTGAGCTTTGCCTGAAAACAAACAAGAAAATGTTTGTTTTCAATTCACTGGGTCCCTACAAAAATAGATTAAGGAAATGATTAAATCAATGGCGTGCCCAAAACTTAATCTCCGTGTTAAATTATTTTATTGGTAAAAAGGTACATATCATAAGCTGAGGCATCCTTCATTCGCCTTCTCTGGCAACCAGATCCACATGATGCCTTTGACACTTACCAACAACATGGCTTTGGTCCATTGAAGCCACATTCGATTATATTTCCCTCTACTGTAAAGCACAACCCCAGACAATGCAAAAGCTCGTAATAATTTCAACAACATGCGCATTAATTAGAAAAGAGAAGTATCGGCGGTGCAATACTATATTATATTATACTTTTTACAGAAAAATCGAATGTTAAAATAATATTGTTGAAAATTATAACCGCAAATTCAAAAAAAATTATCTTCATTAAATATAATTTGAACACGGAGAATAATTTTAAAAAGTAGTTATTGTTTTTTTTTTTTTTTTTGCATAATTTTACTTCAAATGATTCACACATTGTAATTACGTACAAAGAGACTCAAATTAGGTCTCAAGAAATGATAAATGCTTTATTACTAAATTCTGATTTACTTAACAGTATGTGGGGAAGACTATACTTTCTGCAAACCATATTCTTATTTTCTGCAAACCATATTCTTGATAGAGTGTCACATAAGAATTAGACTGTACCCCATATGAATTGTGGAAATGTTATGCCCCTAATATGCAATACTTGAAAGTGTGGGGGTGCTTAGAAAAAGTAGGCTTGTCTGCTTTTAAAAAGAGCATTATCGAATCTAAAAATATTGATGTTGTGTTTGTTGGGTATGCACTAAATAGTGTTGTATATAGATTCATGTCTTTGCATGATCATTCCATATGTAGATGTTGTATTTTTTGAAAATGTTTTTCCTTTAAAGAAATCTAGTATAATAATTGATATACAGTTAGACGAGTATATTTGTTCCTCTAGTACACATAATAGAGATGTTATTAAAAATGATATTTAACTTAAGATGAGTAAAAGACGAAGCACTGCCACTAGTTTCGGACCTGATTTCCTTACTTTCTTTGTAACTGTGACTAGTGGTTTAGACTTGATAAGTGAGTCTATTGCTCATGCATTTTTTTATAGATGAGAATCCAAAAACCTATGATGAATCCATAAAATCAATAGATGCTAGTTTTTGGGGAGATGCAATTAATAATGAGTTAGAGTCTATTATGTCTAATCACACTTGGGAACTAATAGACTTGCCTAAAGGTTTTAGACCTATTAGAAATAAATGGATCTTTAGAAAGAAACTTAGACTAGATGGGTCAACACAGAGGTATAAGGTAAAAGTAGTTGTAAAAGGGTTTATTCAAAAATTTGGAGTAGATTATTTTGATACATACTCTCCTGTGACTAAGATCTCAACCATTCATGTTTTGTTTGCTTTAGCTTCCATTCACAATTTGCTGGTACATCAGATGGATGTAAAGACAACTTTCTTGAATGGTGATTTGGACGAGGAGATCTACATGAAACAACCTCCAGGATTTGTGGCACTTAGTATGGAAGATAAAGTTTGCAGACTTAAAAAATATTTGTATAGTCTCAAACAAGCTCCAAAATAATGGCATGATAAATTTCATAAGACTATTATTAGCCTTGGTTTTATTGTTAATGGTGCAGATGTATGTGTGTATTCTAAGATGTTTGGTTCCGATTGTGTCATCATAAGCCTGCATGTGGATAACATGGTAATTTTCAACACTAATATAAAAGTCATTAACAAAACCAAAAATTTCTTATCTACCAAGTTTGATATGATTAATTTGGGAGAGATAGATGTAATCTTAGAGGTTAAGGTTACTAAATTAGAAAAGGGATTTGCTTTAAACCAATCTCACTATATAGAGAAAGTGTTAAAGAAGTTTAATAGCTTTAATATAATCCCTATAAAGACTCCTTTTGATTCTAGCATACAATTGATAAAGAATAAAGGAAATGATGTTTCTCAATCAGAGCATGCCACAATTATTAGAAGCCTTATGTTCTTGATGAACTACACTCGGCTTGATATTGCTTATGTAGTCAGTAGACTAAGTAGATATACCCATAATCCTAACAATGAGCATTGAAATGCTTTAAAGCGTTTGCTTAAATACTTTAAAGGTACTATAACTTGGAAGTTGGAATTTGTCAAATACCCTATAGTCCTAGAGGGATATTGTGATGCAAACTGGGTAACTAATAATGATGAAGTTAGCTCTACAAGTGGATATTCTTTACTTTGGTGTAACAGCTATTTCTTGGATGTCTACTAAATAAACGTGTATTGCTCACTCCACGTTAGAATCAAAGTTTATAGCTCTGGACTTAGTCGAGAAAGAGGCTAAGTGGCTCAGGAATCTACTTGCAAAGATTCATTTATGAAACAAATTGACACCTCCCATATCTCTATTATGTGACTCACAAGTTGTAATTTGCATTGCTAAGAGTTAAGCTTACAATGGTGAGAAAAGTCATATTCGAATAAGGCATGAATATGTGAGACATTTAATAAAAAATGAAGTACTTGCTTTGGAGTACACAATGTTTGAAAGGAACCTAGCTAATCCACCAACCAAAGTGTTAAGTAGAAAAATGGTTCTCGATTCATCGATGGGGATAGGTCGTAAGCCCAGTGGTTGAAAAATTCATGGTGGATACCCAACTTAGTTTTCTAAGTTCAATGTGGTCTTAGTTTTCTAAGTTCAATGTGGTCAAACAAAACCATGGAAATACTCATAGTGTACATTCTACCTACCCCTATGGTAAACGATGTGCATGCATAAGGTTGAGTTCTTACTCTTAATGAATTCATATCTCAAGGTTTAGAAGGTAAAATTTTACCATCGATATGTGATGTTGAGTTTCTTACTCTTAATGAGTTTATATTTATGGCAAAATTTTAACGATTTTGCCCCTGGTAAAATTTCGAGAAAATATGTTTAATATTTCACAACTCAACATGTTCACTATGACTGAATGGTTTGTTTTAATTTTCGAGCATCAAAATAGACCAAAAACACAAACACAATTTTCTGACCATTTTTTAAGTAATCCATATAGGATTGCAAATGGATCATTTCCATTTCCATTTCTACTTTTGAAAACCTACATTCATTTCCAAATGATTCCATTTTAGAGAAAATCATAATCATTCCTAAATATTTCCCATTTCCTATTCATTCTGTTCATTTCTATTCAAACACGTAATTCATTTATAGTTTCAACGAGCTAACAGAGAGACCGATTGGACATATGTAGTTGAGACTCAAATGATTTATAATTAAGTTTCAACTTTTCGCCTATTAATTATAAACTCATTTAGTCATGAAGTTATTCCACTATAGTATCGTGACTAAGCTCTCTCCAATGACATACCATTACGAAAGTAACTACTCAGTGCTTGTCCAGTGACCTTGTCATAAGTGTGTTACCCTTATAGGATATCATTGATGTAACACCCTTAGCCCATATCCATCGTTGGAACAGGGTTACGAAGCATTACCAGAGTTTACGAAACAAATACAGTTAATTCATGTTATTTACTATTCATACCCAAAACCAAACATTTTCAATCATATCGTCCCTTGAATGGGCCCTTAAGGCCCAAAATATGCGTTAGACTCAAGTCGGGACTAAACCAAGAACTTAAAATTTTTTTGTGAAATTTTAAAAATTTTAATAGATGCAGAGGACACACGCCCATGTGGCCAGGCCGTATGCCTCACACGGCCAAGTGACATGCCCGTGTCCCAGGCCGTGTATGCATTCAATGTGAGGCACACGGCCATGTCCCAGCCCATGTCCATACCTGTGTAACTCTTTAACTTGGGTCACACGGCCAGCCACACGCCCGTGTACTAGGCCGTGTGGACAATTTAATTTTCAAAAATTAGGTGCAGTGGATAGATGACCAAACTACACGCTTGTACGCATGGCCGTATGTCACACACGACTAAGACACACTCCCATGTCTCTGCCCGTATGGACGAAAAATAGGCTATTTTCAGGCCACTTTCACAAACACATTCACAATTTACCTTTCACCTACAACATCATCCAAGCACATTCACAAGCCAATTCATAACTTTTAAATCAGTGTCAATACCAAGTTTTATGCATGACATATTATCTCATATGTTCAAGTGTTTAAACTTACCAAAGACACATATTAACTTAATGACACTCCGTAAATATTTTTAAATATTTATAAAAATATTTACAGTTTGATTTATAAAATTGAGGTCTCGATACCCCGTTTCAAAACCAATTAACCTAATAATTCCTTCTAAACTCAAATCACTATTTCACAAATCTTTCTAAAATCACATTTAAATCATAATTACTAAATAATAACAATTTTCAAACTCACTCGTCAGATTTAGTGGTCTCGAACCTTTGTTTCCGACACCATTGAAAATTGGGCTATTACAGAGCATCAACAACCACATTGGTTTTTCCTGGTTGATAATCAATAACCAGGTCATAATCTTTTAATAGCTCAAGCCATCTGCGCTGTCTTAGATTCAAGTATTTTTGCAATATCAGATACTTCAAACTTTTCTGATCGGTGAATATGTGATATTTCTCACCAAACAGATAGTGTCGCCAAATTTTCAATGCAAACACAATGGCTGCCAATTCTAGATCATGTATCGGGTAGTTCTTTTCATGTGGTTTTAGCTTTCTAGAAGTATAGGATATTACTTTACCTTTTTGCATGAAGACATAGCCTAAACCATTCAATGATGTGTTACTATAAATTACAAATTCTTTACCCGATTCAGGTTGAACTAACATGGTTACTTCAGTCAACAAAGTTTTCAATCAATCAAAACTCTGTCGGCATTTATCAGTCCATTCAAATTTCACATCTTTTTGCAACAAATGAGCAGGGGACACACGCCCGTCTGGCCAGCGTGTAAGCATTCGATGTGAGGCACATGGTCGTGTTCCAGCCCGTGTCCATACTTGTGTAACTCTCTGACTTGGGTCACACGATGATCCACACGCCCATGTGCGAGGCCGTGTGTAAAAACCTGGGTATTCTGTTTTCGAATTTCAAGGTGCAAGGGACACACGGCCAGACCACATGCCCATTTTCTAGGCCGCATGTCATACACGGCTGAGATACACGCCCGTTTCTCTACTCGTATGGACGAAAATAGGTCATTTTATGGCCTCTTTTCTCACCCATTCTTGACTCCAACTAACACATCTGAAATTTCATACATATAGGCCATAACAAAATCTTCAAAACAACCAATCCTATCATTATTATGGTCATATTATCACATATACTCTAACAATCTAAACTAGAACATAAATTAATTCACACATGCAACTACTATATTAACATGCTATACCCATTTCATTCATTACCCATACCAACACGTATACTAAACATGACAAACTATACATATATAAGTTAATATGAAACATAGCCTAAATGTAATTTTAATGTTTACACAGCCATTTAAATTCCTATACATGCCATATAAAACATAATATGTTTAGCAAAATCTACCGACAATTTGGATAGTGTAGTTCGATGCGTTGATCCGACCTCTCGACTACTCAAAAATCTACAAAGAACATTAAACAATACAAGTAAGCTAAATGTAGCTTAGTAAGTTTGTTGGCTTTAAACTTAAATCTTACCGAACATACTAAAATGATGCAATTAACTAAATCGTTCATTACACATTTCCTGTCAATCACAATTTCAATTGATGATTTCACTTATTTCATCTCAAAATCGATAATATCATTAAGTTTTCCAATAATACTCCATATGTCACTTACCAGCCTTTGTCAAATTTTAGAACGTCTTACGGATATGAGTACATCGTATATAGAATCCCGAAGGTTGCATAGAAGCACATAAATGCTAAATGGGAACCCGTAAGGGTTAAACGGAAGCTCATAAGAGCTGAACGGAAACCCATAAGGGTTAAACTTAAGCTCAAAAGAGCTAAACTGAAACCCAGAAGGGTTAAACTAAAACTCATATGAGTTAACTGAAGCTCATAAGAGCTAAACTGAATGCAAACACGGAAGTTAGTAACAAATGCTGAACCTTGGTTTACTTTGGTAATTTGCCGTCAATTCCTCCTGCATAGAATAAATGTACTCAATCTTGCATTCCTTTCGCCTCGAACATTCAATTCAATTTTTATAACTTTAACAACAATTTTATTTTAAACAAATGATATGAATAATTACATAATACCAATCATCAGTTTAACATTTAACATTAAATTTTAACCCTACGAACTTACCTGGGTTAAGTTGTAAGTTTGTAGTAGTTCAAGGATTATTTTGTTAATTTCCCTTTTTCTTCGTTGATCTACGGGCTCTTAATCTAAAATATAAAATTATTCATGCATTAGCATATATTTTAGTTTTAATTCACTTTATAATCAGGACCTTACAAATTTTAAAATTACACAATTTACCCTAACTTTTACAGCTTTTGTAATTTAGTCCTCTATAATCGAGATTCTAGGCTATCTTACGCCTTTGATACATAAAATATAATAGCAAACCCTAATTCTTAAATTCTTCACAATTTAGTCTTAAAATCAATATCTATCAAATTCACTTTATAAAATCATCATATAACAAAATTAAAGCCCTAAATCCATATTAATTCATCACAAACATCCAGAACTCATCAACGGTAACTTTCAAAATTACTCATAAAATCAAAAACTAATGAAATAGATAATTAGACCTAGTTGTAAAAGTATTAAAAACACAAAAATTTCAAGAAACGAGCAAGAATTCAACTCACATGGTGTAAAAATATGAAAAACCAACTTTTGATCTCTTCTATGTTGTTTTTGGCTGAAGATTGATGAAGAAATGTCTAGATTTTCAATTTAGTCATTTTTTAACTTTTACCTTAATACCCAAATGACCATTTTGCCCCTAATTCATCCAATTTCAAGATTTTTCTCTACACATGCCGTTTCAACCTTCAATAAGTGTCTAATTTCCTTTTTGGTTCTTCCTTATTCATCACTTAAGCTATTTAATCACTATTTCTTTAATTAGCAAGTTTTGCACCTTTTTTAATTTAGTTATTCTTATTTAATTAACTATCACAACGTTAACATTTTCTGGCGAAACTTTAATACTAACTTAATGACACTACGTAAATATTTTTATATATTTATAAAATATTTATGGCTTGATTTATAAAATTGAGGTCTCGATACCCCGTTTCAAAACCAATTAACCTAATAATTCCTTCTAAACTCAAATCACTATTTTACAAATCTTTCTAAAATCACTCGTTAGATTTAGTGGTCTCGAACTACTGTTTCTGACACCACTGAAAATTGGGCTGTTACAGAGCATCAACAACCATATTGGTTTTTCCCAGATGATAATCAATAACCAAGTCATAATATTTTAATAACCCAAGTCATCTGCGCTTTCTCAAATTCAAGTCTTTTTGCGATATCAGATACTTCAAAATTTTATGATCAGTGAATATGTGTCATTTTTCACCAAACAGATAGTGTCACCAAATTTTTAATGCAAACACAATGGCTGCCAATTCTAGATCATGTATCGAGTAGTTCTTTTCATGTGGTTTTAGCTGTCTAGAAGCATAGGCTATTACTTTATCTTTTTGCATCAAGACACAGCCTAAACCATTCAATGACGCGTCACTGTGAATTACAAATTCTTTACCCGATTCAGGTTAAACTAACACGGGTGCTTCAGTCAACAAAGTTTTCAATCTGTCAAAACTCTACTAGCATTTATCAGTCCATTCAAATTTCAAATCTTTCTGCAACAAACGAGTCATCGGAGAAGCTATCATAGAGAATCCTTTTACAAATCTCCGATAATATCCAGCTAGTCCCAAAAAACTTCTAACTTCATACACAACTTTCGGTGGTTTCCAGTTAACAATTGCTAAAATTTTATTCGGGTCCACTCTGATGCCTTCAGCAGATACTATATGCCCGAGAAAACCAACTTTCCGAAGCCAAAATTCACATTTACTAAATTTGGCCTACAATTGTTTCTCACGCAGAGTTTGCAGTACAATTCTTAGTTGGTCAGCATGTTCATTTTCATCTCGGAAATATACCAAAATATCATCAATAAATACCACCACAAATCTATCCAGATACGGTTTAAAAATTCTATTCATTAAATCCATAAATACTGCAGGTGCATTTGTCAAGCCGAACGGTATCACAAGAAACTCATAATGCCCATACCTGGTTCTGAAGGCTGCCTTTGGCACATCTGACTCTTTCATCCGTAGCTGATGGTAACCGGAACGAAGATCAATCTTTGAAAATACAGTGTCACCTTTTAACTGATCAAACAAGTTATCAATACGAGGCAATGGGTACTTGTTCTTTATTGTGACTTTGTTGAGTTACCGATAATCAATACATAATCTCAAAGATCCATCTTTTTTTTTAACAAACAAAACCGGCGCACCCCAAGGTGAAAAACTAGGTCGAGCAAAACCTTTCTCAGTCAATTCTTGTAACTGTGCTTTTAATTTTTTAACTCTGTTAGAGCCATTCTGTAGGGTGCTATAGATATCGGTGTTATTCCCGGGACAAGATCTATAGAAAATTACACCTCTTTGACCGGTGGTAATCCGGGTAATTCCTCCGGAAACATGTCAGGAAATTCACAAACGACTGACACTGACTTAATCTTCGATTTGAATACTTTAGTGTCCAATACATACGCAAGGTAGATATCATACCCTTTCGTGATATATTTCTATGCTGACACGGCTGATATCACATTAGACAACCTATCCAGTTTATCAGATTCAATATGGAACAACTCACCATTATGACATTTTAACACAATACACTTTTGCTTACAATTTACCACGGCATCATGCTGAATTAACCAATCAATGCCCAAAATCACATCAAATTCATCAAATGACAGTAACATCAAATTAGCCGAGAAACAATGATCTTGTACCATTAACAAATAATTTTTACAAATTTTATCTACCATCACATATTGGCCTAAGGGGTTCGAAACTTTAACCACGAATTCAGTGGACTCGACAGGTAAATTTTTAATAGATACTAAATTCGTGCATACATATGAATGTGTTGAACCAGGATCAATCAAATCAGTAATATCAGTATTAAGAAGAGAAATAGTACTAGTAATTACGTCGGGTGCAGAGGCATCCTCACGCGCACGAATAGCGTATGTCCTTACCGGTACTCGTTCTTCAGATTTAACTTTTGTCATTCCTTGGCTACCATTGATATTGCCAGGGTGACAGGGTGGTCCACCTCTCAAGGCAGGGTTACTCAGCTTTGAAGTCTGAACAATTTCCTTTTCAGGCTTTTCCAGACATTCTCTGAGATAATGGTCAAGAGAACCACATCTAAAGCATGCTCCACTTCTCATATGGCACTCTCTGAAATGCAATTTATTACAATGTTTACATCTGGGTTTAGGATTTCAAACACTTCCTGCACTTGTTATAGATAGGGCTGGAGGTCTCGGATTAGAGCGTTGAGTGTCTCGATCTCTCCCAGAATACCCCACAGATGTGGTAGAACAATCATGATATTTCTTTAATTTCTTTGAAACCGACTATTGTGACTTTCCCATAAATCTTTTACTGGAAATTCGGGCTTCCATCTTTGCCTGTCTCTTTTTTTTACTTAACTCTTCGGCTTTATGTGCCCGATCAACCAGTACCACAAAATTTTTTAGTTCTAAAATCCCAACCAATAGCTTGATGTCTTCATTCAATCCTTCTTCAAAACGTTTACACATAGCAACCTCGGTCGGGATACATTCTTTAGCGTATTTACTTAATCGAACAAATTCCCATTCGTACTCAAATACAGTCATGTTCCACTGTTTGAGCTCTAAAAATTCTTTCCTTTTCTAGTCAAGAAATCTCTGACTAATCTATTTCTTTTTGAATTCTGTTTGGAAAAATTCCCATGTAACACTTTCCCTCGGTACAACAGAAGTTAGGGTATTCCACCACTGGAAAGCTGAGTCTTTTAGCAGAGATACAACACATTTCAAACATTCGTCAAGTGTGCATGACAATTCATCCAGAACTCTGATAGTGTTTTCTAGCCAAAATTCAGCCCTTTCCGGATCATCTTCAACAGTAGCCCTAAATTCTTCTGCCCCATATTTACGGATTTTATCTACCGGAGGCTTACCAGATCTAACAGGCTCTGTACCTTGTGGCATATCATTAAACAGTTGAGGAACAGGAGAGGGAGGTTGTTGTACAGCGGGATTTATTCTCAAGAATTCAGTGAACCATTCATTCATCATTAGAAAGAAGGCTTCTTTAGCCTCCTCCCTCGGCCCTCAGCTACGGGTCTTCTACTACTTGATGCAACTCTTTGAACTGAAACTTAAGCATTGTTCTTAGCTTCCTCGGATTTAGCTCGGTTGGACGACATTATGATATGAAAAACATGTTTAAAATGGTCAGAAGATATCACACTATCACAAATTATATAATGGAATGTATAGCTAAACTCGTAATTGCTACATTAGTCTAAGAATCGGTTAAATCGTAGCTCTGATACCAATAAATGTAATACCCCTAGCCCATATCCGTCGTCGGAATAGGGTTACGGAGCATTACTAGAGTTTACGAAACAAATAAAGTTAATTCATGTTATTTACTATTCATACCCAAAACCAAACATTTTCAATCATATTGTCCCTTGAATGGGCATCGAGGCCCAAAATATACGTTAGAATCAAGTTGGGACTAAACTAGGAACTTAGAAAAATTTTTGCGAAATTTTAAAATTTTTATTTGATGTAGGGGACACACGCCCATGTGGCCAGGTCGTGTGTGTATTCGATGTGAGGCACACGACCATGTCCCAACCCATGTCCATACCCGTGTAACTCTCTAACTTGGGTCACACGGCTAGCCACACGCCCATGTGCTAGGCCGTGTAGACAATTTAATTTTTGAAAATTAGGTGCAGGGGACACACGACCAAATTACATGCCCGTGCGCATGGCTATGTGTCACACACGGCTAAGACACACGTCTGTGTCTCTGCCCATGTAGACGAAAAATAGGTCATTTTCAGGCCACTTTTCTCACCCAATTTGCCTTTCACCTACAACATCATCCAAGCACATTCACAAGCCAATTCATAACCTTCAAATCAATGTCAATACCAATTTTTATGCTTGACATATTATCTCATATGTTCAAGTGTTTAAACTTACCAAAGACACATTTATGCTTATAGGCACGCTTTACCAATTATGCTAATTCAAAACCATTCAACAATAGGTTTGTATATTTCCCATCATATCACCATTTTATCACACATCAAACTTAATAAGGCTTATATAATTGCATCAAAATATGTCTTACACTAGCCATTCCAATGGCTAGTTACAACCAAAATATTTCATCATTATGCCTAACTTAGCTTATACATGTCATTATACCAAAGGTTAGCTTGCTTTATATACCGAGAAGTCCAAGGGATAGTGTGATGTATCTCCGACCAAGTTCCAACCTTCACGAGCTTCTGAGTGCTATAAAACAAAGAAAGGAAAAAATCGAGTAAGCATTTAATGCTTAGTAAGTTCGTATAACGAAATTTAACTTACCATTCATATTCATTTAAAATAACATAGATAGTACATCCAATTCAATGTAATCAATAACCTAAACACACAAACATCCTCACCAAACATGTTAGTTACATAGTTCATATTAATACCAAGAAATATAAATGAGCTCATTAATGTCTCATTTCCACATACATGTGTTTATTATTTCAAGTTTCCAAGGAACTTGTACATATCATTTTTTTGCATAACAAGTATTCTCATAGTATTTCATCTTGAATTCATATTATCTTTTACCGGAACATTACCCGTTGAATCATTTGAAATATTGATGGATACATGGACAGTACACACAAAGTGTACAATACGATAAAATTCGTTAATTCATATTCAAGAGTGCTTATAAAAGCACATAAATGGGAAGCTTATCCGGGCTAAAACTGAAAGCTCATAAGAGTAATATTCAAGACCCTCAAACGAGCCAATAACGGGTAGCTTCGAAGAGCTATTTATCGGGAAGCTCCGGATCGCCATATATCGTGAAATTCAAGCGATCCATATCAGGGAAGCTCAGAAGTGACAATTAACAAAAAGCTCACGAAGAGCCTATAATCGGGAAGCTCGTAAGAGCTAGTTGTGTCCACAACACATGTAGGATCACAACCAATCGAGATGCCCGAAGAGCTATAACGGGAAGCTCACAAGAACCATGTAATAGGAAGCTCATGAGAGCTAATAACGGGACGCTCTTTCAACCTATGGTGTGTCTGCAACATATGTAAGACCACAACCAATACGGGAGCCCTGTATCCAATCGATTTTCATGTATTCAAACGAGATTTCATATTTATCACGCATTATCGGATTTATAATTAATTTCATAAACATATCAATTATACAACTCACATATACAACATTTCATTCAAACATGTAAATTTCCACAATTTAGTTACACGAACTTACTTCGACATTTGTTCGTATACGAGAATCTACTAAGCTGATACTTTTTGTTTTCCCCGATCCAATTTCGTACTAGGTCTATTCAGATCTATACAAGTAAATTTAACTCAATTTAATGAAATTCATATTCAATTCAATCAAATTCACATTTTAGACAAAAGTACCATTTTGCCCCTATACTTTTAATTAATTCCAATTTCATCCCTAGGCTCGGAAAATAAAATTCATGCAATTTAATCCTTATTCCAAGCCTAGCTGAATTTTCATATAACAATAATAGTCCATGTATTTCACAAAAATTAGAAATTTCCCATGAATTTTACATCTTTTCAATTTAGTCCCTAAATCACAATTTCATGAAAATTTCATTTACAAAAGTTATTTATCTATCAACAACCTTTCATTTTCTACCATAAATTTCAAAATTTCAGCATACTCATCCATGGAAAATTTTAATACTTTGATAACTTTGCAAATTGATCCCCAAAATAGATAGATTAGGTTATTACGATCTCGAAAATGTAAAAATTTCTAAAACGAGACATGATTACTTACCCAATTAAGCTTGCTTGAATTTCTCTCTCTTAGTTAGGGTTTTCATAGAAAAATTTGGGAAGATAATGAAATAAGATGATATTTTTATTTTTAACTAATTATCATATTTTATTTTTCCTCTTTTCCAATTTAGTCCTTTTCTTTTCTTAAATTTCCATGGATGAATCATCATAAATATCTACTAACTTCTCTTAATGATCTATTTGCCTTATAAGGACCTCAAATTTTGAATTCCATAGCTATTTAATCCCTCTAGCTACTAGAATTCAACTTTTGCACTTTATGTAATTTGATCATTACTAACAATTAAACATGAAATCGTTAAAATTTTTTTATCGAAATTTTCATACGTCTTTCCTATCATAATGCAAACCATGTAATAATATTAAAATAAATTTTCTTTTTGACTCGAATTTGTGGTCCCGAAACCACTGTTTCGAATTCACTAAAAACGGGCTGTTACAATTGGTCTCTTTGGGATAATATTCGTTCTCCTAATATAATCTTATTTTATCTCATGGTAAACATTACATCTTCCTTTATGAAAAGTCAATCACTATCAAATAGTGATCAAGTCATCCATCACAAAGACGGATGGTCCGTGGCCACATTTACTTTTCATTAACCATGTAATGCCAATGAGAGTATATCATTTACTCATGTTTTGGGCTATGAATTCCACTATTGCAAATGAATCTACATACTATAGAAGTCGTACACCCAACGCACCAGCTTTCGATTCATTATCTATTTGACCTCAGGCTTTTACTTACATCAAAGTGTATGAGTCACGCGTACATAGTCCATCCATTCAAGATTTAGGTATGCCACACTATAAATATCACAAGTGAATATATCCATAAACAAATTCAGGATCTATTCTGCTTGGGTCCATTCCGATGTAACGTCAGTCCAATTAGCCACATCTATGTCTCTAACATCTGAGAGTCAATCACTCTGATGCCCAAAATAAGGGATCTCCCCAATTGGACTTGATAGACGACATATTAGTCTTTCAATCGGTTTGCTCATTTTCGACTAGACTAAGGACATGTTTAGATTCATATACTAATATAAGCTGTCTTTCTATATTATGATCTGACAACGTAATACCGCTTAATATTAATTAAACATTAGACAACAGGTGAGCAACATTTGCTTTCATTTTGCTTGGCATGCAAAAATCATGTGAAGACAATATATAAAATATTAACGTAATTCATGAATAGTTTTATTAACCAATTTGTTTGAAAAAATTACAAGTGTACATTACCCTCATTGAGTAAATTGGGGTTAAAGGTCCAACACGCGCACGCCACCCAATCCATGTTCATGTTTACACGTAATGCACTTGTTTCTTTTTGAATAAACTTTGCATTCCTTTTATCAAAAATATTTTTTTTTGTTTTTCAAGATTTTTTTTAGTTGCAAAAAATCTTCTAGCTGTTGCAGAATATTTTCGATTAAGGAAAATCCTCAACTATTTTTAGAAACTGACACTGCTATTTTACCGTTTTAACCCTTCAAAAAACAATATAAATAGTAAGCCATTTTTCTCATTTTTCCACAACAAAAAGCAAACATCAACCTCTTCTCTGTCTTTCTTAGCTCACTTATTTTCTGTTCAGAAAAATTTTTCGATCAATTTTTTGACCAAATTTTCAAGTCTACTTTTTCGGATACTTTTGAGAAAAGCAATACCAATTATATTTCACCTTCTTTATTTGGGTGTACGAATATTGAGGTAATGTGTTAACCTTGGGGGACGATGTCGACTACACGATTACATCAATTAGGACAGATTCCCTTCTAAGACAGTGGTTCTTTCACGACATAGTAATTATTTTATTTATTTACGCTTAATTTATTTATCCTGCCAGTGCTAACTATTTTATTTTACAGTAAAATATTTCCAACACACATTTATTTAGTTACCGGTGCAAATTTTTTTTGCAACATCTTTAAATCCTTGAGAACTAAAATTAATGAATAACTAAAAAATTGTGCAACAGTTATGAATAAGATAATACAAAATTTTTAATTTGGTGTTAAATACACATTTATTTTAGATTATATACAAATAATGTACTTTTTCAATAGATCATATAAAAACTTAAATCAAGATTAACATGTAAGATTTATCCATAAAATTAAGGACGATAACCTTTGCCATTGTTGAATTATGTTTTCATTTCTTTTGGGAAAAGTAATTATTCGGTACACTATTGATGAAATTGAAAAGATTACACAAGTAACTGCAGTAAATTATTCAAATTACTTTTTAATAGGTAATATTCCTACTATCGGTTTCAGCTACTTAATACCATTCTAGTAATAAATTGGCGCAATCATCTCTTTTTTGCATTGGTTAAAATTCTAATAAATTTTGCAAAATTTTAATTGCACTAGACGAAATCTTATGCAATGACTATTGCATGGATAATATTAAAAATATTATAATAAATAATAAAACTTTTTACTGAAACATAATTTTAAAACAAACCAATATTAATATACACAAATTCTAGTAGAAAAAATACATTCACCAATAAAATACTATTTTAACCCAAACAATTCTCATGAAAGCGAATAGCCTGCAAATAACTTTAAATTACATTAAAAATAAAATTTAATAAATAAGAGACGTATTCGTAATAGAAAAGACAAAGACACATAATACCTTCTTTTAATTGCATTGCTAATATACCTAATAATAATCCTTAAAAAGAGTTGGTGATGCTTAAAACATATATTCTTTTGAAGAAAAAAGTTATTTTAATTAATTAAAAGAAAGGAATTGAAAAAGTAAAAAAATTTAAATTAAATTAGATAAAATACAAGATCAAATCCAAAAATGTATATGAAGCAGTTATCCAAAATTTTTAGAGAAAATCAGATGGAGAATCATATTGATCTTTAAACTTTCGATTTGAATCAGTGTAATTTGATTTAATATAACAGTAACAGAAGAAGAAAATGGAAAGGCATACCCGAAAGTTGAATCATCAGTAAAACAAGACCTAACAGTCCTCGCGTTGAAGTTTCCCCCCTCAATTTATTTTTTCTATTAGTATCGTTCTCATTCTTTCCTTTTTCTTTTTCACTTTCTTTACAAACACAAAATTTCCTTTGGGTTCCTTCAATTCTTTAACTTTTCACTTCAAATTCGTTGATTCGTTATTCTCACCTCATGTTCTGCTTCCCCACTAATTGACATGAGATTTTTTTTGGCGGGTGATTTACAGTTTCCATGAAGAAAAAGGAGATATAGAAAAACACAATGTTTCGTTCGATTTAGAGATGGGTTTTTGATTTGATTTTTGTAGTCTTCATTTGGTTGAAACAATGAACAGGCAAAAGCCGAAGCCGGTGACGGTTGGTGACTTGGTGGAGGAAGCCAAGAAGCGAATTGTGATTTTAGCTATATGCGTCGTCGGATTGTCCTATCTTATGTCAGGTTAAGTTATCAAATCCTCTTTTTTGTTTTTGTAATTTTTTTTTCGTCTAATTGCCGCTGAATTGGCTCTATTTTTTATTCTTTAATTGTTCTTCTTGATCTTCAAGTTAAATTTGATCAACGCTTTCATTCAACTTACTAGCGTTCACTTAGGGTTTTGTCTCTGTTCAGTTAGGATGGAATTGGATCGGTTATATATGTTTTAGAGTTTGGAGGAAAAAAATGGTTATTTAGAACTCTGGATTCAAAATTTAAGCTGGCACCATAATTTAGCCAGTCTTGCATTTGATTGTCTAGGTGATAAATCCCCAGCTGCAAGCACTAAATTTTTAGCTGTTGTACAGGTCGCACAATTTTCCGAAACTGAACTTGTAAATTAACTTCACTAACTGCTGAACAGACTTAAATTTGTGGTACTTAACTTTGGTTCCTTAATGTGATATTATCATTGGCCTTTAGCGAGCAAAGATAGATCACACTGCTCTCTTTACATTTTGTACGAATTGCCTGCTAGTGCAGTACAATGCTATCAACCAATGGTGGCAATGAAAATTTGAAACACATGAAGTTTTTTTCTTAATTTGGATTTGGAGTTTAAGATATTTAAAATGACATTTTCATTATATGATTTCCATTAATTCCTTTCAAATTTTTTTTGTTTTTCAGTTGATGTTTACTAATTTCCTGTTTCTTATATCAGTGACAAGCTCCTCGGTTTTGGTTAATTTGCCTGCTGCTGCCTCCTTAATCATTCTCCTCCGGTATTTCTCGCTCGAATATGAAATGCGGAGGAAAGCTGATGCATACAACATCAAATCTGAAGCTACAGATGCCTCAACTTCAAAGCAACCACCAGAATGTCCTAAAGTTGTTGGACATTGTGATTGGAGACGTAAAGTAAATTCTCCTGTAGTTGAAAATGCAATAGATCAATTCACAAGACATCTTATTTCTGAGTGGGTGACAGATCTATGGTATTCTCGTTTAACACCTGATAAGGAAGGTCCAGAAGAATTGGTGCAGATCATAAATGGTGTTTTTGGGGAGCTATCAGACCGCATGAGAAATATAAATCTCGTTGATTTACTCACAAGGTATAGGTCCATTCAGTTCCACCACTGTTTTGTTAGGTATTTTTTAAGACTTCTTAAGAGGGACTGCTTAAGAGGGAGCTAATCTACTTTGAGGATGATGCAGGGACCTAATTAATCTCTTTTGTTCACATTTGGAGCTTTTTCGTATCAGTAAAGCTAAATTTGAAAATCAGCAATCTGCACCACTAACTATCGAGTATCGAGATGCTGAAATAAGACGTGTTCTGGCTGCAGAGAATAAACTGCACCCAGCTTTATTCTCTACTGAAGCTGAGCACAAGGTTGTTGAGTTTTTACTTTGACCTTCCAGTCATGTCAAATTAGTCCGTTAATCCCACATTCTTTTTAAGAAGTGTATTATCCTTGAGTATGACAGTGCCCACCTTGTTTATTTCAGGTGTTGCAACATTTGACGAATGGTCTAATTTCTCTCACATTCAGGCCCGAAGATCTGCAGTGCACTTTCTTTCGTTATGTTGTCAGGGAGCTTCTGGCCTGTGCAGTAATTCGACCAGTCATAAACTTAGTGAGTCCAAGGTGATCTGTCTTTTCTACGTTTCTTGACTTCATTTCTTTTATGTTGCTACTTGTCTCAAATAATATTGATATTTGGTGACAGGTTTATAAACGAGAGGATCGAATCTGCTGTTATATCTATGACAAAGGCTAAAAGAGGACTTAATGCTGCACAAGATGCATCTCAACACAAACCAAATAGTTCCTCAAAAATCCCATCTGATCATTTTTCTAAGTTTCTAGATCCTTCTGTCACTGGTGTTGAACTTGTACAGTTGAAAACTAATCAGTCCGGAGCTGCTGGAGGCACCACTGCAGCAGATAACCTAAATGGAACACAACTTTCAAAGGATCCATTGCTTTCCATGGATACTCGAACTTCTCGTTCATGGAACTCTGTGTCCTTGAATTCACAAACTGGTGCTGAAAGAGGTATCGAACGACATCGTTCTGGTGGAGAATGGGGTGACATGTTAGATCTCATGTCACGTAGAAAGACTGAGGCCCTTGCTCCTGAAAATTTTGAGAACATGTGGACAAAAGGGAGAAATTACAAAAAGAAGGAAGGTGAAAAACGATTAACTGAACAAGTTCCACAGCATTCCTCTGCTGGGAACCCTGCTACAGTGGATCATTCAAAAGTAGTATCTAAGACCAGAGACAAGTATCCAACCAAGCTTAACTCATCTGAGAGTCATGGTGCTCAACATGCACTAACTGATCAGTGGAAAATAGAAAAATCATTCCCACATGAAGTTAGGAATGTACCACACTGCTCTTCAGTCCTATCTTATCAGGAAGATGATGATCACGACCTTGTTGATTTGGAAGAGGTTGAATCAGAAAGCAATGATTCCTTCACTTCAGGAGAAGAAGAAACAGGAAATGTACTGGGTCTTGATGCTACTGGAACTAAAGTTTGGGATAGTAAGAGTAACAGAAATCTGACCGTTTCTCACATTCATCATCCACTTGAAAATCCTGAAGGCCATATGGTAAAGAAGGCTGGTGGAAGGCGTGTCCACTATCGAAGATTAACTAGAGCCACATCCAGCAGGAAAAGATCTAGATTGACCGGTCAGAAGTTGCCTGTCTGGCAAGAGGTTGAGAGAACAAGCTTCCTATCAGGAGATGGACAAGACATACTTAATTCACTGAATGGACATGGAAAAGCTGAATATTCCAGTGACGATTCTGAGGCTGAATTCTTTGGTAGACTTCACAGTGGAGCAAGTGCTTCTTCATCTGCTTCTTCTGTCGCTGTTTCAGAAACTTATAATTTGACTGCTAATTCCTTGCAAAGTTCGTTGGCTGTGGGTTCTTTTTTTAAATTGAGATGTGAGGTACTTAATAATGACCAAGGTTGTCTTCTTATCAGTTTGCTATAATTTCGTATATTTCCATGATTATTGCAATATTATTTCCTTTTGCAGGTTTTAGGTGCAAACATTGTGAAGAGTGGTTCTAAAACATTTGCTGTTTACTCCATATCTGTTACAGATGTAAATAACAAGCATAGTTGGTCTATCAAGAGAAGGTGTGTAGAGTATGCTATTTACTTTCCGGCCTTCCTTCTATGTTGCATCCTATAGCATTCATTCTTCATTGCATGGGCATCTCCATTGGATTTCTCTAAAATGTCAAACCAGTTATGCTTATCTTCACCTCTATTGGAGCTGCTAGTCATTTTAATTGTTCTCCTTCAGGTTTCGACATTTTGAGGAGCTGCATCAGCGCCTTAAACAATTTCCAGAGTATAAACTTCACTTGCCGCCAAAACATTTTCTCTCAACAGGTTTAGACATTCCTGTAATACGAGAACGGTGTAAATTGCTTGATGAATATTTAAAGGTTAAACACTTAATCTCACCTTATCATTTTTCTTCGTCCCTGAGGGCATATCTGTTGAACTAAGTTATTCAAATTGATATTTTATTTCTATATTGAACTTCCTTTAGAAAGTATATTTGAAGGGCTGTTTGGTTGCTAATACTTCCATCTGCCCGAAGTGCCATTTAGTTTATGTATGACAAATAGACATACCGTATGCTTTATATAATAGATTTGATTATCTTTCTATTTTTAGGGGAATTATTAATATATATTCTTTTGTTTTCAGAAGCTCCTGCAGCTTCCTACTATTTCAGGATCAATTGAAGTTTGGGACTTCTTAAGTGTTGATTCCCAGGTGGATTTCTATTTTCCTTTTCTTATGGGAAAAAATAAACTTTCTCTTTCTGGGTAGAGATGGTGTTTCTTTTTTCCCTTTTGTGTGTGTGTGTGTGGGTGGAGGGAATCCTAGATTTTCCCTTTTAAGCGCAATCTCTTATTATATGCATTTTGTAATGCAGACATATGTATTCTCGAATTCTTTTTCTATCATCGAAACTTTGTCAGGTAAATTCAAATATGATATGGTAGACTGTTTGTGTAGTTTTATTTTTTACTTCTTAACCTGTCTTCTGGTGATTATATTTTTTGTGTCGCTTGGAAACTTTCTAGTTGACCTTGACGATAATCCATCTGAAAAGGGAAGAAAGGCTTCAAATGTTATGGGGCCTCTGATGGGTCCCTTATCTTCCAGGAGACAACTATTAGACACCGAAAGCAAGGGACCTTCATCGCAAATCAGGCCTAATCATGCAACAGATGGATCAAGAAAAGCAAAAGATGTGCCTTATTCTTCATCAAAAAATCCCACTGAAGAATGGTGCAAGTCTGTTGAAGATACAGGCAGTGGTGATGCTAGAGTGCGAAATACTTCGTCTATAAAAAACACAGGGAAGAATGTTAAAGGAAGAGAGAATGAACGAGTGGAAGATGCTTCTGAGTTGCTTCTTGATGCTGCTACATATCCGACCCTTCCTGTAGAGGTAATCAGTTTAAGGTCAAATGTTTTCTTTCCTCTTTCAATGTCCCCAGAATTAACTTGGCTGTCACAATAATGCTTTGTGGAATGAAAAACTTCATGTGCCGTTTTTAGTATTTGCAACAAGTTTTGAAAGGATACTAGGGTCCTCAAAGGTTTTTAACAGATACATCTTCTATGCAGTGGGTGCCACCAAATTTAACAGCTCCCTTGTTGGATTTGGTGGATGACATTTTCCAGCTCCAGGATGGTGGATGGATAAGGTACATAAATGGCTATAGAACTATTCACTTATGTCAGCAGTATATTTTATCTTCAGCTTATCCTTATCGCATCTACTTCTAACCAGATGCACAAATTTTACCGTACCTTGTATGTGTATTTCAGGCGGAAGGCTTTTTGGGTGGCCAAACAAATTCTACAACTTGGAATGGGTGATGCTTTTGATGACTGGCTGATAGAAAAGATCCAGATGCTGCGCAAGGGGTCAGTTGTTGCGTCAGGGATCAAGCGGATTGAGCAGGTAGTACTTGATCTCAGAAATGAATTTTTCTTTCAAACGCATGTGACTGTAAAATTGTTTAGTGGTATGAGAGACCTAAACAGACATATCCTCTTGACCAAGTTTGCAAGATTATTTAGTGGAAGGGGAAGCCCAACCCTACATGATACTGGCTTGGCCTTTGGGCCGGAACAATGTTCTTTCTAGTGTATTTTTCTATACAGCTTAGTCTAGATCAGTCTGAAAAATGCTTTTAAGAGCGAGATCAATTGGGATTCTGTTCGATGTCTTATCTGACTTAAATTATATCTTTTACATCCTTTTATCTTATCTGTTCTTGCCATGTTGGAGATTGTTTCTCTATATTTTTCCTAGGACTGTAAGTGGTTTGTTTCAAATTGTTTAGAATTTTAAACAGGGGCACCTATGCTTGTAATCACTTCTAATATGGAAAGCCTGCAATTGTCATGCAGATACTTTGGCCTGATGGAATATTCATAACCAAACATCCAAGGCGACAACGTCCACCACCATCCAGTAGCCCATCCCAAGCTTCACCTCGTTCACAATCTCCTGAATTATCTTCACCTAGATTGACTGCTGAGCAGCAACAACTGGAAGCAGAACGTCGTGCAAAATTCGTTTATGAGCTAATGATTGGTAGTTTGTTTATCACAAATGTTTCTTATTTATCATCTGTGCATTGCACATTTTCTAATGTCACTAAACTGAAAATTTTAAGAAAGTCAAACAGCTCAGATTTTCTTGTAACACAGATAAAGCACCTGCTGCTATTGTGGGTCTTGTTGGTCACAAGGAATATGAACAGTGCGCCAAGGATCTCTATTTCTTTATTCAGGTAATTTAGGACATTAAGACTTCTCTTTTTTGTTCTTTTAATGTGGAGCAGGTCTTGTGTTCAGAAACAAGAGTTGAATTAATATGATAGTCAATATTAGCCAGGGACTTCAGATCCGTTTTACAGCTGTGTGAAGGGTATCATAGGTTTATTATCAACACCGAATTGGGTAGAATATGATTGGTGCAACTTGCAGTTGTTAAGTCTCGCTGGTGGATTTGGTTATTATATTAGAAATCGTTATAGTTATGCCTTTGTTCTGTCTTGTTGCAGTCTAGTGTCTGTTTGAAGCTGCTGGCATATGACCTTATTGAGCTATTGATGTTGTCGGCATTTCCAGAGATGGAATATGTTTTCAAGCAGTTGCATGAGGAAAAACATAAGTTTGGTGAATATAAAGCGAACTAATTGAGATTTGATATGAGGAGTTTGAATAATAGAGGTTTGGCCTTGTAATGCCCCCTCAGGTAAGTCGAATATTGAGATTCATATTTGCCATTGCCCTTGATTCATTGCATTGAGGAGATATTTACTTCATTCATGTGTTTACAGTGCCATGATCTTCCACTTCATATAGAGCATCAAATTCTGTAATTAGTTTTTTTTCTTAAAAGGTTCACTTTTGGAGGAAATTGTAAGTAAATCTTGAGAACAGTGAATATATATTAATATAATGGAAAGCTTTTTCCTGCAGTTCTTTCCTCGAACTTTTCCTCTCTTAAACATGTTATGCAGTGCTTAAATTCATTTAAGGCTGGCACTGGCAGGTTTAACTTTGTCCAAAGTGACTGTCCTTCCTTTGTAGACAGCCAAGGTTCAACGTAAACAGGTCTGATGAATAGTGTATGAACCTTTTGTTTCTGTTTATTTATGTGAAGTTAAATAAACAAATATAAATAATATTTGGAGATTCAATTTATTAAACTGAATTTGGTTTATAAGCTCATTGTTTGATTGTTATATAATTGTTATCGCTTGTACTTATTTTGTTTATTTATAATATAAGTATTAATATTTTGTTTGATTATTTTATATCTAAAGTAAAAAAAAGTTTCATTTTTCAAAATATGCCTGAAAAAATTCATTTAATTTAAATGAATTTATTTTACTTTAATAAGCGAATGTGGATACAACTTTTAATTTTTTTAACGAATATATATTAATAACTTGATAAATAAACAAACAAACATGATCAGAAATTTACCTGTTCTGTTCAATAATAATCCTCCTCCAATTTGCAACCGTTTAACTATTGGGGGTTACGTACCATAAATTTGTCCAATTTGATTGGATTGAAGTTGTTATTTAACCATCAAAAATTAATTTTATTTAATAATATGTTCACAACTCAGAATTAGCTTGCACAGCCATGAAAGGGTTTTCTAAAGGATTCGTTTACTCCGATTTCTAGACTTGGCCAATCCTTCAACTTCAGATTCAGCAACTGAGTATACAGGATAAACCACGATTTCGTACGAAATAATGCAAACTCCAATACAACCATGACAAAACAAAAAATTAAGAACAAAAACGATTTGCACACTCATTTTATAATTTACGATCAGTTTGTTCAACTTTCCAGTTTTATGATCGTACCACAAATTTTGGGTTCCACCGATTGATGCATGTGGTTAGACATAAGAGATTGGGCAAGAAAAATATCATGCCAAATACACTAAGATAAGCAAAGAACCTAAACCTCACATGGAATAAACAAAGAAAATTTTAAACTCACATAATCTGATTCACAGCACATACCATCAAACATGTGTTTTGGAACAGTTAAGTTTCAGTATCAGCTGCAGAATTTATATAATAAAAAGGACTGATACCTCAGATTTTATTATGGCAAGTGCCAAGCAAAGATTATACCTTTCTAGAATGTAACTCACAAGATGTAGAAAATACTTCAAACAACAATACTCGAATAAAGAAGACTATAATTTGAAACAAGATGAAGGGCATCATAACCGAAACAAGCACATGATTAACTTCATCCACAAAAATATCCAGTAATTAAGTGTCAAGCAACAATAGCCTAAGCAGCTACATGAAAATAGAAACTACAAATATTTAAAAGCATCCAATGTAATAAATGACATTTCTCATGTAATGTTCCCATAAAACTTTTACTAAAATAGATGGATTCATCAAAACAACCTCATAGCCAACTTAAGCCGAAGCTGCTGCAACCTTCTTCCTCGGTGCTGCTTCAGTACCTAGTATCATGATCCAACACAAATATTTAACAAAATGAAAGGGGGAAAAGCCCTTAAACTAGAACAGAATATGTTTATATAATGAAATTAGCAATTTCGTACCTTCTCTGAAACCAGTCTTGAACCTACGAGGAACATGGCGAAGATACCTCATCCTACCAGTTCCAGTGGTCTTTCTTCGGATTGCCTTAACACTCCAGTTATCTGATTCCCACGATAAACAAGTACCCCTTAGATTTACAATCCATTAACATACACACTCTTAAAACTCTCAAACATATTCATGGCACCCGGATTAATACGATCTGTGAGTATAAGCACGTTTCTTGTAACATTTAAACTAACAAATATCAAAATCATAACAAGAAACTGCAGATATTACCATACAAGTTGTATTTTAGAAATGCACTTTCAAAGTTCAAACTCCTAGAAATATACAAGTTCATACCTTTTCTTTCTTCAAAAAAAAAAAAAAAAAAACAGCAGATGACATTCAAGCTGTGCCAGGAAAACAGGGTTAAAGATTCTAGGATTGTTACAACCGCCTCTAAATGTAAGAACTTTAACTTATATGCCGAGATTTTACTAAACAAAGATAAAAGGGATAAGAGGAATGATATTCAATTAGAATAAATACATTGAAGTGGAAAAACAAACTAGAAAACTACAATCACAGATACAGTCTTATCAAAGAGATTAATTTGATTAAAATGAGCACGTAAAGAAACAAACCCAGAAAATAAATCAGCTAAACAAAGAAGAAATCCAGATTTTGAAAGCCGACCTAATAACAGTATGCAACAAAAAAAGAGGGGCACTTACATTTCCTCTTACGGGCAGCAGGGAAAGCACAGGCAGAGCAACGGCTCTTCTGGAGATGGAAGCTACGGCGGCCGCATCTCACGCAAAGAGTGTGGGTCTTGTTCCTTCGTTTACCAAAACTCCCAGTTCCCTTTCCCTGCGAATTACGATATTCATTTCAATTGTAAGCATCCAACCAGATCAAAGGAAGGAATAAAAAGAAAAGGAAAAGAAAAGGAGTGTTGCTTTTTGCTATTTCACCATTGGAGCTGACGCAGGAGAACCCCAAGAGTTGATTCTTTGGGCTCTGAACAAGAAAGAGAGCGGCGGAGGAAGAAAGTAGTATGGCACCAAAGGGTTTATCAGGATTGAGTTGAAGAAGAGTTTGATTACATGGATGGGCCAATATCTGGGTTGTTTCCATTTTGGGCTAAAATCAGAGATTGACCCAATTTAACCTTCCAAAGGACTAAAACACATAGGGTAAACTACATTAGTATTTAGTAGTCTCTCAATTATTATTTTTTCTTTTATAAAATAGTCACTCAATTATTATTAATTTTTTTTGGTCACCTAACTATGAACAGTTACAAAATATTCACTTAACTATTCAATTTTTTATTTTTAGCCACCCAACTATATTGAGTTTTTGAGTGTTTCCATTTCTACGTTAGTTAATTGGTGATCAATAAAGACAAAATTGAATAGTTTGGTGACTGTTTTGTAACTTTTCATAGTTGGGTGATCAAAAATAAATATTTATAGTTGAGTGATCATTTTGTAATTTTTCATAGTTAAGTGACCAAAAAAGAAAAAATTATAGTTGGGTGACCTCTACTGTAATTACCCAAACAAATATCTGTTCTTTCAAATGGGCTTAGGTTTGGTCGAGAAAATAGTATATAAATAAAATTTTAAAAAAACCTATTCTTTAGGGGAATTTAGCGGGAAAATCAGAGAAGAACAGCAAAAGAACTTGGGGAAAAAAAGGCGAAGGCGCCCAAGTTTCAGTCGAGAAAAATAGAAAAAATGGAAAATGGAGGAGAGGCAAAATTTCCAGCATTTCCTTATAAGCCATATTCAATCCAGATCGATTTCATGAATGCACTTTATCACTCTTTGGATAAAGGCGGCGTCTCCATGCTCGAAAGCCCCACCGGTACTTTATCTTTCTCTCTGTCTACTGTTTTTTTAAAGTTTGGCTGCTGAGAAAATGGTTAGAAGAATATTGCAATGTTGAAGCGGTAAAAGAAGAAAAGCTAAAATATTTGTATTTTAACTTAAATAGAGTCCCCCCCCCCCCTTTAATGTATATTTTGTATAATTGATTTTTTGTACATGCTTGGTTCCTTCTTTTTGGTAGAACCAGAGGGTTGTTAATTTTAATTGAAAAAATAGAATTTATTTTTTTGAATTTTTCATGTAAAATCAGGAACCGGCAAAACTCTGAGCATTATCTGTAGTGCTTTGCAATGGGTGCTTGATCAGAGACAAAAAGATCAATCTGAAAAAAGGGTAGAATCTGATGAAAAAAAGGGAAAAAATGGTGAAATTGGTTCAGATGATGAACCTGATTGGATCAAAAACTTTGTTGTGAACAAAGACAACCAAGTTGATGAGAAGAAGAGCAAGAAAAATAAACATGGTTTTGCATCAGAAAAATACAAAAAAAGAATGAATAAAGATAGTCACAGGGATTTATTTTCACGCAATATAGATGAAGAAAGTTTCCCTGAAAACAAAGAATGCAAAAGATCAGTTAAGAAAAATGATGTGGTGGACTTGGATGATAATGAGTTTCTGCTTGAAGAATATGAAAGTGAAGAGGAAGGCGGTATTGGAAGTTTGAATTCAAAGAGGAAAGGCAATAAGTTTACTGTTAATTCTTCGAGTGAAGAGGAGGAAGATGAGTTTGAGGAAGAGGAGGAAGTGACATTGAAGGTCTATTTTTGCAGTCGCACGCATTCGCAGCTTTCACAGTTCGTGAAGGAGCTAAGAAAGACTATCTTTGCCAATGAAATGAATGTTGTGTCGTTGGGTTCAAGGAAGAACTTTTGCATCAATGAAGGTTTATCTAAAACTTTGTAATTTAGTATTGTGTTATTCATTTTTTAATTTGATATTTAGCTGACCTTGTGGAAGTTTTACATTTCAGAGGTTTTGAGACTAGGAAACTCTACTCAAATTAATGAGCGTTGCTTGGAGCTTCAAAAGAGTAAGAAAAAGGAAATTTCTAAAATGAAGGTACTTGATATCCTTGTTCTAACTCCATAGTTAAGTTGTAATGCACTTTATCATGGATGGTATCCTAAGCCTGTTAGCAGTTGCAATTTGGAACTTAGAGCTAGAAGTTCACCAGATTGTCAATGCAACCATGCAGGTTGCAGCCGCATAACTAGTTACTTATCCATATTCCATTACGTCATTAGCAAAGTTAAGACATCATACACCCAGGTCTGTTTACTTTGGAGACCTTTAGTCTTGCTTTTAAGTTCAGTTCACACCCTAATTCAAGTGAGACTAACAACCGAAGAATATGTTGCTGGAAAAAAAAGATGGTTTTCTTGACTGATGACAGTGTACTTCATCTTTTGCAGAATTTAGGCGCAAAGGGAAAAGTACGGCGAACCAAGGCTTCTTCTGGATGCCCAATGCTCAGAAAACATAAGCTACAAAAACAGTTTAGAGATGAAATTTCTCACCAAGGGGTATTGGATATTGAAGATCTTGTTCAACTTGGAAGAAATATAGGAACATGTCCATATTACGGTTCCCGAAGTATGATCACGTCAGCTGATCTTGTAGTTCTTCCATATGAATCACTCCTTTCAAAAGCAACCCGTGAAGCTCTGGGGCTGAATTTGAAGGATAGTATTGTTATAATAGATGAGGCTCACAATCTAGCTGATTCCCTCATTAGTATGTATGATGCGAAAATTACTTTGTCACAGGTATTTTGGCTTTGCCATTGGTACTTGAGAAATAGTGTGCAATCTTGGTAGTTACAAATTGATTTAGAAACCTCATCGTTTTTAGAAGGAATTTGAATCTCCTCCTACGTATTGTTTTTCTCAGATGTACTAGCTTTTGATGTTATATTGTTTATGCTAATTCATCTAAAATTAGAGTCACTGAGTTATTCCATGATTCTTTTCAGTTGGAGAATGTACACAGCCACTTAGAGAAGTACTTTGGAAGATTCCGCGGTCTATTGGGACCTGGAAATCGAAGATATATTCAAACACTTTTGGTCCTTACCCGGGCATTCCTCCGCGTTCTACTCAATGATAAGGATGGGAATCGTTTAAACACTTGCCCAGATGCTGAAAAAGGTGTTAGAGAAAACAAAACCTTTGACTCTTCCATGGCCATAAATGATTTTTTATTCTCCCTCAATATTGACAACATTAATTTGATCAAACTGCTTCAGTATATAAAGGAAAGCAACATTATGCATAAGGTGATTTGTGTCCATACGACCTTTTTTTCTATATTCTGAAATTATGAGCTTAGCTCTTTCTCTCTTTTATTTTTCCCAATTTTATGTCAGAACTCACAGTACCATTGCTCCAGGTCAGTGGGTATGGAGATAAAATGACTACCATGCAGAAAGGTTCAGCAGTCAAGGAAAATGGGGAAAGTTGTGATAATGGTAGCATTCTATCTGGCTTTCAGGCATTAGCAAATATGTTATTGTCACTGACAAATAATGATGGTGATGGAAGGATAATAATCTCAAGGAAGAGACCATCATCTTCAGGACAAGGGGCTTACTTGAAATATGTTATGCTCACAGGGGAAAAGATTTTCTCTGAGGTTAGTCTAAGAATTCAATAATTTCAATAATTGTATTTAGTTCATTTATTCCTTTGTTTGAGATCAAAACTTGGTGTTGAAATCTGTATTTTAAATACTTGACATGGTCTTGCTCTTTTAAGGTAATCCTATCTACAAATACTTGCAGATTGTGCATGAAGCACACGCTGTTCTACTGGCAGGGGGAACTCTGCAACCAATAGAAGAAACAAGAGAGCGACTTTTTCCATGGTTACCATCGGATCATCTCCATTTCTTTTCATGTAGCCACATTGTTCCTCCAGAGAGTATATTGCCACTTGCAGTATCTCATGGACCATCCGGCAGATCTTTTGATTTTAGCTATGGTTCGAGAAGTTCATCAACTATGGTGAGTGTATTGCATCAGAATCTGTTATTGCAATGAATTTTTAACCAACCATTATTGAACCTCTTTCTTTTTTTCTCAATTTGGTTATGGTCAAACTCACTTAAACTGACTTCATTACTGTTTTCATTTTCTGGATCTTGAATATACAGATGGAGGAACTAGGTCTCTTACTTTGCAATTTGGCAACAGTCATTCCTGAAGGAATTGTTGTGTTCTTTTCTTCATTCGAGTATGAAGGACAGGTCTATGATGCATGGAAAACCTCAGGAATACTTGAAAGGATTTTGAAGAAAAAGCACATTTTCAGAGAACCTAGAAAAAATACAGAGATAGAGGTCATTCTCAAGAAATACAAGGAAGCAATTGATAACCCTGCTCCTAAAAGTGGTGCAATACTCCTAGCTGTGGTTGGTGGCAAGATATCAGAAGGCATCAACTTCAGTGATGGGATGGGTCGATGCATAGTAATGGTTGGACTCCCCTATCCTAGCCCTTCTGACATTGAATTGTTGGAAAGGGTGAAGCATATTGAAAGCTTGGGTGATACAAGTTCTACGGAAATCCCAAAACTTTCAATTAGTGAAGAAGAATATTATGGAGGAGACGTTCAGTCTGGTTTCAGCATTCTAAGGAGTTGTAGGCGCAGGGGGAAAGAATATTATGAAAATCTATGCATGAAAGCTGTAAATCAATCAATCGGTAAGTGCAAACCATTATTATAGTACATACTATTGTGAGGATATATCTTCTGTGATATTTGTTATAGTCACTATATAGGAAGGGAGGTGAAATTGATTTCTCTAGGCTCATTGGCTGAAAAATCTTGGCCTAATTTCTTTAAAACTGAACAAAATGCTAGATGTAGGGTTTCTGTTTGATTAGTACCTATACAGAAAATAATTCAAAATGAATTCCTGCCTTCAATGCTAAATGCATACGCTCATAAATGTAACTATATAGTCTCTATAATCTCTTGCTTTATGTCAATCTTGATTTTTGACGTTGAACTGCATCTTATGTTTGAAATCTTTATTTGGTTTATCTTAGGTAGAGCAATTCGGCATGTAAATGACTATGCTGCAATTTTATTAGTGGACACCCGTTATGCGTCAGATTCTTCGAAAAGAAGTTTTTCTCATCCAAGCAGCAAACTCCCACAGTGGATAAAAGAGAGTCTTGTTTCTGCAACTAATAATTATGGTGAAGTTCTCAAGCGGCTGCATCAGTTCTTCAGATTCAACAAAAACAGAAATTGTAATTAGAAGCTGATTAGAGGTAAGAATGAATGATAAAGCAAAAGCCATTGTATTTATGTACAAGTCAAGAAAGCGATAGCCATTCTGAGAAGAAGTTGAAATTGGCAAGGTAGCTATGGATAGATTCCTTTCTCTATTAGATATTAATACTTGTTTTTTGCTACCATATATGTTCCTCCACACATGAAGATGACTCAACATAGAAGAGCATCTCATAATTTCCTGTTGAGGAACCAATAAAATGTGTATGGATACAAGTGTACGTATTGTGGCAATGCTTGCACTATCGAACTTTTGCAGCTCTTGGGATTTTTTACACTTGGAGCACCTTCCACGATAACTTTCTCTAGTAAAAGTTTGCAAATCAAATTCATCTGTTTTGTTGCATTAGATGGACAAACTTTGGTAGCACCGATCTCTGCATCAATATCATGCTCATCATTGTTCATATTCAGGCAGTTCTACAACATCATTATCAATTTTTGGGAGTAATCGATGGAAGAAAAAGCATCTCTTTTTTTGCCAAAAGCCACGCAATTGTTTTAATATTTGATTTTTTGTTTTAAGCGGAACAACTAAACAAAAGATGATAGTTTGTTTTGATGGAACAATTAAGCAAAAAATGATTATTTTGAGTGTGGAAAAACTATTTTAAATTTTCAATTCTAAAATTTTAATTTTAACTTAATATTTAAATTAATTTAAGATTTAAAATTAAAATTAAAAATATATATTAAGGGTGGTACAAAATTGATGTATCAACAATTAATTTTTTGTATAATTTATTTTATTTTACTTTTTAATTAATAAAATATTATATATTTTAAAATTTTAATATACATATTAATATTTTAAAATAAATATCTATTTTTATTATTTATCTTTTATTTTTGAACTTTAATTAAAAATTTAAATTAATAAAAATGGAATAATTTATTTTAAAACCCCAAAACTTTTCTTCATCGTCTTTGCGTCTCGCCGAACTATCCAGCTAAGGGTGGGTTTGGATGCGGTGCGGTGCGTTTAGCTTACTTTTTGTCTCACGCTACACTATCACTACAGTATCTAATCTCACCGCCACCGCCATTTTTACACTAACCGCAGATAAACGCACCGCCCATCCAAACTCAGTCTAACACTGCAACAAAGAACTAATCGTCAAAATCCTCTGCAGTGATGGCTCAGAATATAGGGAAATCTCCGCTTGACTCCAAAATCTCCTATGAAGAACTTCAAGAAAAGTTGCTTGACCACGAGGCTTTTCTGCATACAATTACAACCGCTTGTTCAAAAGAGCAATCCCACTCGCACTACTCATGGAGATCTGCTTCACCTATTTGATATCAAACTTTGTAATAAAATTAATCATCTTGAAGCCAAAGCCAATTCTGTTGCTGGCTTCCGAACAAATGCCGATGGCATCGAGGGAGCCCAAATGGGTGATGGTAATCTCTAACACTTGGTGTACCGAAGATCAAACAAAACCTTATCTTTATTTCTAAATCATGTTACATCAATTGAATTTTTTTCCTTTTATTTTCTAATGAAGGACGCTAGCATACGACCAGAGGTGGATTTTATGAGTGGTCACAAATTCATCCACCAAACCTTCTGTTCAAACATGACACCTACACCTAAAAGTTATGCGGTTAATTTTGAATAAATTTACCCTTGTAGTGCAATTAATACAAGAAGAACCTTTCTGATCATTAGATTCATAAGACCGCAATCACTTCAAAATCTTTAATTTGCATTATTCAACTACTCCTTCAGCCCCCAATGCCATTGCGATGAAGAAAAAGAGAGTGAAAGTGGCAAAAATAGGAAGGATAAGGATAAAATGTAGGGAAAGTCAGTGCAAAGCCTATAGAGAAGAAAATTGCAGGTTTGGGCTCCATTAGCTTTGTCTTTAGTTGCATCTAGAAATACCAATAGATTATTAACAAGCCTGTGTCTCACCATACAACACTACTTGCCAAAAAATAGCTGCTGATAGAAACACCGATAACTTGTTTCACAAACCACTTTAGAACCTTAAATCTTTCTTCTTTGTTGGATTCCAAAAAAGCTATCCAAACCCCCTTTTTTTAAGAACTAGGAAGTTGGTTTAGAGGCAAAGATGAGAAACAATGATGCCATCACATTATTGAAAGCGCAAATGAGCATGAGCTTTGTAGATAAGAGTCCAATGAAGATCACAAAGCATAATGGAGGAAAAGAGGAGAAAAACAAAGTGGGAAGTTCACAATTGAGTAAAGGAGAGGAGCAGTTTTATATCAAGAGAAACGGAGGAGAAAGTTATGCATTAGCAAAAAAGATGAAGGAATTGGAGATGATGAATGTTGGAGACATGGAACATGTATTGGATGTAGAAGAGGCACTCCATTATTATTCCAGGCTTAAAAGTCCGGCTTACCTTTCTATTGTTGACAGGTTCTTCAAGGAAATGTACTCGGAAATCTTCATTCCACCGGCTTCCTCCTCCGCCGCTGGCATCAACAGTTCGAAGCATAGGTTCGGATCAATTAGGATGTAGATCAAGTCTTGAAAGCCTTTTATTGCGCATATCAATATGCTTTCCTTAGCCTAATTTGTTTTCTGTGTCGTGTTTTTGTCTGCATTGTTTCTGCTGCTTTAGCTTTTAGTTGTGTCTCTCTTTGATTGTTATAATTTGTTTGATAAGTTTCAAAGCTATTGTAACTGATTTGCCATGGAAGTTCGATATCAAGATTTCAAAGCCCATAAAACATTTGAAAAATTAACCAAAGTAAACCGCAAATTCGTTACGTAATAATTCATGCAGTGCCTTTTTTTCTTTTTTCCTTTTTTGTAAATGAAACATAGGATGATTCCAGTTACAATGCTGCAGAACTTTACAATAGCAACCCAAAAGGCATGAAAATGCCTAATGCCTAATTCTTTTTAAAAATAACAAAATAAAGGGGAAAAAAAATAAAAGAGGATAGCATTATGGAAAAGAAAGAAGGGCAGCTCACATGGTGAATCTGAATCATCCAGCAAACTGCTGCCAAATCAAATTCTCAATAGAATCTCCCTTAAAAATTGTAAAAAATAAAAAATCACAAATCCAAAGACTCTTAACCAAACTAGCAATGTATCTGGGAGAAGTCAAATGAATAGTTTTGACTTCTATCTTCAATTCTGTAATCAATAGCCGGATGAAGATACTAACACATTATGTTCCTTCAAGCGCCTCTGGAAATTAGCCAAGCGAGTTTGTAACTGTGTGATACCGGCAGCCTTCTGAGAAAGAATAGTGGTCAATCTCGATATATAATCATCCAGCTGGTTCCCAGGTTGATCTGCTTCAACCAGCAGGTTCATCTCCTGCATATATATATATGTCCCAAAATCATGAAATAGCTCAAAACTATTGCTTAATGAATTAAGATAATGGAAGCCCAATGAGCTAAAGAATGTGTAAAGAACTAAGGGTTACCTCTTTGACAATATTCATAGTTTCCTCCACTTGTTTCCTATGGGCATTTACAAGATCCTCCTCTTCCTGTGTAAAGGCAACACATGGGCTTTTAACAATATTCATAGTTTCCTATGGGCATTTACAAGCTACTTTTTGTCTCGTAACAATATCATTATCTTGTAAAAGTTACCTGTAGGAGAGCATTCAAATCATCATCTGATTTTGAATGCTTAATATCTGATCTTACTGGTTCTTTCCATTTTGTCTGACCATTAGGCTTCCGCAACTTGTTCTCTGCAGTAGAGAAACCGTATTGATCAAGCTTCCCATTTTTCTTCCACATCAGTTTCTCCTGCTCAAAGGAGTCTTCTGGTGCATTGAAATCATCTCTTTCATTTTGGTCAGGCCATGTATCGTTAATATCATCCTCGAAGGTCGACGCAGTTGGTAAACCCGATGATAAGGGCTGAGCAGTTGATTCTTTCAGATTCATGGTTGAAGATAAAACATCTTTCTTAGAGTTTCCCCCTTTTGAAAGGCTCTTCACCCTAGATGTAGATTTTACAATGAACAGAAGTCAAATGCGTGAAAGGAAAAAAGAAACTAAAACCAAAAGAGGAATAATTTAAAAGAGATGTTATAAACCATTTTTACAATCAGATAACTCTTATTTACCTATCGGCATATCTTAAGGTGTTCAGAGTGTGTTCACATGACCCTGAACTTGGTGAAATGCAAGATATCATAACTGTACGGGAATTTCCCATAAATGAGTCCCTTAGAACCTCTGTCAGTTTACTGCCTCTGAAAGGAATGTGACCCTGATCATTGTCAAGGGCTCTTATGCACTCCTTCAAAGCGAGCAAGCTCTTGTTGATCTCTGCACCTTCCATTCTGCATTACAAATAGAAATGGCTAAATTAAACAAGCACATCCAGCAAAATTAAACTCGTACATATCTAAAGTTTGTCCGCATAAAGGGAAAAGTTTTGGTATGCTAGATCTGAAATCACGAATTGAAACCAAATTCTAAATGCAAAAATATCAAGTCCAGGACTGTTCAGACTACTAAAACACCCTTCTATTTTGAAATGTTTGAACCTACTAACAAATCATGAAGTAAAATCAATGTAGTGGCCAAAGCCACTAAGACAACTACATTGAAAGTTGAGATGATCCAGAAACTGTGGACTACTTGGCTTAACTGTCTCCAAAATTGTCTTTTTAGCTTATATATTAACAACATTTTTTATTTTATACCAATTTCTGCAATTGAATCTGCTCTATATACATGTCACGTTGCAATTTAAAAGATGCAGCCTACCTTGTCTGCTTATCATTATCTGTAGTATCTGCACCTCGTTCGCTTCCAGCCAAATCTATAAAGGAGAGCTTGCCAACAACACGGGGAGGCTTCGATTCTTTGCCATCAACAGATCTCTTGATGGCAAGCTGAAGTATGGCATGAGATCGGGATGATTCCTCATTTGCACCTGTGGTCCCAGTACTTCTTGTGGCATTTCCTTTCTCAATAAGCTCCTTAATAGTCTCTACATCCGATACTCTGAACTCTTTCAGGCCAACAATGCAAACTTGCTGCTTACCGTCCTCTCGCATGCAAAGTTTCCTGCAGTAAGAAGGATTAGTTTTCAATGAATTCAGAAACTAATAGCACTGACCAGATAAGGAGAATGCTTGTAACAACAACTTACTTCCTATCACTGAGGAGATCATACAGTTTTCCTCCATATATCTCAAAGAAGCTTACAAACAAATGAAACCCTTGGTTCCTGTAGGTATGGTGCATCAACCTCAAAATATCCCTAGAAGCTTTAAGCGGAAGAGGCTTCATAGTATAGGTTTTTCCACTCCCTGAACAAGAGAAAGACCTATAATATAAGTACAAGATAGCTTAAATCTGTAATTTAAAAATAAGAAATAACTTGATGCAGAAGGAAACTTTAGTGTCCAAAAAGAAAATTTCACAGTAAAAAACAACCATAACCTCCTTGAACTTCACCAATGATGGAAACCCCAATGACCAACAGTATAAAATCACATATCCTCATAAAAGATTAAGCCAATAAAATATTACACTAGATGACTAAATTCAAATTTTGGGTCATGCAACCAACTCCATCATAGTATCTATCCAAGATTCAGTGAAGTTATTCACCTGTTTGACCGTATGCAAAACAAGTGGCTTTAGTGCGTTGAAAAATTATAGGAACTATGGGCTCCACTGTCTCACGATAGACCTACAGAGAGAAAATGAAGCCAAGACAGGCTGAGAAAAACAACCATTCCAGGAAATCCATGTCCTGTAATATATCCTTCCCTTATCCACTAATAAATTTAGATCATCAACTCACCTCATCATTTGAGACCTCCTCGTTCAGCACCGCATCAAAAACAAATTCATGCTTCTCCATGTATTCTGTAAGGTCAACCTACAAAATGTCAAGAACCACGTGTGTCAGTAAATAGCATAGATTACCACTCATAAGCTACAATGCTAGACTGTTAGTTTAAGTGTGTTAAAAACCAAGTAATAAATGAACACAACATAAAAATGCTATAAGTTTCTTAGGGTAGGTTTGGATGGACAATTAGGTGCGGTGCGGTGCGTTTAGTTTACTTTTTGTCTCACGCCACAGTATCGCTACAGTGTCTAATCTCACCGCCACCACTATTTTTATACTAACCGCAGGTAAACGCACCGCTCATCCAACTCACCCTTAATGTACTATGTCATGGCATAAAAAACATATAGTACTTCCTCTAAGGACCAAAATAATAATTTGATACTGAAATACAAGTGAACATCCCTTGAGATTCCTGATTGATGCACGTAACTGCTGCTTAAAATAATTAAATGTTGAAACAACATGTTCTTAGTTCCATTAGCATTTTTCTTTGTTACCTCAGGGCATAAAATTGGGAAATATATATATTGGAGATTCTCTGGGTTCATTTGGATTCCTATGCTCTTATTTGACCTTTCTAGTATGGTATAGTGTTGACCTTGTGGATGACAAAACAGTGTTATTGTTACCTTAAGTTTAGTCTCATGCACTACCAGGGAATTTGAAAGCGTCTCTATAATATCTTCCTCATTCTTCGCTAACTCCTTTTTATTGAGGGGTCTCTTGCGCACCTGCAGCCAAAAACCATAGAAACTTGGTGGTGGTAGAAGTAGCCAGAAGTAAAGATTAAATAAGATGTTGAGCATTATTTTACTTGTGCAAAGCATGTCATGCATGCATGTGGTTCAGCATGAATTCACAAGCTTAACCATCATCTGCTGCTCTTGCTGGTGTTGCAATTTGTTTGGGTTGCAAACTGAGCAAATTAAGAAGTCAAAGTTAAACCAGCAGAACAAAGACATACCACAACTTTGATCTTTGCAACTGAATTGACCTTCTCTTTGTCCACAGCAAAGCTTTTCAGGAGCTCATTCTCTGGCACAACACCACTTCCCCCTGTTTGTTTGTTTGAAATATAGGGTTCAGAGTCATCAAAGCTTCTACCTCGAACTGGATTATAGAGAGAAGGACCATTATACAGGTTGGGAACAGGCATCTGTCACCAATAAAAAAAAAACAGTACAATAAATAAGCATGAAAAGTGAAATTACTCCTGATTTTTTTTATTATTTCCCAATGTGTTGGCAACAGCAAAAAAAGTGTTCAAAAAGTAGATGTAACACATTTGACGCATTTGGCATCAAATCCATAGGTTCAAAAACTCACAATTGAATCTTAAAAATTTAACTTGCATACTTCTAGAGAAAGCTAAAGTATAAATATCTTTCAATTTCATTGCTACTTTGTATTTATGGGCAAACGGAAGTCTGCACTGAATAAAAAGGAAGACTAAAAAAAGCCATGGATTGCATATGGCACAAATCAAAATAAGTTATTAACCATAACTAAGGAATCCACCCAAAATTATATTAAGTGATGGAGAACTCAATCCTAAGTTGCCATAAGAAGAAATTGATTTCACTCAAATAGCTTACTTACAGCAATCACCAAAACATCAATTTATACTAATTTTCATACATGCTCCTTCCCTCTTTTTCTAAATGTAAGCATCAACTAGTACTAATCAAAATTGCAAGAATCTAAACTATCTTCTCTTTGTTTTTTTGGTTGAACAATAATGCTTCACAATTCTAAAACTGGAAACTATTATCTTAGTTTCCAATAAACTATTCAAAGACTCTAAACTAATGTTTATGCAGCCCCGATAAAGAAAACACACACTAATTATTTTTAAAGAAAAAAGCGAGTGACCAACCTCAGGCAGAAGCTCTGTATCAAAAGAATGCAGATCTAAGAGACCTGGACTGAACTCATTGGGTGACTGATCACCATTCATCCTCTGGCTTGACGGCCGTGAACCAACTGGAGGAGTTGTAGGCTCCGTGAAAAAGTCATTCCCCATACTGAATTCCCTCTGTATATTCCTATACATTCTAGACCCTTGTCCTCCCCCATCTCCACCGCCATAAAATGCATAATCCTGATCTCAATTCAAGCAGAAAAACACAATCAAGCATTCAAAAGAATAACAAAATTTTATTGAACATCAATCAATAAAGATCCAGAAGGCACTTCTTCAACTAAAACATTCTCTTCCTGATTTTTTCCATCTTTACTTTTTCACTCTTCAAGTTGTAAAACGTGAACAGAGCATCAAAATTTTAACAGATTATACGAATACCCTCTTTTACTTCTTAGTTCTTATTTTTACAGGTAAAGTAAATTTAGATCTACCCAAAAATAATAATAAAGAGCAAAACCCATTTATGTTCCAATGAAATGGCATCTAAAAACTGTAAAATATATAAATACCAAAATAATTTTGAGTTAAAGCAACCGGCTCTTTTCTGGCAATTTTCTTTATCATTAAGACTAAAAATTATGTAATTAGATCTAAAAAATTTCACTCATTGTCCATTTATTATTACCAAAAGAAGTATATGTATATACACTTAGATAGATAATTTCATTTTGAGTCATCTGCGCATTATCCGGAACCATATAATGCAACAAAATTTAAAAAAGTGAAAGGGGAAAAAAAGAAGTATGAGAACCTGAAGAGGAGGAATAGAGTTGTTAGAAGAGTGAAGATGCTGAAGGCCAGCAGACTGAAGCCACCTTCCATTGGATGTCGTTTCCAAGAAGTTATCCGAGTATTGTCTCTGATGGTGAACCTGCAACCCTGCCGCACCAGATCTCTTCCCCTGTCTCCCCATTCCGTTCATCTCCCAACTCTCTCTCCCCTTCCTCGATTATTTATACTTGCAATATAATGTTTTTATATAACAAAGAACAAAAGCTTGGATGCTTCGATCCAACGCTTTCCTTGTTCAGTCCCTTCTTAAAATGAAACTAAAAAAGAAATAAAATGCACGCGATTTACACTTAATTGGATCTCAATAGGGTTTTACCCAAAAGAAGAAAAAAAAATCTCTTTTATATTTGAATTTCTTTAGCTTTTGGTTTCAGACAAGATTCAAGGGAAGAGTGAAAAAGAAGAGGACTGTGTCAGTCACTGAGAGGAAGAGAGAGAAAATATTTGATTTTTGAATTTTTGAAGACAGATTTAAAGACACGTGCCGCACGTGCCGTTTGGGGTAAAATGAGGGGAGACCTAAAAACGACGGCGCACTGTGCTTTGATTGGGATGGTGGTGGATCGAGTGGGCCGTACAGAGTTTGGGTAAACAGGATGTTTTTTTTTCGAGAATGGGCCTATCAGCAACCACCGTCTCACATGGTGGGGGCGGCAGTATTAATCGGTTGCGCGGCCGGTTTTGACTATGTAAGCCTTCTCATTCAAAATCCCCACGTGTCATGACCTATTTTTCCTTTTCTTTTTTAATTCTTAAATACATTTTTTAACTTGCCGTTGGTTCAGTGAGGTTGAATGAAGGACGAAGACGAAACTACAAATTGTTATTTGTTTGGCATATAATTTGATAGACATAATTTTTTCTCTGAATTTAATACGAATGAAATACAATTTATTATAAAACCTTTTTTTCTAAATCTATATACATAATTTTATAGTAAACTATATGCTACTTGAATCATTTATCTTACTTAAGTTTCTATGTAATATATTTAATAAGTCATAGACGTGCTTATGGGTTGAATAATTTGTCTAAATTTAAACATGAAATTTGAAATATGGGTTCAAACAAAAAAAAATTTTAATTTATTTAAAATATCAGTCGAGTTTATATATATATATATATGGAAATGAATTTGGTTGTATGGTGTGTGAAAAAATACCAGGTAGAATATTGCAGTATTTCGTATTCTGTTTCTGAACTTATTTGGATTGAACAACAGCTAAAGGAACTTGCAGTGCCTATTGCTAAACCTACAGCTTGGTGTGACAATACATCCACAATTATCAAAAATGAAACATGTTGAAATCAACATCCATTAGTCAGAGAAAGAGTTGTTGGTGGTCAATTGCAAGTCAGTTTTGTACCATTTGAAGAGCATATTGCTGATGCGCTTACCTAGCCTATCAGACCAAAATTCTTTGTAAAGATGCATTATTAACTAATGTCTCCTTTGGTAGAAATATTACAGTTTTAATACACTTGTCAGTACATCAGTTTAAAATAATTAACTCAAGTAAAAAAATTTACCTCTTTTAAGTATGACTTATTTTTCACATGTGTTTTTCCTTACAATTTTTCTAGCGGAATATCATTTATATATTTTCAGATTTTTGTTTTCGACTCTCGTTTAAGTTCTTGAATCCATATATATGTGGTTTTCAATTTTTCTTCTTCCTTAAAAAGAAGTTATTTAGTGCTATATTTTGTAAAAGACATACATTTTAAAACAAAACAATTGATCTTTTGATGTTTTATTTATTCATTCTTATAAATTTTCTAAATTATAATTATATATATATATTACGATACAAATTGCATAAAAATGAATAGAAATAAAAAATTGTATAAAATGCTTCTATTCTAAAATAAAAAACAATATGGTATACCTTTTTTATTTTTTATTTTTATTTATATTCTGTACATTATCCAGAAAAGGAAAAGAAGAAGAATAATTTGTATTTTTAACCTTTTTTTTATAAGTTTTTTTTCTATTTTGCTGACAAGATGGTCTTGGTTTCTTGAAAATTACATTTTAAAAAGTAAACATTCTCGTCTCTCATTTTGGGTTCTTTCTTTTCTTCTCTTCCTCTTGTTATTTATCAATTTTATCTAATAAATTATTATTGAATTTAAATATTAGTTGACTCGTATTTTGGTCTTTAAATTATTGAGCATTTGTCCTGGAAATGGAATAAATATTGAATTTAAATATTAGTTGACTCATTTTTGGTCTTTGAAAGTTAAGTTGATCTAAGCATTTTTAGAGCAATAGAGATAAATTGATAACCAAATTGAAAATAGATAGATAAATAAGAATCATATTTATGGTGTACCAATTCATTTTATGCTTGCAATTGAATTCTTGAATTGAGATTTATGGTGTACCGACACATTTGTTGCATCGTAATTCTTTAAATAGGTGATGAGTTTATGGGCAAAATTGATATTTTATAAAATAATACTCATGTTTTACTTGTTTAACACTTTAACCAAACAAAGTAATATATATTATTACATTATCAACAATCTATTTATTCATCGTGTTACTACACTAATTTTTTTATATTATTATACTAGTAACCAAACAAGATTTATGTTTATAAATTCTTAATGCTGTAAGTTTTCATGATTATGTCGAAAAGATTATCTCAATTTACTCCTTCATATTATGGTTCTTGATTTTTTTTTCTTTTTAACTTTCTTCTCTGTTATGTTTTATTTTTTACACTTGTTAATTCTTATTACATTCTGCAACAAACATGTCATAGAGGAGCCTCACAACCATATACCATAAGGAAATCCAATATTAGCAATTTTCTCAAATAATCCCCATCGAGATGACCCAGCAAACCGCATAAATAGTAGAAGGCATGCGTGAAGCCTAGCTGGCCTTCAAAAGAAACAAACCTAAGAAGGGGTCGAGTAAAATCAATTTCCACTCAAATCCTTAAAAACTTTCCCCAACTAACTAGCTTCACATAAATTATCATCAAAGGTGATAAATCAACCTATATTATACCATAGATTTAGTTAAAAACCTCCAAGACAAATACATAAAAGATACCCACATAATGGGGTGGATTAAGATTATCGTCATAATCACGTAATAACAACATATGATTATCAAACGCTCATGGTGCACCATCCAAAACACGTATATTAATGCATACAATCAAATTCAATAGGGATTGTAAATTTGTCTAGAGATGAAAAACCCTATAGGAGTAGACAATTTCCACAACGTCTTTAACACCGAGTTGACAACCTCCAAAACTGCAGCACATTCCCCTTGTAAACGACACACCATCCAATAAGACGAGCCAAGAGACTCCACACTCTCATCCAAACCTGAACTTCTCTACATATCTTTCTTGGGAATTGAACATAGTGTAGTTTTTTTGACCAAGTTTTTTCAACTAGTTTTAAAGCTTTATTTTTATTTTATTTCTCGATTCCTCGGATAAAAGCAATACCAATTGTGTTCTACCTTCCTTATTCGGGAGTACAAATATTGAAGTTCTGTGTTAACCTTGGAGGACAACATCTACTACATGATTACACCTATCAGAGCGAATTTACTTCTAAGACAGTGATTCTTCTACGGCACAGTAATTCTTTCTTTTATTTACGCTTGATTTATTTTTCAGTTATTGCTAACGATTTTGTTTTGCATTGGTATTATTCCAACATTAAGAATTAGTGTGTGTTTTGTATTGACAAAAAAAATTAGTGTGTGTATTACGAGTAAATTGCACAAAATGCCCCCAAATTATGAGTCACATTAATTCTAAGCTCCCCAAACTTTAAACGTACTAATTACTTCTCCAAATTTTTGAAATTATATCAATTAAGTCTTTCTGTTACTAAAACAATTAAACGGCTCATCAGATCCTATATGATATAATTTAAAATTAAGAAAAAATTAAACCTTAAAACTGAAAGAATGTTCAAAGTTGAAAAATTGGCAAAACTTTGCCACATAAAATAAAATAAACTTAAAAAGAAAAATATCAAAACTAAAGTAAAACTATGAACTAATATATAGAAAGAGAGAACGTGAAACTTTCAGAAAACACAAAAGCTTCAACAATATTTAAAACTCAAACCTAAAGCTAAAGATTTAACAATATCAAAACCTAATTGTGATTTTCATATTGTTGAATTTTTAGTTTTAAAATTTTACCTTCTTATAATTTTATTTTGGTTTTGATTTTTACCTTCTTTAGTTCAGTTTATGCAGCAAAGTTTTATGGTTTTAGTTTTTTTAAAATTTTAAATTTTAAATTATGTCATATAGGATATGATGTATCACTTAATAGTGAGATTAACAGTTTTAATAATGAAGGATTTGATATAGCCTCAATAGTTTAAAGATATTACTAAAATGTTTCGGAGAGTCTATGACTATCTATAACTATTATCTTGGTGCCAAAAGGAGCTCGATCTATAACTACTAATAAGAATGTTAGTTCTTAATGTTCATATGTAATGATATGAATATACATACCAATTTATTATGTATAGATGATAAATTTCCATTGATATAGAGCCAATTCCAATAAACTTATTGGATGGTTCTACTGACATTGCATCTAGTAGGAATTGAACTTATGAATTTGCCAAATATGAATTTGGCGCTTTAACCATTCAACCATAGATAGGGATTTTCGCACATGATGGATAGCTAAATTCCAAGTGAAATGAATTAAAGTTGGGAGACTAATTTAATGTGTGTAATTGTTTGTGATTATGCAATGATGACATGTTTAGTTAATCATTGTAATTCGTGGGTCTCATTGATTTGGGTATAAATGAAGCACATAAATTGTACTTTTCAATTCTTAAGGGGTGAGGATTGAAGCAATTACACACAAATCCAATTACTTCATGGCTTTCCAAACACTTATACATGATTTAACTTTAAAATAAGCTTAAAGGTGTAAAAAGCCCTTAATCTTTTTCAAAAAAAGGAATTAAGCCCTTTTTTTGCACTTAAATGAGTACTTGAACGGTCAAAATGCATAAAAAAATGTCATTTGACTATTAAAGTTAACTGCACTTAATTTTTTTCAGTTAAAGCCACCACATTTCACAACCACGATATGACATGTGACAAAAAAATTGATAATCAATAAAAATTATAAAAAAATATTAAAAATTAGAAAAAAAATTATAAAATCATAAAAAAATTATAAATATATAGAAATATAGAAAAACTATAAAATTTTATAAAGTCGTAAGAAAATTATAAAAAATGTAAAGAAATATAAATTTCGTAAAAAAATATAAAAATTACCGTACCAAAAGAAGCATTTTATAATTTTTCTATAACTTTTATTAATTTTTATTTTTTATCATTTTTCGCCACATGTCACACTGTGTTGCGACATATGATGACTTTAACTGAAAAAAAACTGAGGGTTATTAACTTTAAGGGTCAATGGAATGGTTAAATGGTCTTTTTAATGCATTTTATAATTTTTTTTATGATTCTTATAAATTTTCACAAATTTTTAATTTTTTTTTAAATTTCTTACGATTTTTTTCTAATTTTTGATAAATTTAAAATTTATATTTTTTATTTTTTATTAAAATTTAATAATTTTTATAACTTTTATTTATTTTTATTTATTTACAATTTTTTTTCCACATGTCATGCTGTAGTTGTGACACGGGGTGGCTTTAACTAAAAAAATTAGGGACAGTTAACTTTAATAGTTGAAGTTAATGATCAAAGAGCCTTTTTGATACATTTTGATAGTTCAAGTACCCAATTGAGTGTAAAAAAAAAAAGAAAGAAAGAGCAGGGGCTTAAAATTTTTTTGAAAAAGTTTGAGGGCCTTTTCTATATATTTTAAAAGTTCAAGTACCCAATTGAGTGCAAAAAAAAAAAAAAGCAAGGGCTTAATTGCTTTTTCTTTTCTTTTTTTTTTAAAAAAAAAGTTTGAGGGCCTTTTTGATGTATTTTGAAAGTTCAATTACTCAATTGAGTGAAAAAAAAGGACTTAATTGCCTTTTTTAAAAAAAAAAGCAAGGCTTTTACATCCTTAAGCCTTAAAAATTATGTTTTATACAAGTTTAAGTGATCAAAAATATATTATAAGCATGATTATGTATAAGTGTTTGAGATGGTTATAGCAAAAATATTATATTATAACAAAACTTATATTATTTAAATTCAAAAAAATTTAAAGTTATGGTCAAACAGAATATTATAAAATAATTTATGTGGTATAATATACTTATATATCAAAAGTTATGACAAAAAGTATGAATATAACTTATTTACTTGTCCATGCTAAACATTATAAAATATATACTTATTATGTGATAAATGTTATGTAAATACAAAAGGTTTTCTTTTACCATATCGTGAGATTTGATTTTAATTTTGTTACTTTTTAAAAACACTATCGATAATTTTTATAATAATTAATATTTTTAAAATATAAATTATACAACTGTAATTATAATTTATACCATCAAACATAACATAAGGAATTATTATGTAATTACACTCTCTCAACCAAACACGCATAGAGAATTACATCGTAACAAAATCAATTTTATATTTGGCTAACAGAGTGTTATTACATCATAATTTTTTATCATGTTTGGTAGTATAAATTATAATTACACAATTATATAATTTATATTTTAAAAATATTAAATACTATAAAAAACTTAGTATGATAAAAAAATTTCTAAACAAGTAACAAAAATTAAAATCAATTCATCATATGTATTATGTTATTCTCAAAAACTAGTTGATAACATGATTACTAATAAAATAAACATCGTATGCAATTTTATCTAATTGTTCTAATGCATATTTGTTGGGTTATTCCTCTTTAATAATCAACATATGCTTCTTATTATCATCTGTTAGTTTTTAACCAAGCTCATCATCATCCGAATTTGAATCTATATCATTAAGATTATCAATATCTCATTTTTCCATGTACTCTACGAAGTATGAATTATCCCAATTCCACCTATGATTAAAGTTATGAAATATGCAACATGTTAGTGCTATCCAACATTTTTTTTATGCTATACTAAGATGATGGTAATATAGGAAATATTTTTTTTAAACAATGAATATCTTCTCCACCATATTTCGAAGCTTTGAATGTTTCAAATTAAAGAGTTCGAGAGCTGTTTATGGTGCTTGTACCTAGCACCATTCTCTCAAATGGTATCATACTTCATGATATGGTGCAAGAAAACTTTTTCTTTTGCATAATTAGCATCGAGTTTATAATATTTGGATTCACAGTTTAAATAGTTCATAGCTTTAATTATAAAAACTTATACAGACCTAATTTGGAGAAAAACTTATGTTAGGTTATATCCCTTTTTATAATATATAAATTAATTAAAATAATATAAAATTTATAATATATAACTTGTATGAAAAATATTTTATAAATTATCCAAAATTTTCATAACACTTTTATAAATAATATATATATTTGTCATAATTTTATAAAGTTTTTTATAAATAAGTTATGATAAAATAAATTATAATATTTTATGAATAAATATATTACTTTTATAATATATAGTATGGACACATAAATAAGTTTTGTCTATACTTAACCATATTTTTTATAAATAAATATACTATAACACTTTTATAAAAAAAATACATATCTTGACCATAGCTTTAGAATGTTTTTAAGATTTAAATAATATAAAATTTTGTTATAACTTTATAAAATATATAAATTATTTTATAATATAATTTTTAATATTTATAATATAATAAATTTTTTATAATCATCCTAAATACTCAATTATATTCATACTTATAATATAATTTTTATAACTTATATAGAAATAGTTTTTAAAATTTAGATTTAAGTGTAATTGCATAACTAATTAGCCTAATTCTCACATTCCCTTCAAAATTAAAAGTTGTAATTGAATACCTCAATTACACCTAATCTAATGGATATAGTAAGACGATTAGTGCAACTCGAATCCAGACTATATCTGAAATAGTGAAAACTCTTACCATCTGGCCAAAACACAATATTCTCTTATACCAATTACAAATACGAAACGGGAATGCGGAAGATAGTAGATTTTATTACAAAAGTAGAAGTAAATGAAAAGTTTTTACAAGGAGAGGATGGTAAATGAAAAGTAAAAAGAAATATTTCTAAACTATTTTTCGATGCCTTATTTAGGCTTCCTCTGTCCCTATTTATAAAAGAATTCTTAAACTCTATTTTATTTTCTTTGAATCCCGCACAGTGTTTCTAATAAGGATGATATTAATAGTTATTTTCACGTAGCTTTCTTTTTGTTTTGTCATATCATTAATGGTTTCTTCCATGTTGCAATCTTTTTGTTTGTATATGGATGCCTTATCATTTAAGTAACCTCTAATCTTGAATGCCCATTTCTTGGTTGTTATTCTCCCACGTGGCTTCCTTGTTTGGCTTTATCCTTCTTGAATATTATTTAGATTCATTAACTCTATGTCACCTAGATGTAATGAATCTGTTGACAGTCTTGGTGGTGAGTTCCAAATCTCCCACGTGTTCTTGATTTCCTCTATTATGTGCGATGGAAAATCGTCTATCTCCATGTCAGCTATCTTTTTTAATAGTTGCACGGATTCTTCATCTCTATCATCCTGGATATTTCCAGTATCATATGTCAATATTCTTCTTCCATCAGTCCTGAGTTTATAATTCTTTTGCTGAAGTAAATATTGGGCTTTTGTCATTAAATCTATCACTGCTTGGATTTGATAATAATTGAGATTATTGTAACACTTGTCAATGTAACGCCCCAAAATTTCTAATTTTGTTATTGTGAAAATATGACACAAATATCTGTCAGCTTCAGTGGTTAAGTGTTCTGGGTGTGTGTGTGAGGTCCCAAGTTCAAGCCTTACATGGGCAGACTTTGGTATTTTTATAAATAAAACCTTAACCTTGTGCAAAGGGCTTAAGTTTAATTGTTGGTAAGTTTATATCAGGATGAGTCTGCTTGTTTAGTGGTTAAGTGGAGTGTTGGATGTCTTGTGTTTAATTCTTTGTGATGGTGTGGAGACAATATTTTTGCTCCAATTTCGGCAAGAGTTGTGTTGGGGCAAAATTCTAAGTAGTTGTGTTTTAGTGGGTTAATAGGGAGTGATTTTAGGAGATAATTGGGTAGAGGTTATCAGAAAATAATTTGATTATCTTTTTGTTGCAAAAAAAAAAGAGTTTCGGTTTTCTCTCCAATTTCCCAAACTTTTTTTGACGTTTTCTTCTTCTTCTTCTTTTTTCTCTCCTCTGCTGATTCTTTCCCTTTGTTACTGCCGAAATTTCCATTATTTTTCCCCTTCCGTTTCTTTCTTTTTTTTAATTGATTCGGTTGTTCATCGTTGGTTGCGCGTATTCGGTAAGTAACGGTTTTGTCTATTGTTAATCGTTCTTGGTTGGGATTCCTTTTTGGTGTTGAGGAGTTAATCAAGGGGCTGGTGGTTTTGAATCAACGCTGTGATTGTGCGAAGTCGTGGTTACTCAAGCGAGGTAAGGGTTTTGTTAGGTTTTTAGTCGAGTTCCTTCCAAAATTGGTTGATTAAAAACGAATTAAGTGATTAATCTGGAGATATGTTGGTCGATTTTTAGGTTCTGGAGGCTTAAGAGTGCTTGCGCATCAGAAACGATACCAAGTGTGTACCCGAAACGCAGAAAAAAGGATTCAGTGAAAAGCTAAAATTGCTTGCTATCGAGCAATAAGAGAAATAAGAGAAAATGATGCAAAAAAAAAATTGTAGAGAAAGGAAATAAGGGTGTTATAAACTTGGAAATCAACATTTTGCACTAAAATAGTTTTGGACAGCAGCAGTAGTCTAACTTTGAAAACTCGTCAAAAATAGTGGCAATTAAGTTAGAGGTTGAATAAAATATAAAATTAAATTTTATTGAGTCTAGTTTTTCATAGAAGAAACATTGTAAGCAATGAAATTGTAAATTATGAGATATAATAAAGTTTGTGAGACAATGTCATAATGATTTCGGGTTCACCTGTTTTGACTTTGGAAAATCATCAAAAATTGTAAAAAAATAATTAGGGGCTTAAATTTATAATTTTAAATCTTTAACAAGTCTATTTTCAGGAGAAATAAACGGAAACATCATCCAAATTTTGTACTAAGAGATAAATAATTTTTAGTAAGGAAAGGTTGAAGCTGTCAAACAGCAGAATAAGGATAACTTTGAAGATTTTACTGTACTTATTTGATAAGCTATAAATTCTGAAAATTTTATGGTAGAAAGATATTTGAGTCTAGTTTCGAAAACATCAAGCGGATCTTAATTTTTAATTCTGTATCTCAAGATATAAATAATTTAGTGACAATGACTCAAGTAGACAGTTTTGAATGAACATATAAGTAAATAGTGAAAACATATATGAATATTTAGCTAGCATGAGTTACATTAAAAATGAATCACACGGCCAAGGCCAATTTGGGCCGAGTGGGCCACAAGGGCTTGTTTACCCATTTTTACCGTAATATTTTTAAGGTTGCACGGGTCTCCCAAGTCGACTGTGAACCTACTATAAGGTCGGTAAGCTCTACTTAGACCCCTAAATGTGTGAAATTGACTGAATGATATCTATACTGAGCATGTTAATATTTGAACTGAATATATGTACTGAAATTGTATAATAGCATATCATCCATGGTATGTTGCATTGCATTGGGTTGGGGGTTGTTATTCGGAGGAAGTGTACTGAAAGGCTTTAAGCCTAATTTACTGGCAGCTCAGCTGCAAACAACTGTTTTGTCCCATATTCGGTACTACTGGAGTGTAGGAATGGGTGGGTTGATTATATCCCCACATGGAGTGTAGGGTTGGACGGAGATAGTGTGTAGAGGCTGGTTGGGTAGGATTTTGCTACTACATAACTATTACTGCTACTGATACTGTGATGGGCTAAGACCCTACTGCATTTTTGACACTGTACTGAGATGGGTTAAGGCCCAAACTGTCACTAATACTAAAAAGGGCTTAGGCCCAATACTGTTCAACTGTGCACTGTGAATACTGATTGTTTGTTTCTGCGAAATTACACACTGAGTTTACGTAAACTCACACTTTTTGTTTAATGTGCACAGGTAATCCCCAAACTTAGACGGATCGGTGCGACGGAGGACCCAGCGGTGACCACAGTAATTTTTGGACTTCATGGTTTTCAATTTAATTTATGATTTGATTATTATTGATTATTTGGGTTGTAATTTAAGGACCCTCTGGGACTTTGGTTTTAAATTTGAGTTTTTATTTATTTATTTTACTTTATGGATTTATACCTGCTGGTCGTAGGAAATTCGGTTTTCAAAAAGTTAAAGTATTTTCTAAACGTATGATCATTTAGACTATTTTATTAAAGCTTCCGCAACGAGGGATGTTTCAAAATAAATGTTTTAAATGAATAAAGACGACTTCCTAAGTTCTAATAAAGGTTTACTAAAGATAATAACATGGAATGTTTTCATCGTAACAACGAGGTTTCAAAAACACTATCGTGTGACATTGTCAGGTACGACCATAACGTCTAGGCTCGGTTTGGGGTGTTACAGTCAATTTTTTTGTCAAGTGTCCTTTGTCTTCTTTGACTGCTGATAATTTGGGACTTCCAATCATTTTTTGAATAATCCAAATTTGATATGGCTGATAAAATTATTCTTTTTCAGCTATACCAATAAGACTACTTATTTCAAGATAAAAATAACAGTAAAAATCATCTTCATATATCGTATGTAATAATATAGATTTAATAAATGCAGGAAAATCTTTTAATAAATGCAGGAAAATCTTTTAATAAATGAAAAGAGAAATTTTGCACTATTATTTCTTTAACATAACCCCATTCAATACTGCTTATATCAAATGGTTTGTAATCAAGTCTAAATTTTATAGTAGGAAATTTTTCATCTAAATCATTAATAAAAACATAAGTTTGTAGAAAATATTCTTAAAAACTTTTTGAAATTGAGCTTGTTGTTTGCAAATAGCTCCATTTATTTTTGTAAAAATTTCCACTGGTACAATTTTTCTAGCTTTATTATATAAACAATGCCTAAACATTTTATTCATAATAGGACTATTTATTCCTTTATTAATAAAATATATTGATATATATCAAGAAAATTATTTATCTCCTTAATATCTAAATAACCTATTTCAAGCTCTTCCCAATCTTTATACAAAATAGATTTTAGTAATAAATCATGAGCTTCATTTTCTTTAGTTGTTTTTTCACCTTAAATTTGTGAAAGCTTAGTGAGAGCTCTTCTAAAATTAGCTCTTTGTTCAAAAATATGAGTTTTCCATATTTCATTAATAAAGTTATATAATTCTAAAGGTAAGCCTGGATTATAAAAATATTTTATTTCTTGAATTTGTTGTGTTTTCAACAAATTTTCTACTCTTTTTATTATTTCAGCGTAATTGGCTTGATATCCTGAGTTTGGATCTTGGGACCAAGGGAATTGACCTACTGTTTTTGGTGTAAAAGATAAATGAGTTCCAACTGGTTGTCTCACCATTGGATATGAAATATAATATATTTGATTAGGATAAAAAGATATTTGTGCAGGTAACGTCACAAGTCCTTGATTAGGATTTATTGTTTTCCCTTTGTTGGGTCTTTTATGAACAGTAGTCCATTCACCAACTTTTTCGAGAGGTTTGTTACCTCTATCCATAGGGCCTGCTAAGATAATCAACAATAACATTATCAGTTCCTTTTACATATAAAACTTTAAAATTAAAAGTACATAATTCATTGTACCATCTAATTCTCCTAGATACGGTTTCCAAACTTTTGTTAGTAATGAATTGTTTAATCGCTTGATTATTAGTTATTATAATAAATTTTTCAGGTACTAAATATATAAGAAAGTTTTTATTCCCTTTTTATTGCTAATAATTCTTTTCATATATAACATAATTAATTTCATTTGGTTTAAATTTTCCTGAACTATATCCTCATATTAGTTCTTCATCATTTATTGTTTTAGCTTTTAAAATACATCCCCAATAATTTTGTGAGGCATCTGTTTCTAAAATTAATTTATCACCTTGTTTAGGTAACTAAACTTTTGGAATATGATTTATTTGATTTTAGGTTTTGTATAATTTCGAGTTTTTTAGACCAAATAAAAGGCTTATCATTTTTTAATTTTTCATATAACTTACCTATTTTTTCAGATAAGTTAGAAAATAAATTTCTTCCATAATTAATTATTCCCAAAAATTGTTGAAGTCTTTTTATCTTCAATGTTTTCGGAAATTCTTTTATTTTTACTATAATATGATCTTGTAGTTTAAGACCATCTGCAGATAATTTCAATCCTAAAAATTATATTTCTTTTTTCTAACTCTATTTTCTTAGGGCTTAATATGATTCCATGTTTTATAAACTCTTGAGAAATAATATTTAAATGTTTTCTGTGTTTCTCTAATGTATCTGAAAATATTAAAATATCATCTATATAAACTACACAATTTTTTTTAAATTTATTAAATATAGAATCCATCCATTTTTGGAAGATTTGCGGTGCATTACATAATCCAAATGGCATTACTCTCCATTGATAGTGTCCATTGGGTGCACTAAAAGCTGTCAAAGATTTAGATTCTTCTGTTAGCATGATTTGCCAAAATCTCGATTTACAGTCAAATTTACTAAAATATTTTGTTTGTTTAGCTTGATTAATTAAAACATCCTTTCTTGGAATAAAATATCCATAAAAAAATAATATTTTGATTTAGTCTTTTATAGTTAATAACCATTCTAGCTTTTTCTCTTTTTATTTCAGCACGATTTCCGACCATAAAAGCTGGACTAGAATGCGGACTATTAGTTTTTTCTATTAATAATTTTTAATAATTCTTTAATTTGTATATCAAATTCATCTATATCTTGTTTAGTATAGATCATTGGTTTAACTCTAATAATTTTATTGAGATTTTCTAATTTAATTTCACAATATCTAGGGCTATTTTGCCATAAGTTTAATGGTTCTTCACTAAAATTATTTTCTAAAATTTTAAACAACCAATAACTTGTTTGAAGTTGTTTAATCTGTTCTTTTCTTGGTGGTGTAAAATTTTATCCCACACAAATTTATGATTTTCTACTAATGGTATTTCTATAGAAGATTTTTCTATAGATAACATAATTAAATTTTTATCAATAGAAAATGATAAATGCTGGTATATAAAATTATTTCCTAATAATATACCTCCATGCATTGGAAGAAAACATAATATTTTGGGTATCACAAATATTACATTATTTATATAGATTGGTACATTTCTAGCTTTATATTGGATTATGGTTTCATTACCATCTATTCCTATTGCTTTTATTGGATGTTTAATAAGTTCTCATTTTTCTCAGGAATGATATTCTTTCTGCAACTATTAGTTGTAGCTCCTGTATCTAATAAAATATGCAATGAATATGTTTTATATTCTCTAAATTGAAATGTAATTTCAATATATGTGTAATATTTCTGGATTGAAAATTTGAAAATATAATTACATCACTTGTTCCAATTTTCATTTGTTGAATAATTGTTGAAGTTTGTATTTCTTTCATTCTAGTGTTTCTAGAATCTCTACTTGGTTCTGTAAGAAAAATAGAAATATGAACGATTTTCATTCCTATTGGTATATAATTTGTACTTATATTATCCTCTTCTTCCTCTATTGGAGTATTTAAGGGTAAAATTAAATTGTCATTTATATTTGTTCTAGCAATATTTTTAAAATATAATTTATCTCCGATTTACATATATTTTATAGTACTTACAGTTAAGAAGTACTTGCACTACTTATCTTTTCTATCATCCAGTCTTTTGGTATTGATAGATCTTTTAAATGTAATAATTTTGATTGTATTTCAGTAGTAAATTTATTAGGTTCAAAGAGCTCAATAATTTTATTATTAATCTCTTTGATTTCTACTTCTCTTGTATTTGTATGTTCATTAATAGGAGTCCAATTTATTACTAGATCTTCTGCTAAATCATTAATTTCGAGTTTTTTGTTTGAATTCTTAGACATAAACACTCTTCTATTAGAGGATCTGTAATAGATATAAAGTAATTTGGTTTAACTTTAAATTCTATTACACTTGTATGTAAGTTTGATTGAATTCCTCCAATAAGTGCTTTTATTGGAGTTTCAAATCTTTATCTAGCGAACTTCTATTATCAAGATATCACGACCTTTTCTAAAGAAAGCTCTAATAGTTATCATTATTATTCCTAAATGTATATATCTAACTTGAGGATATTTTTTAATCCTCTTAATTTTAAATAATGAGATTTCGTTAATCCTCCTCTAGTATCTTTAGCTACGGTGTTACCACTTATTTTTCTCTATGTCTTTGACTCCATATTTTAAATTTAGATATTTTATATATTTCTTGTTTAGAAATATGATTTTTATTTTTTATTATATCATTTCATCAAAAAGTTTTTTCTTCTCCAATTAAATTTCCTAATTTTATATCTTCTTGTTCATTTTAGGAGTTTGTTCTAATTGATTATTAGAACAACTTCCTGTATTAAACATAAATATATATTCTTCTTCATCATATCATAATCTGCTTATGATATTAATTCATATAATATTTCTTGAGATTTATTTCCTCTTCTAAGTATATTTCTAAGTCTTGTTCTTCAAGTGTTATAATCATTTTCTTTGCACTTTTCCCTTTATTAGGACAATTTGGTGCTATGTGACATTCTTCTTCACATATAAAATATTTACATATTTGTTTTTAGGTTTTAGAAGTTTTTCTTCTAATAGATTTTTCTTTTATTATAACCCGTATATTTTCTATTTTCGGTTTCCATCTAACTAGTTTATACCTTCTATTTTTCTTTTGATATCTTTTATAAGTGTTAGGACGTATTGGTTTACATCCAAATTCCCATTCATTTTCTAAATTTTTTGTACAATGTTTAGTACTTAATTTATGCTTAGCTTGTTTAGAAGCTTTACTTTGTAAACAAGATAAAGTTATTCTTTCTTTTGCAAAATTTATTCTATTTCCTATAGAGTCTATATTTTCGATGGTACACCAACTATTTTACTATGCTTTTCTAAAAAGAAACATATTTTTTTATATATATCTCATCCCACGGTGGTGATAATTTATGAAAATATTGGTTTTCTAAAATTCTATATTTTCATTTTTAGTTTTGATATTCATGAATAAATTTTTAAAGAATTCTTCTAAATATCTAATATCACATAATTTGATTTTTGACAATTTATAACTAGATATACTATCTTGATCTTTTTATCAAAATAGTCACAAAATTACTGTTTTTAGAATAAAAGTTAATCCTTTTAAAAGATCTTTGGGAGTTTTTATCTGGTTGATTAACTACCCTTTTTGTTTTTTTCCTTTATCAGATTCTTCCCATCTTCTTAGAAATTGTAGAACATAACCCTAAAATGTTCCAACAAAATAGTTAAAAAAACTTTTTTGACCACATATTGTTGTTGTTTACAACAATAGTCATAGATTATGCCCAGTCATCTATGGTTTTTTTTTAGTCTGCTATAGGAATATTAGTTAAATCTAAATATATTCCTCCTTGAGCAACATTTCGTTTATTTAAATCATCTACTCTATGTGGAACTGGTTGAGTAGATGATTCTCCTAGATTTTCAGTTTTTATTTCATTTGTAGCTATATTTTCTGTTTTATTACCAAAAATTCTAGTTGTATTTTTAACTTTTTCAAAATTTTTATTAAAAGATCTCAGATAATCATCATTTTAGAGATCGACTCTATTTTTCTTTTTCATAAGGATCTGTTTGATCATTATTCATATGTTCTGTATTTCTATATTTTAGTCATCTATTGAAGTATTTTCTTGATCGATTTATAACTTGTAACTTTTAGTTCTTCTAAGTTTATAGAATTTTCAAAATTATTAGAACTACTACTGTATATAGTGTTATAGTTTAACATATAATGATAGTTAAATAAAGTAAATAAATCTTTATGTTTTCATAAAATTGTTCTATTAATTTTAAATATTCAACTCTTTCATTTTATTAGAACTCTTAATGATTTTATACTTCCAATGTTCTATAAGTTGTTTATAAGATTGGAAATCATATATTTTATTGATGAGTATATTTTCTTTTATATTTTTATTTCTTTTATTAGTAAAAGATGATTGTTCTAAAGAAGTATTTATTCCTGACAAAGTTAATATTATATTACTATTTCCGTAATATAAAGATTCTAAATATATTTTTTGTTTGTATATTTTTATTAATAAAAATTTGTTCTGATTTATTATTAACATTAGATAATATTTGTTTAGATTGATTGTTGTTTAAATGTTATTGTGTGAATTTCTTTACCACCGACTAAAATGAAAACCCATACCTTTGAATCTTCATGAAACTTCTCGAACTAACCAAACACCTCCACCCAGCCTTTCTTTCATTCCCTCCCTGCGTTCCAATCGACAATCATCGATCTCCGACGCTCGAAACTAACCAATCCGAAATACACTCCCGCTTTTTCCATTGAAGCAAATCCACAAGCATCTGGCAGCCATGGCAGAAGACGGAGTCGTAACACTCTACAACAACACGGCCATAACCGACACCAAGAAAAACCCAGTCTCGATCAAAGTGGGCCTGACACAAATGCTCCGTGGCGGAGCCATTCTCGAAGTTTCCAACACCAACCAAGCCAAAATCGCCGAAGAAGCAGGCGCCTGTTGTTTAGTCATCACTGAACCCAACCGCCAAGGCATTTCACGCATGCCGGATCCTGCTCTCATCAAACAAATAAAGCGCGCCGTTTCGATCCCCATCATGTCTCGTTCCCGCATCGGCCATTTCGTCGAAGCCCAGATACTCGAACGAGTCGGGGTCGATTACATTGACGAAAACGAGGTTTTAGCCATAGCTGATGAATTCAATTTTATTAACAAGCATAATTTTAGGTGCCCTTTTGTTTGCGGCTGCAGGAACCTCGGCGAAGCGTTAAGGAGAGTTAGAGAAGGAGCTGCAATGATTAGAACGCAAGGTGACTTGTCAGGCACTGGTAACATCGTCGAAACAGTTAAAAACGTCAGGTGTGTGATGGGTGAAATTAGGATCTTAAATAACATGGATGAAGATGAAGTTTTTGCATTTTCGAAGAAAATTGCCGCACCTTATGATTTGGTTGCTCAGACTAAGCAAATGGGTAGACTGCCAGTGGTACATTTTGCTGCTGGGGGAATCGTGACTCCGGCAGATGCTGCACTGATGATGCAGTTAGGGTGTGATGGTGTCTTTGTTGGGTCAGAAGTGTTTGATAACTGCTCGGATTCGTATAAGCGTGTTCGTGGGATTGTAGAGGCAGTTAGGCATTATAACGATCCTCATGTTTTGGTCGAGAATAGTTGCGGATTGGAAGGGGAGATGGCGGGGCTTAATGTTTCTGAGGAAAGTATGGAACAGTTTGGAGAATAAGGAGCTTGATCAAGTAGTGCATCTTCTCTTTGCTTCTTCTTGTAGTTGGGAATATGAGTCCTTTCCCCCCTTTGCTTTGTTATTGTTTACTTGTTCTAGTTTTGTTAAGGTATACTGTATTTTGTTTGCCAAGTTAATAGGAATATGAACCAGAATAAGTTGGTCGATTATTCTGTTACCATAATTTTGTATGTTGAACTCTTTGAGGCTATATATAATGCAGGAATGAACTAGAATAAATTGATTGATCAGTCTGCCAAGTGTTTAAATTACCTTTATTTTATTTTCTCACTACTTAAATTTTCTATGAGATTGGTTCAGTGGTTAGTTGCTACTGAGTAATTACAGGTCCATAGAGAACTGAACTGATTTGTGTGATTAAACGTTTGTTCCTTTTTCCCCAAGGTTAACAGGATAGAATGTATGTTCTGTGTGTCGTATATTTGTTTATCATCTCTTTCTTTAGTTCTTGCAAATTAAAATTTCTGAGCTATATAGAGAAGAATAGGACCTATGATATTGGCTGGGTGTGTTTACTAGTACTGTTCCATACAGAGTAGGACCGTGTGGTTGTGAAGGAAAGCCACACAGCTGTTGCTTATCAGGGCACTGAGTGGCTTATTATTTGACCCCTATTGCCAATACAACTAACCATTGTTAATTAGTTGCCGTCACCTGGTCAACTTTTTCCCCCTTAAATGCAAATGATGCATACTAATGTCTTCGAAGAGATGCATCCTGTAGTTTTGCTGCAATTTGGAATATGATTTTGGAAGTCGTTCTATATTAGGTTTTTAATTGTACGTGTAACCCATTAATACATCATATTATCAGCATTTGTAAAATGATGTTTGAATCTCATACTATTTAAATAATAGGCATGAAGATTTTACTGGCACCCTGTGAACATCTTGTTTGGTGTTAGTTGTTGGTGATGTTGATTTACCAATAAGCCCATGTAGACGGCCTTTCGTATTTCAGTTTGTACCAATGAAAATTAGATCCAAGAGAACACCATCTCCTGGCTTATTTAAAAGCTTCTGAAATTACCAAGTGTTACTTAACCCCTTCCTCTTGATACTCATGCTTTAGCTGTACCTGTTGGTTACCTTGTTTTGACCATGACTGGAACTCGTAGAATTCACTCCCACCCCTGCGCCCCTAACACCCCCCCCCCAAAAAAAAAAAAAAAATCCTTGTTCCTGTGATTCTGGCTTAGATATTCTAACCCGTGTTTACGTGGAAGGCCAAAGCACAAGGGTAACCAACCAAGTAAATTTAAACTCATCTTCACACTCTTTTCCCTCTTGTTTCATTCTGATTCACTTGTGTATAAAGATCGCAGCATCATGGAGTTGTAGCATTAAGTAATGGCGACCAGGATAAGCAAACTGCTGAACAGGCCAAACAAGCCCCATGCTTGTTTGCTCGGGGATGCAAGCATTGCAGAAGCATCCTTAGCTAAATGAAATCAAATGAGCTGTAATGACGGCATGTGCTGGACAGGTTTGGAAGTTCAACTAATATTAGAAATACTAGAAAATATGGGTAGTTGATGTTGAAGAGAGTGAACTCGAATTTGATGGTTATAACATTGATGTATGGATATAATAAGATATGATAAATGTATGAGATGGAGCACGTGCTGGTTGATTTATATTATTGAACAACAAGGATGAGGATAGGATGTTGTCTGCTTCCTGAGCTAGTAGCAGAAAATCAAAAGTATAGTAGATGGGTCCTGTTGGTCCTGATCGACAGTCTTTGGCAAGAGAAACCCAGGCTCATGTTGATGTGTCTGTCATGATTTGAGAGGGCGTGATGGATGCATGTGGGATCAGAATATTTTAACTGTTCAGGCTTGTCTATAAGTGAGTTTGGCCACGTTAGGGCTAGATGCTGCCGAGGCAAAGGAACTGAAATGCTAGCAGTTGCGGTGAGGATCCTAATTATGTAGAATAAATTGGTCAAGTAATCTCATGACTTGCTGCATATGGATATTTTTTCTGGTGACAAAATGTCTTAAGCTTCATCAGATCTATGCTTGTCTATACTTTGAAGTCACAATTAAGGGCAGTTCTTTATTGCTTAAAAAAAATACTTTTAACTCTAAAAATATTTTTGAAAGAAAAGCTGTGAAGAAGAAGCTGCTTTTAGTTGAAATTTTTAGCTTTTCAGAAGTGCTTTTGAAAGCACTTCTGAAAAGGAGCTGAAAAGGAGAAGCTAAAAATTTTAGCTTTTCCTCTCTCAAAATCACTTTTGGTGCTTAATTACTTTTTCACCCCTCCAATAACATAATATTTTTCTTTTTTTTCTTGATGCTTAATTACAATTGTGTTAAAACCATTAATTAAAAATAAAAAAATATTTTTTAAAATACTAATTACAAATATTTAATGGTTATATTTAAATATTTAAAATATAGTTTATATATTCTAATTAAAATTTATAATTAATTAATATTTATTGCTTTAAAATATTTACAATTTATATTTCATATATTAAAATATTAACAACAAGTTATAATAATTTTTTTATATTATTACTAATATATAATAATATTAACTAATTTAAATATTACTTAAATGCATATTTGTTACTTATAATAACATGTCTAAAATGTACATTTTATTTCTCAAAAGCACTTTTTGACAGCAATGCTAAACACTCAAATTTTAAACTAAACTTTTCAAGAGCACTTCTCAAAAACACTTTTTCACAGCACTTTTCAAAAATAACGAAGAACTGGCCCTAAGTCTTCTCAGTAGCTAACGGATAAGACCGGGTGAGTCTATTCGGCTGAACAGAGGGGAGGTGAACGAAACCAGGGTTTGTGAGCTTATTGATGAGTTGAGTGTTGGCTGGAAGGAGGAGAGGGTTCGGGAAATCTATGGTGACTACATGGGGGACCAAATCTGCAAAATTCCCATTCTCCATAATGGCCCTGACGATCACCGTATTTGGTTTCATAATCCCTTGGGGTCCTACTCTACAAAATCCGCTTATTCCTGGATGACTCTCAAGCATGTGGGTTTCGGTCCCCATCGGGTCTTTTGGAGGCTTATCTGGAAACTTCATACCTTACCAAAAATCAAGGTTTTCTGCTGGCGTATTGGCCATGACATTCTGCCAACGTACGAGAATATTTCTAAAATCAGGAGGGATTTTAACTGCATGTGCCCGCGTTGTGGGATAGAGAAGGAAACTCTTATACATGCGCTTAAAGATTGTCCGAGAGCTAGGGCGGTCCTGATTTACGGGGGCCTTGATAACGTTTTGGTGGAAGGCAACTACCGTAGATGCGTGGACTGGATAGAAGATGCGGCGCGTTCGCTGGACAAGAAGGCACTTTCGGACCTTGTTACGGTGCTCTGGAATATTTGGAACAGTAGGAATAATAAACTGTTTAGTAACAAGGAGGAAAAGGCGAAGGTTATCTGGGATAGAGCTGCTTTGTTGAATAGGGACTTTCGTATCTTTAATCTTGTGGAAAAACCGATGATTCCCAAGTCGGTCAAAGAGAGAGGGTGGCAGAAACCTGGAGCTGGGGTGGTTAAAATAAATTTTGATGCTGCTGTTGTTGGGAGAATGATGAGCTTCGGGCTAGTGGCTAGGGATCACGATGGTTTTGTGCTTGGGGGCGTGCAGGTGTTTTGGAGATTAACACTGGAGCTGAATGGGCCGAGTTGCAGGCGTTGGCTGAAAGCATGGAGCTGGCGCGGGAGAAAAGGTGTCTCAAGCTGGAGCTGGAATCAGATTGCGCAAATTTGGTGAATCGGCTAAAAAGAGTGTCCGTTGACTTTTCTACCTTTGGTTTCCGTATCCGGCAGCTTCTAAATTCTTTTGACCCATGTTTTGTTTTTAATTTTGTTTGGACCCCGCGTTGTTGTAATAAAGCGGCGGACCAGCTCTGTAAGTGGGCCTTTAAAAATAATTGTACTAAGGCTTTTGACATGGACTATCCGATTGAGATCCATGATGTAATTTTGAGAGATGCTATTAATTGAGCTTTCGACCTTCGGGTCTTTCCTTCAAAAAAAAAAAAAAAGCTAACGGATAAGACAGGTTACCATAAGTTCTCTTCAATTGTTTCTCATTTCTGGAAACATTTGGGTAAAGAATATATTAGACTTTCAACATCTTGGCATATCATACATAATCCTTGACCTGCGCTTATCAGCTATAAATAGGTGGGTTATTGAATTATCGTCACATGGTGTGTGTTTTTGACCATCTTGACTCTTTTGTAAACTCCAGTTTATTCTAGATTGTGTCCTGTCTGAATGTTTCCATTGTTGAATAAACACCTCAATGCAATCTCATAAGCAGAAAATATAGCCCCATTGACTACAAAAGCTCGAGCGACAGCAGTTCCTAGCCCTCGCCATAGGACGCTATATCCTTCCTGTTTTACACTTTTGTGGAGGCAATCAATGATGCCATTGTACTTTTGTGGGGAGGCTGGTGACTGAGCCTGCAGTCTAGTCTTTACAACATCCAAGGGATAACAGCAAACCCAGCTAGCAACCCCTGCTAAACCTCCTGCTATTAGCATTGTTCTGAGGGTTTCTTGGCCACTCTTTCTGCACCCCGGATGAAGCTGTTCTCGCATGTACTCGTATGTCCAAAAGTAGAAGCCGTGAGAAGGCGCATCTCGAAGGGCGGTGATGGTAAAACCCCTGTATATCCCCCTTAAGCCTTCTGTTTTCAGTATGCTTTTAGCTACACTAATTGGTCCTGTATGAGCACCGACTGATTGAGAACCTGGGAAACTTGTGTTCTGCAATTGCAGGCGGATTTTTATTAGTTCTACCGGAGTGAGCATGACGCTCTGTAAGGCACCAGTTCCAACCCCTCCTAGAGCAACACCTTTGTAGGATGGTGGATTGGTGGCAGATACAGACGAGTCAAATGCTCGTGAAAGAATGGCGTATATCTGGAAAACCATAGCATTCTGCAATGCACAAATCACTCTGTCAGCGCTACCCTTATCCAGCTCAGGAACAATAGGAAAAAAAAAGATGGGAAACATCAACTTGAGCTTTAATGGTGCGTTTGAGCAGTCAAATTCTAATATACAGCGAAAGCCCCGATTTCCAATTACTTCACAAATAATTGATGTTTTCATGCAAATTTCTTACATACACTATGATTTGCGAGTTCCTTCCCCTTCTCTTCTGGTTTATATATTAGACTGTTCCTTAATGAAAAAAACTTGCAGAGAGATTAATTCTTGTAGGCAGGTAACTCTTTTTTTTTTTAATGATATCGACCTTATTTTAATTAAAACATCGGGTCACGAGCAATGATAATACGGCCAAACTCCTTTAACGAAAGTGAAGTCAGTGTCTCATAAAGATCAAAATCCTTTAACGAAAATGATAATACGGCCAAACTCCTTTCATAATTTCTAGGCTATCAAGGGGGAAAAATTAAAGAGATAATTAAAAATATGATATCATATTTTATGAAAAAATAGACGGTTCAAAAACGTGTTACACCTAAACACTAATATATATAAAGATATTAAACGATAAGCTATAGGGAGTTGGGCATCGTATCAGGCCAAATTCATGGACAGTGACTTGCACCAAAAAGCAACAAATGTCTAATCAGCAAAGCACCACAAAACTTGAATAAACATAAAAAAGGAAATTTGGGGGAGGGCATAAGATTGACGATGAGTTCACTTGGTTAACAAATATTTCATCAGCTACATCCTGATAAGTGATAAGGTTCTAAGAACCCTCCATGTGATTCATTTTAATGCACTTTTTTCCACAAAAGAAGAAATCTTAAAGCATAAAACAGCCACACCTAAATCATGAACCACAAATAGAAACCTTTAGATTGAAACAATTCATTGAATCACCAACACAGTAAAAATGGAGAAATGAGAAAAAGAACCTGAAAGGTGACTGATGCCAATGGCGCAGCCATGCCTCTATAGAGAGCACCGGGTCCTTCCGTGGCTACAACCCGGCGTAAGATCCTAAGGGCAGAACCTGAATCGGTGCTTTGTTGCCGGATTCTAAGGGTGTCAAGTGGATAACCGGAGATGATACCAGCCATTCCACCAAAACCTCCAGCCACAAATTCTTTTCCCCAGCTACTTGCAAGAAACTCTGGCCAAAAATCCATTATATGCTCTAAATTTCAATTATCCAAAACAAAACAATAGAGAATATCAAGTTTTGGAACCTATTCAGTTCCCTACTTTTTATAAGCAAAGCCACTTGAACAAGACAACTCTAGTGTTCTTTTCTTGCACGACTTTGAATCTTCTGTCTCTGCTCCAGCTTGGAAACAGATTTTTCACCTTTTTTTGGTCAGGAAAAAGCTTTAAAAGGTCGGAAATTTAAATCATCCTCAAGCTTCTCTAACTCTAGTCTCTAAGATTACAAAAAAAGAAAAGAAAAAAAGAGGCACTTCCTAGGCATAAAAAAAGGCAATATACCTAAGATTCCTTAAAAATCCGATTCTGTATCTTATCTGTCCCTTCAACTTATTTATCTGATCTCCTAAGTCCTACCAACCAAAAGTAAAAAAAAAAAAAAAATAGAAATAGAAAATTTTCTTGATGTATCCCAGAAAGAGCAACACTAAGAGAGAAAGAAAGTAAGAGGACAATAAAAGAGAGAAAAGAAGGCAAATGTAGAGAAAGCAGGTTTTGGTTATGATGACGGAAACAAATGGCACCGGTGGCAGTTTTGTTGGGAGCGTCGAGTGTGTCCAGTAGGGGGAAACAGCCAAGCTCTTCTTTTCGGGTCCCCATTAGCGGCTTCTCCAGTGGCCCAACCATATCTCTACACGTTAACTTGCCTTGGCCTTCTTCGGTGCTGTTGGATCAGTATTCCATGAATCCTTCGTTACTTATTATTTGTCCCAAATACCAATGAAAATTGGTCTCAGTGGTGGAGTGACGCAACCCAATTCTTGCCCATATGTTTGTTTGATTTTGATTTGATAATACGGTGATTATGCACTACTACGTACATATAGCACAAGCACAAAATAGTTTTTTTAGATTTAAATTTTAGGTTAATACTATATATTAATGGTCGAGGCGAATTGCAGCCTGGCAGGTCTGCCGTTACTTAGAATGAATTTTTTTTTCATTTAAGTATTTAAAGTTTTTAAATTTTTAAATAATAAAAGTAAAATTATATTTGATTTTTTAAGAATGATAAATTTTTTATTTAATTTTTTAAAATTTATATTTTACTATCATAAAATTACATTTCAATTCTCTTAAACAAAATTTCTAGCTTCTCCCTTAAATAAATTTTAATTTAATTGTTTTTTATTGTTAACATTAATTGGAATATATTAATTTTCGAGTTAAAATACAATATTATACTATTACTTAATTATGATTCAGACTTTTTATCCATCACACAAAAGGCAAGGCAACATGACTCCAAATATGCTATAAACCTGAATTACATGCTAATTGTATCCTAATATTTCACTAAGTCTATCAAGAAAGATTATAGTTACGATTAACATATATCCATGAAGCCTTATGTATACACATGTCATATAAGAGCATTTTAATACTTTTGTTTAAATTCATATTAATAAAAGCTTTATGAATATATTCTTTTTTTATAACATGGTTCACATAGGGAGCAATAAGTTCAATTACTAATAATATTTTCCAAGCAATATTTGAGAAAGGTCGTAATGACCTCAAATTTAACCAAACTTCTAAATTTCATCACTATACATGTTTCTTCACTTCTAATATAGTTTTTAGTTATATGTTGATTTTATCGGCCACTTAGCAATATTGTTACATATTTATCAACACTTTTCACTCATTAATTAACACATTCATATATATATATATATATATATAATCATACACACTGAATCATTTTCATTTTTCATCCCATAGCAATTCACAACTTAATAGCCTTTACAATTATAGCTTATTTAGACTTGTTTCCCAACCAATTATTCTAACACATTTAGGTTATGGAAATTACACGTAATCTTTTATCATCCATTTTCACATTTATTATATATTTCTAATCATTTTCGTATTTATTTTTAGGTGTTTTTAAACACAAAATTAATTCTTCATAAACTTAGACTCATCAATAACTTACCATTAAGTTATTATTTGTGCATTCAAAGCCGATATTAGCTTCTCTTGGCCATGAACTTTGAAACTTGAAGTCGTTATTTACTTATGAGTTTGTAAATGTATAAAAAAAAAACCTTCAATTAAGAGTTGAACCCCAACACCCCAAGTATTGTTCTTAATGGAAGTTTTATTTCTTGATTTGCTAAGGTGAGTTCACAAAGTGGCTGTACTGAGAACTAGCACAAGTAGTTGCATTGTTGCTTATTAATTCCCCATAAGCTATAGGGCAAGGGCAGAGCTAAAGGGCTAGTAGGAGCCTTGATCTCCTTAAAATGAAAAATTTCACTTTTAGTCATTTTATAAATTTTAAAAATTTAAATTAATATATAATAAAATTACATTTTGTCCCCAAAAAAAGAAAAAAAATTAAATTAATCTTTTAAAAATTATAAAGATATAAACTATTAAAATGATAAAATTTCACTTTTATTATAATAAAAATATATAACTTTATTCAGCCCTCAAATTTTTTTTGGCTCCACCCTTATTATAGGGTGCGAGTAACTCCTCTTCAAATCTTCTTTTCATACACTCAAAAGTTCCGAATAAACTTTATAAATCCAACGAAAACTGAAAGGCAAAATCCTCCATCGGGGTTGGAAATCCTACCCCCAACAAGTTCCATCTAAACATCCATGTTGAATTTTGTGTTCATCCTGGTCATGCTCAGTCACGCGTTTTTGAAACTTTTACATTTTCTACAACATTCGAACTTAAGCTCTGCCGCTTAGTTTTAGTTGGCATGTGACTTCAATTAGTCAAGGTCGTCTCAATATTTTAGCATCTCTTGGTCAAAAAATAAATTGGTTTAATAGTCAGCAGTCTTCGAAAAGGAACCATGTGAGGAAAAGTTGACTCGGAAATTAAGGTATGTATGCCTTGTAAGTAAAGTAAAACAAGACGATGTTGCTGAACATCTACTTAGAAATAGAAGAGTACGACGTCAAGGTTACAATATCTTTAGGATTGAATAGGTTGTATATGATTGTCTGTATCCTATAATGTTAACCAAAGTTAACGTCTTTAATTGATATAAGCCATCAAATATGAGCGAAATTTGTAGTATCTGAAAAAGGTAGCGAGCCGAAACTGGACTCTTCCTTAATGGCAAACACAACAAGAAATCTTCTTCTCTTTAGTCTTTCATGTTTTATCCCCTTGCTTTTTAGACCTACATGTTCTCAGATAGCCACGATATCCCATGGCCAACAGCTGAAACAGGATCAGCAGTTGGTTTCAACTTCTGGAATGTTCAAGTTAGGATTCAAATCTGTGCACAAGGATAATTCCTACTTGGGAATATGGTACAACGGGGAAGATGACAATCTACTTTGGGTTGCCAATCGGAACACCCCAACATTTGGCAGTACCGGGATTCTTGAGATAGATGATCGGGGCAGCTTGAAAATTTTACATCAATCGGCAGACCCTGTGGTACTGTACTCTGTTGAAGAACCAAGTAACACCAGTGCTACTCTAGAGGATTCTGGCAATTTCGTGCTACATGAACTGAATAGGGATGGGTCTGTTAAGCGGCTTCTATGGGAAAGCTTCGATTACCCTACAGATACGCTTCTTCCAGGGATGAAACTTGGGATCAACTCCAAGACTGGTCTCAACTGGGCTCTGACATCATGGAGAAGTGATAAGTCCCCTGCATCAGGGTCTTTTAGCCTTGGGTTGGACCCTAGTGATTCAACTCAGTGGGCTATATGGTGGCGAGGGGAAGTCTACTGGAAAAGTGGGTCTTTTCAACATGGGTTTCTCGAGGTCTTCTTATCCAATAGTTCCTACGATTTCTTTTACGTTTCGAATGAGAATGAAACATACTTCAATTATACTGTGAAGAAAGCAGTTACCATTTTCCCAAGGTTGAAACTGAATTCGGAGGGTGAACTCGTGAGTTACAAGGCGGATTCTGTGGCTTCACAAGTTTCATGTACCAAAAACATGAGCATAGGGTGCATGAAACTGAACGTACCTGAGTGTAGTAGAAGCTTGGGAAATAACGTTTTCCAGCAGCATGTGGGTTACATTTCCAACACCGGGTTTAAATTCAGTGAGACCGACAACCTGTCCCGAATTGATTGTCAGGCCAAGTGCTTGGACGATTGTTCTTGTGTGGCATATGCTTCGAAAAATGATGATGGGACCGGCTGCGAGATTTGGAGCACTGGAGTCAGTTTTACTGAATCAGTTACCGGAGATAATAAGCCTGAAGTCAAGCGTGAAGTATTCATTCTTGAACCAAGAGGTAAGACTTAATTTACATTGTGAAAAATTGGAGCATGCATGTCTTGAGTTTCTACTTAAGTTAGGGGAATTAGCAGTTAACAGAGATTCTCAAGGAATCTGAATCCAATGATAAGTTGATACTCATGACACTATGAATTAATGTTTTCTCATTTCAGAGAACAAGTGGTGGATATGGCTGATCGCATCGGTTGGCGTAGTTATGATTGTACCCCCAGTATGCTCAATATGTTACAAAATATGGAAAAACAGCAACAGAGGAGGTAATTATATCCTTAAAAGGGAACTGAAATGAGGATCTCAGTTCCTTTTATGCCTAAGTTATCAATGATCACCAGATGAGAACATCTTAAATTCCTGTAACTTGATTATTAGGAGTTGGAAAGACGAACCAAAGGGTGCTGTTTGATGAAATTGGAGGTGGTGCAATGGCTTCAACCAAGAATGACACTTTGATAAGTCGCAGAACAGATGGACATGATAAGCAGTTGGATGTGTTCAGCTTTGAAAGCATTGTTGCTGCTACAAAATGTTTTTCAGTAGGAAACAAGCTAGGAGAGGGCGGCTTTGGTCCGGTCTATAAGGTAATATGGTGTCCCGGAACCGAGTTTAATATTCATTTGCAAATTACTAATGAGATAATTTCAGGGAAAACTTGTGGATGGGAGAGAAATAGCAGTAAAGAGACTTTCAAGTCATTCAGGGCAAGGATTGGTGGAGTTCAAGAATGAAGCCATACTCATTGCAAAACTACAGCACACCAATCTGGTGAGACTTTTAGGATTTTGCATTCAAGTGGAAGAAAAGATGTTGATTTATGAATACATGCCTAACAAAAGTTTAGATTTCTTTATCTTTGGTAGGCCATCCTTACCACCTTAACAGTTTCATATTCGGGAATTCTTTAACATCTGCCATTTCATCACAATCATCATCTGCTGAATTGTTCTCTATATGACACAGATTCCGAAAAGAAATACATGTTAAATTGGAAGGAACGCCTCAACATAATTGAAGGGATTGCTCAGGGACTAATTTATCTCCATAAATATTCAAGACTCAAAGTGATTCACAGAGACTTAAAGGCTAGCAATATTTTACTTGACCATGAGATGATCCCAAAGATATCTGATTTTGGCATGGCTAGAATATTTGGATTAAATGAATCTGGAGCAAATACTAAAAGAGTTGCTGGAACATTGTAAGTATAGTGAATAGGAAAATAAACAACTAGCTTTTCTTTTTCCCTTTTTCTTTTGTGAATTTTCAAGTACTGAAAAGCATCCTCTGATTGTTTTGACCTCAAGTGGCTACATGGCTCCAGAATATGCCATCCACGGCATTGTGTCAACGAAAACTGATGTGTTTAGCTTTGGAGTCCTACTACTAGAGATTGTGAGTGGCAAGAAGACCAATAGTTGCTATCATCCAGAACGTCCATTGAATCTTATAGGTTATGTACGTACACTTCTCATCTTTCTTTCTTTTTCTTTCCAAAGTCGAAAATGAGCCATTGTGGAAGCTGCAATCGAGTTCTTCTTCAGTTTTCACGTATACATATATGTATTTATATTTCTGATTTCTGTACAACGATTTCCATCAGGCATGGCAACTTTGGAACGAAGGTCAAGGTACAGTGCTTATAGATCCGATATTAGATGAATCCTGCAATCAAAATGAAGCACTGAGATGCATTCATGTAGGCCTCTTGTGTGTGCAAAACCATGCAATAGATAGACCCACAATGGCAGATGTTGTTTCAATGCTTTCAAACGAAACTGTACAGCTACCAGCACCGAAGCAACCAGCGTTTTTCATTTATGCAGCAGAAGAAGAGGCAGATATAGGTGAAACCAAGTGGAACAACTGTTCCATAAATCATGTTACAGTCTCAGTGATGGAAGCAAGATGACTATAGTTGTATAAATAAGAGTTTTTTCCTAAATGAAAGTAGTTTATAATCTTATTTCCTTAAAATATGATTTCCCATGTTTCTCTTTTGGATTTATTTGAAAATTCTCTCATTTTAAGCTTCTTGATTTGGGATCAGTTTCATGTTCCAATTGCTAGTTTATTTCATTGCTGTTAAATAAGTGCGTATGTGGTATTGGGGAAAACTAAGTTTGACACTGATCAGGAATTGAGGAGAACCATGAACAACGAAAAAGAAAATCTCAATAAAATCCTAATAATATTCTCCTCCCATATTGGTTAGTGTCAAAGTAACATGTTTTAATCTTATTATTAATGCATTTTTAGATAATTATTAAATGTTAATTGTAAATTTTATATTTCTAATTCTTTAACTTTATGTTTTTATACTTAGCAGAGCATTTGGGAGTAAAATGAGCGAAAATCGAAAAATTGGAGTAAGATACAGGAGCCACACGGGTTGACTCATTCCACACCTCTTGGCCACACGGTCATGTGGTAGGTCATGTCTATTTTGCGAATTTGAACCCTAAACTGTGGGAAATCACATTTTTTAGGTTTTTCGGGCCTAAGACATATATATGACAAAAATAAAAAGATTAGAGTGAATCATATAGAATATTCAAGAAAACAGCTCAAAAAACACTATTGAAGTCAATTCTGAAGCAAATTTCCGTCAAGATTGAAGATTCCAGTTGATTTCTTAGAAGATTATCATGAGTTTTTTTTGTTTCTTTTGGTTATACTGTTTCTTTGATGATTTTATTTTTAAGTATGAATTAATTTTCTAAATACCTAAGGAGATGAACTCTATGGTGAATTTTGTCTTTTGATTTATATTTTATGCAATAAATAATTAGATATTGTTTTCAATTATGTGTGCTTAATTATTAGTTTAATATTTCTAGATTATTGATCTATGTTTGATGAACTTACATTAGAGGAGGAATAAATCCTGTTTAAGAGTAGGTCTTGCGTAATTGAGTAGAGTTGCATGTAATCTTAGAAATAAGACAATATAAATCTACCAGATTAGAGTCAAATCTAATAGGGAAATCCATAACTCGAGTTAATGCGATAATAGATGTTTTAATTAGAAAGAAATTTCAATTAATTAACTTGAAGTCAGTTGCTCTTACTCTCGAAAGAGATATTAGCATAATTTAGGGATTTCTATGGATCAAGTTACTAAGTAAAGAAATTGGGTAATTTAGATTGATAATGACAGATTAAATCTAGGTGAATTCTTTCCTGGGTATTGTTTTGCTTCTTGGTTATTAATCGATTATTTTCTTGTTTTGTTCTTTATCGTGTTTGTTAATTAATTAATTTAGTAGTTATACTATTAATTAATAGGTACACTTGTCTTAGTCAAATTTTTAGTTAGTTCACGGCGCATCACGTATTGATAAAAATGAAATATTCTCTTAACTTACTAACTACGTTTTATTAGTGTGCTATAGAAGTGTTCATGGATTGGGTTCGGGTCAGGCCTAAGTATGGTGTTAATATATTTTATGCTTGTCCAAGCCTGGCTCGAAATATGAGCTTAAAATTTTACTCAAACTCGCTCATATTTGTAAAAGACTAACCCAAGCTTATTTTAGGTCCGCCTAAATTATTTTTAATTTTTTTTAAAAATATTTATATTATATTATATTATATTATATTTATACATTTTATGCATTTTTTATTTATTGAAAATTTTTATATAGTCATCTTGACATTATTTTAATGTTTACATTAGAATATATATTTAGTATAAGTCTATTTTTTTATTGTGTTCTAAATTACATAATATATAAAAATAACATAACATAAAGTATTATAAACTTAAAAATAAGTTGGGTTGGGCTCGAGCCTTGAATGTTCAAGCCCGAGCTTGACTCATATTTTAAACGAGCCTAATTTTTTTCAACCCATTTTTCGGGCTTAATACTTTTTCCTAAACCCTTCCAAATTTTGAGCGAGCCATTAGTCCTAAGCGGGTAACCGACCCATGAACAGGTCTGTTGCCTTGTAAGATTTGGTTTTATTGAGCCAATTTTATTGATATAAAGAAATAGAGAAAAAATCAAGTAAATAAAATTGCATCTTAATAACATAAATTAAGGTAAAATAGCATATAAAAATAGAAAATAATAATTAATAAATTAGGAATTGTCGTGTGTCACCATTTGAGTGGTTCGACAATTGATTTTAATAGTCAATATGGTCAAAGACAGAAATAGTTAACGGAGAGACTTAATTAATTATTTTTGTTAAAGACAAGAGCTCAATTAGGTGTGAATTTAGTGTAAGGACTCAATTGATTTTTTTTCATTCTTTTTTTCTTAAGGCCTTTTGTACCTATAAGCTTTTAAATAAAACAAATTAGATTAAATTGTGAATGAAAATAAATTTAAACAGGTAAATACATGCGACTAAGAATATTAAATGCACTCCAATTTCCTTCTAACTCGTATTGCCATTTTCTATAGCACGTTAAAATGTCATCATGTTAGGAAGCATTATTTAACATGTTATCAAAATGCCAAAATTTTATCATGTTGATTGTTTCAAAATTTAACATTAAAATAAAATAATAAAAGATTTATTTAACAATTGAATAATGGGTAAAGTGATAACTTAGTTAAAAATTAAAATAAAATTTTGGTTGAAATGATAAAGTTGAGATACTATTGATGCTGATGGCATAAGTTCATATATTTTTATATGCAAATGTTTTATTGATTTTCTTAAAAATATAAAAAGACAAAGTATCCTCGTAATAATATAATATATTTTAAATATGGAGGGTTAATTAGTAATTTAATCAACTGATGCATGCAATATGTACAAAATTAGAATAAAACAATTTAGTTTAAATTGTGAATAAAAATAGATTTAAATAGGCCAATCCATCTGATAAAAATATTAAATGTATCCTAATTGTTTTCTAGCTTAGATTGTCAATTTTTTTATAGCAAGTTAAAATGCCAATCATGTTAGGTAATATTATTTGACATGTTATCAAAATGCCAAAATGTTATTATGTTGGTGAAAGCAAAATTTAGCATTAAAAATATAGTTGTAAAATATTTATTTAACAATTGAATCATATGTCGAATGTAAACTTCATTTTAAAAAAACCTCTCATCAATCTTGAGTTAGTATTGAATTGATTTGTAACACTAACTCAATTTACAACATTATCAATAAAAAATTATATACTGAGTGAAAAGTAATAGAAATTATTGAAAAAATATTAAAAAATAGAAAAGAAAATGAATTATTTGATGGTTAAAAAGTGTTTAAAAATATGAAAATTTTAAGTAATTTCATTTTAATTAAAATGATAGTAAATAAATTCTAAGTTGTTGCCTATTGTTTAGGTGTTCACCTTTCGAATACTTTGATTTGAATCATTGTTGTAAAAAAAAAAAGCTAAAGAAATCATACTTAATATTAAAAAGTACAAAATATATCATAATAAAGCTATGGTTGTAAAGACAAAGTTAAAATGTTATAATTTCTAATGTTATGAGTTTAAATCTTAATATTTTTTTTAGTTTTTATTTTCTTTTAAAAGGACAAAAGTAACATTGTAATAATATAACTTATTTAATATATGTAATGTTATTTTCATCATTTCATCAACTGGGTTGGTATCACTTGACTCGTGATATCACACTCAATCACGACTTTAATCATAATAGACATAGTAGAGATGAGTTGGTGTCACTTGACTCATGACACGAAACTCGTTTAGGGCTTTAATCATAGTAGAGATAACAACAATGTGGGTGAACTGCAATAATATGAAATTGTACAAAAAATTAATATTAGAATTAAGTGATCCGAATCTTTATTTAAATAAAATACAATAGTAAAATAAAATAAAAGTAAAATTCATATAGAACTACACTTCTTTTATTTTATTTTAGAATAATGTTTTTTAAACCTTATTAAACTCCATCTATTTGATATTGATTAGAATAAGGTGTTTCAATCTTACTACACTTCTATTAGAATATGGTTTTACAAGGCTATAAATAGACATAGTCTACTCCTCTTGTAATCATTCGAATTGGACATAGTGAATTTTCTTTTCCTTTGCCCGTGATTTTTTTCCCAAAAGGGTTTTCACGTAAAAATTTGTGTGTTCTTTATTTTATTTCTCTTTTTTTTTGTGATATATTGTCATTATCGAGATTCTATTTTTTACAAATTGGTATCCGAGCTTCTGGGTTGTTCATCTCGATCACGGTAATGGCGTCTTTGAAGTATGAAATTTCGCTGTTGGATCGCAACACCAGATTTGCGTTGTGGCAGATTAAGATGCAAACAGTTCTTGCGCAGATGGATCTGGAGGATGCCCTGCTATGGATAGATAAGATGCCTTTGACATTAACGGATGAAGAGAAGAAGCGTAAGGATTGAAAGGCGTTAACACAATTACATTTGCATTTGTCTAGCGAAATTTTGCAACATGTGATGAAGGAGAAGACCGCTGCTGCATTATGGAAAAGGCTAGAACAAATATGTATCTCAAAACTCTAACCAGCAAGTTACATATTAAATAGCGTCTTTATGCTCATAGTTTGGAGGAAGGTGCGTCTGTGCATGAACATTTAACAATGTTTAAAAAAATTCTCTCAAACTTAGAGGCCATGGAGGTCTAGTATGATAAGGAAGATCTAGGGTTGGTTCTACTTTGTTCGTTGCCCTCGTCTTAATTAACCTTTAGAGACACAATTTTATATAGCCGCGAGTCTCTTATAGTTGATGAGGTTGATGAGATTTATGATTCTTTGACCTCGTATGATAAGATGAAGCATCTTGTGGTTAAACCCGACTATCAGGAAGAGGGTCTCATTGTTCGTGGGAGACAAGATCGGAATGCTGATGATGATCGTGAAGGACACAAGAACGAAATTCTCGCGGTAAATCTTAAGGGTAGATTGAAGTCTTTAAACAAAGGTAAAACTTGTAACTTCTACAAGAAGAAATGGCACATTAAATCTAAGTGCTATAAGCTACAGAACAAGATCAAAAGGGAGGCTGCGAATCAAAAGGGAAAACAACCAAAAAATTTCGGTGAAGCTGATGTTGTAGAAGACTACAGTGATGGTAAACTTCTAGTCGCTTCTGTCAACAATTCTAAAGTGAGCGAGGAATGGATCCTTGATTCGGGTTGCACCTTCCACATGAGTCCCAATCGGGATTATTTTACAACTTATGAAATAGTGTCTGGAGATTTTATTTTCATGGGAAATAATGCTTCGTGTAAAATTACAGGTGTTGGAACGATTAAAGTTAAGATGTTTGACGTAGTTGTCAAAACACTTAGTGATGTGCGACATGTTCCAGAATTGAAGAGAAATTTAATTTCGTTGAGTACTCTTAATTCAAAAGGGCACAGATACACAGCTGAAAGTGGGGTTTTGAAGATTTCCAAAGGTTCCCTCGTTGTGATGAAAGGGTAGAGAAAGACTGCCAAGTTATATGTTTTGCAGGGTTCTACTGTTATTGGTGATGCAGCTGTCGCTTCCTCTTCCTTGTCAGATGATGATATTACTAAACTTTGGCATATGCGCCTAGGGCATATGAGTGAGAATGACATGGAAGAATTGAGCAAAAGAGGACTTATTGATGTGTAAGGAATTTGCAAACTAAAGTTCTGTGAGCACTGCATTTTTAGGAAGCAAAAGAGAGTTTAATTCACTAGAGGCATCCATAACATGAAAGGAACATTGGAGTATATTCATTCTGATCTATGGGGGCCATCCAAAGTGCCTTTGAGAGGTCGAGCTAATTATATGCTAACTTTTATTGATGATTTTTTTAGAAAATTTTGGGCGTTCTTCTTGAAGCAGAAAAGCGATGTGTTTTCCACATTTAAGTCTTGAAAAACTATGTTTGAAAAACATACGGGAAAATAAATAAAACACCTCTGCACAGACAATGGCTTAGAGTTCTATTTTGATGAATTTAATGAACTATGCAAGTTAGAAGGGATCGTGAGACACTTGATAGTTCGTCATACTCCACAACAAAACAGAGTTATAGAACGAATGAACAGAATGATCATGGAGAAAGTTCGATGTATGTTGTCGAATGCTAACTTATCGAAGTCATTTTGGGCTTAAGCAGCCTCTACTGCATGTTTTTTAATCAGCCAATCTCCATTCGTTGCTATTGAGAAAAAGACTTCACAAGAGGTATGGTCTGGTAATCCTACTGACTATTCTGATTTAAAGATCTGTGGGTGTTCTGCGTATGCTCATGTTGATAATGGAAAATTGGAATCGAGATCCATTAAATGTGTTTTTATTGGTTATAAAACTGGTGTAAAAGGGTATAAGTTATGGTATCCTGAAAATAGAAAAGTTGTGATTAACAGAGATGTTGTTTTTTATGAAACTGCTATGTTACCTAACTTATCTCTTAAAGACTCTTTCAATAAAAAAAATCAAAAGCAGGTGGAGTATCAGATTAATCCAGAATCTACAACAGAGTCAACTCATCAGGCCAGTACAAAAATTTAGAATAAAGTTGCTTCTTCATCACAATAGTTTATCACCAAAAACAGAACTAGAAGATAAATTAAACCTCCAAAAAAGTATGCCAGGGCTGATCTAGTTGCTTATGCGGCTGATCTAGTTGCTTATGCTTTAAATGTGGCTGAATATATAGATGCAAACCAAGAACCATCTAATTATTCTGAGGCGGTTAGCTGTGAAGACTCAAAAAAGTGGATATTTGCTATGCAATAGAAGATGGAATCACTCTACAAAAACAGAACATGGGATCTTATGAAACTTCCTAAAGGTAAAAAGGTTGTTTGTTGTAAATGGGTGTTTAAAAAAAAGAAGTTGAAGAACCCAGATATAAAGCAAGGCTTATTGCAAAGGGTTACAATCAAATTCCAAGAATGGATTTCACAGATGTGTTCTCCTCAGTTGTAAAGCATAGTTCGATTTGAACTTTGCTTGGTGTTGTGGCCATGCATGATTTGGAGCTTAAGTAGTTAGATGTAAAAATTACATTTTTGCATAGAAAACTTAAAAAGGAAATTTACATGCAACAACCAAAGGGTTTTACAGTCTCAGAAAAAGAGGACTATGTTTGCTTGCTGAAAATGTCCCTTTATGGTTTGAAACAATCACCAAGACAGTGATACAAGAGGTTTGATTCTTTTATGACTTCTCATGATTTCAAAAGAAGTAGCTTTAACAGTTGTGTTTACTTTGAGGAAAAAAGTGATGGTTCTTTTGTGTATCTACTCATTTATGTTGATGACATGTTGATAGCAGCGAAAGAAAAATGAGAGATAAGAAAGGTCAAAGTCCAACTAAGTGAAGAATTTGAGATGAAAGATTTGGGACCAGCAAAGAAGATACTTGGCATGGAGATTCTCAAAGATAGAAAAGCAAGTAAATTGTACCTAAGTCAGAAGGGGTACATTAAGAAAGTTCTTTGCAGGTTCAATATGTAGAGTGCTAAGCCTGTTAGTACTTCTTTAGCAGCCCATTTCAAACTTTCATCAGCTTTGTCTCCACAATCAGATGATGAGACTGAGTACATGTCACATGTTCCATACTCTAGTGCAGTGGGATCTCTCATGTTTGCTATGGTTTGTTCACGTCCAAATTTATCATATGCAGTTAGTGCAGTTAGCAAATACATGGCGAATCCCGGTAAAGAATATTGAAAAGTAGTTCAGTGGATTTTAAGATACTTACGAGGTACTACTAATGTTTGCTTACAGTTTGGAAGAACTAGAGATGGAGTCATTGGGTATGTTGATGCTGATTTTGCCAGAGACCTTGATAGAAGAAGATCTCTTACAGGTTATGTCTTTATAATCGGAGGTTGTGCAATCAATTGGAAAGCCACTTTGCAAAATACAGTCGCTTTGTCTACCATTGAAGCTGAGTACATGGCGATTACTAAGGCTTGTAAAGAAGCTATTTGGTTGAAGGGACTCTTTAGTGAACTCAATGAAGACCTTCAAATCAGTATAGTATTTTGGGACAGTCAAAGTGTCATCTTCCTTACAAAAGATCAAATGTTTCATGAGAGAACAAAACACATTGATGTTCGGTATCATTTTGTTCGTGATATTATTGCTCATGGTGATATTGTTGTGAGCAAAATTAGTACTCATGAAAATCTTGCAAATATGATGACTAAGTCACTTCCTATAACCAAGCTTGAGCATAGCTTAGACTTGGTTGGTGTTCATTATTGAAGTTAAACCCTTAAGGGGTTTTATGGAAGAGGTGGAGAACTTGTTCGTTGAGAGTTCACGATGAAGAGCTTGTTCATTGAGAATTCGTATCAAGGTGGAGATTGTTAGAATTAAGTGACCCGAATCCTTATTTAAATAAAATACAGTAGTAAAATAAAATAAAAGTAAAATCCATATAGAACTACACTTCTTTTATTTTATTTTAGAATAAGGTTTTTTAAACCTTATTAAACTCCATCTATTTGATATTGATTAGAATAAGGTGTTTCAATCTTACTACACTCCTATTAGAATATAGTTTTACAAGCCTATAAATAGACATAGTCTACTACTCTTGTAATCATTCGAATTCGACATAGTGAATTTTCTTCTCCTCTGCCCGTGGTTTTTTTCCGAAAAGGGTTTCCATGTAAAAATTTGTGTGTTTTTTTTATTTTATTTCTCTTTTCTTTACGATATATTATCATTCTTGACATTCTATTTTTTTACAATTAAAATAAAGGTTTGTTTGTAGTGGTAAAGTTGAGGTTTTATGTATGTTGAAGGCATGAGTTTAAATCTCATTATATGTAAAAAAATTATTGGTTTTATTAAAAGATAAAAGGACAAAATACCATCATAATATAAAATTTTTTATACATGAAAGAGTAGTTTAGTAATTTTACAATCGAGTTGGGACCACTTGAAGATTACACCAACTCAACTAAGGCTTAAATAATAGTATAGATACTAACACGGTGGGTGAAAGCTTTTGTGTACTAATATTAAAATGTAAAAAAACAATTCGGTTAATATATTTGAAAAATATCAGATCGGTTAACGGTTAAAGATTTTTATATTTTAATAATTCGATTAATAATAATTTAATTGAGTATTAATTGAATCATTGTTTAAACACCCAAAATAGATTAATTTTATGAAGTCTTTTTACATAAAATTCATATACAATTTGAGAATAAAATAAAAAGCCCTTTAAATTTTGGCGAATAATAATAAGTAGAGTTTAGGGTCGATAGATTTGATTAATTCTTTTTATGTGGTAATCTGTCTTTTGGGTTTGAGCTTTGGTACTTAATTTTTGAACTTACACTCTATGGTATAACAATATATCTCTAGATATAAAGTGATTGGTTTATAATTTTAAAAATGAATTATTATATAAAATTGAATATTATTAAATAATAACTACTTAATTATGTTTTAGAGTTATAAATTATTAATATTTTTATAATTATTTAGGAGTAAAATCTTGAAAGCATGTCTATCAGGCCAGGTATTTATTTAATTATAAAACAAAATTTCTTTGTGAATATTAAATGTACCTATAAATAAATGCAGAATCCAGCTCCCTTAAATGCATTCTAAAAACTTGCCCTTTACATACACTATTTAAACTTTAAATAAAATAATTAATAACAAATTACAATCCTAATTTGATCCAATGTCAACATACAAATAATTATAAAACATTATATTAAAATAAAATAAAAATAATTAATAAATAAAAATTCCTTCAAATTGGATTTTAAAAAATTAAATTTAAAAGTATTTAAACTATGACATAGAAAACGATAAAACACAACATAATATTTTAAATTTTATATAAATATTTAAAAATCTATATAAAATTTTTATCTCTTTATTTCCTTTTCTAGTCTCTCAAAATTCCTTCTTATTTTTTTCCCCTTTCTTTTCCTTTTTCTCTTTACTTTCCCACCCTTCTTCACCTCCTTTTCCTATTTCTCCTCAGCTCAGCCTAGTAAAAAAACCCTCATGGATCATCCCTAAACCACAACACTCTACATTACTTAACTACGTATCTTCCTTTTATTAATGTTATGATAGATTAATAATAATATTTTTATAAGTACTTAACTTTTAATGTTTATATAACTTCTCAACATTTAATATTTACGCAAATAAATTTATAATCTTTAATTTATATTTAATAAATTTTAATATAATAATATCTCATTTGAAATAAAAGTCTACTAGTTACAAATATAAATATGTCTTAAATGCAAATATGACCCTCAAACTATGTTGTTTTTCTCATTTAGGTGCTTAAAATGATTTTTTTTGTCAAAAATTATATCTGTACTATCAATTTTGTCACATTTTACTCCAAAATATGATCTTTGCCAATAAGAACATGGCATGTGGTATGTTCTTATTAAACGCCATACACTACAGAGATCAAATCAGACGAAATTGATAATTGAAGTACCATTTTTGTAAAAAAGAATTAGGCGCTTAAGTAAAAAAAAATTTGTAACACCTTGAAACTGACTTGATAACCAGGTCTAAGCCAAGGTGTCACATTTGTTGTCGGAGGAACCACACAACTAATAATATTCAATCCAACATCATTGTACATTTAAATATAAATAATCCATGCGTATTAAACAATACATAATCATTTTTTGGTCTTACACGAGCTTACGAAAGTTCTTTTGCTAACCCGGGGTTGAAATGAATCAAATTGTAAATATTTTTGAGTTAACGTCGCGACTTCGGAGGTTTCCTTTTCGTGACGCGACTCTCTGACTTAGATTCGTCATGACCTAAAGACTACGTCGTCGCAACGTGAGCCCTGAATTGTTTCTCGTTGCTACGTTGGGGGGTACGTTGTTGCGACGTGACCCCTGAATTTCAACAATGTCCAATTGGTACCTATTCAAACATTCCAAGCAAACAACCTATACTAGATTGTTGATCTTAAGACCTCAATTCAACCATTTACACATGCAAACATTTTCAACATAAAGATTTTAAGCCATTAACAACTTTTCTATGCATAAACATTAAACATTTCATTAAATTTTCAAAATTATGCTTAATTTGATCATATGTAAACTTTGAACAACTAAAGCCTATGTACATGCCTTTTAACCAAAAGAAGAGAACTATACAAACTATATTGAGTCGATGGATGCGATCTGGATGCTGACTTCACTTTTTCGGAACTTTGAGGGTACCTGAATCTATGCACGGAATAAACAAACCGTGGGTTGAGCAATAGGGCTCAATGGTACTTCCATGACTTAAAATAAAATAAAATAATAACTGTAATGCCCCTAATTCCATAGCTTATTTGAGTGTTAATTGTGACATGTAAACTGATTTGGTTCAGTAGTTAAGTGTTTGGTTGTATGCTTGAGGTCTTGTGTTTAATACATTTCCCTTAATTTTTTTTTTATTAATTTTCCTCCAAAATCTATCTTGTCATGCCTAGCTTTTTCTTTAATCTTTGTATGTTTTTTAAAAAGTGTGAGGCATTGACCTAGTGGTTAATGAGTGTTGTAAGTTTCCTTGTGTATTGAGCTCAAATCCTATTGTGCTCAAAGTTGAAATATTTTTGCTTCTTCTAACTTCTCTGTTGTGCCACCCAACTTGTTAGAATCCTAATAAAACTCAAATTCCAAATATTTAGTTGTGATCAAAACAAAATTGGTTTAAATATTTCCTTATATTTATATTTATATTTTTTTAATTATTCATAAAATCTCTCCCTAGTTGTCATCCCCCACACTCCCCTTCATTTTTCCACTCTTTTTTCATTTTCACTTTTTTTGTTAAACAACACATCTCTCTTATTGTCCTCTCCCTTTACTTTTCCTTTCAATTTTTGCATATTTTTCACTTTGATGATTTCCTCCCTTTGTGTTCTCCCCTCGCCGTTCTTCCTATTGTTTTTTTTTTGTCGTTTAGAACTTGTTTTCCCTATGTCATCACTCTCTTTTGATTATAGTGATGGCCATGCGTGATTTGGGTGTTGATATTATGTCTATATCTCTTCGTAAGTGCCTTTTGTACTCCTCTAAGGGTGTTTATTTATTGGTTCCATGTGGGAGGTATGTAGTTGTTTGGGTTGGTCAATTAGTGTGCAGATGTTAGGGTCTAATTGTTTTGTGTTTATGTTTAGGTGAGGAACGTGTGGCGCACACCCCTAATAATATTTTTGTGTTTATGCTTAACTAAGTATTTAATCTTTTTCTCTAAGGGTAAGTAACTGAATGCCCCAACCATAGTGATTGGTTTGTGTTAGCAATTATAGGAACGAATGCCCTAATAATTATGTTCGAATGTTCTAAGTGAGCAAGGGCTAAATGCCCTAAATTGGTTTTGTGTGTGGATAGTAATTGGCTGGGGTTTGATGTCGTGTGCATAACGTGGACTATTGTTGTAGTGCCGACATCCTGAAAGCAACTAGGTGTATGTCCCTAATTTGAAAACTCGTAAAATGTGAGTGTAATCGAATGTGTGTAGACACGACACACGGGCGTATGGGCCCATTCCAAATGGTTTGTTAGGGCCATGTTTAGCTGAATGTGTGCGAGTGTAACAATATTATTTTTGCTTTGTGGCTATGTTTGATACCTCATAAACATAATCCAACATGTATGACATTATGTGTTTATGTTATGAAAGCATGTTAGTTCATGTAGTAATATGTACACTTATTCATATGAATGTGTTTACTAGCATTCTCTAATCTGTTATGTCTGTATATGAGTATGTTTGGTTTGAGTATGCCTAATTGTGTTATGACATATGTATGTGCATTGGGGTTGGGATAGGTGTATGGTATGGAGGAAGTTCCGGCAAACTACAATCTGCAATTCTAGCAGTCTACTTGCAAATTTGATTTTGGGCAGTTAATCTGCATTATCAATTTCTGGTGGTACATTTTTTGTTATATCTGGCAGCTTGTCTGTATAATACTTTAGTGGCTTATGACTACAATTTGGTGTGTTGGATGGATGGGTTCTTAGTAACTTTGTTTGGTGTGGTGGTTGGTCAAAGATAGTGCGTAAGTAGGATTTGATTTGTCTGATACTTTGCATTGCTAAGCATGCCATGTCATTTGAAATTTGTTTTGATACAACATATATTTTTGTATGTTGTGTTTTATTTGATATGCCATTATGCTATGATACACATTGGGCTTTTAGCTTACTTTTTTTATCTTATTTTTCTTAGGTAAACCACAGGATTAGGATTGGGCTCGACTCTCGGGAGCTTTGATTCGGATTCTCGTAATAGATTAGTTTTAAATGATTTCTTAAGTATGGACGTTTTGGATGATGGTTAACATTTTGGGCTTATACTTTGGTATTTGGACTTTGACATTGGGTTTTAGTAAGTTAGATAAAATGTGGTGCATGAATTCATTGTTAATAGATTATGAGACCGTTTTCAAAATTTGATAAGCTATTGATTTTTTCCATTGCCAATAAAATCGCACAATTGAGTTTTCCAAAAATCCTAATTTTAAAACATGGTTTCTAAAGTAACTCGACTTCAAAATAATGAACGTTTTGGCAATAAATTGCTTAATATAAGTTTTCTGGGAGCAAAATAAAATAGGTTTTCACAAGACAACTTCACGAGTTCAAACAATATTTTAGAAAGGTGCGAGCGTTTTAGCCATCTCGGTGCCTAATGTAACCTCCATAATCCGGTCATAACGTCTAGGCTAGATTTGTCTAGGCCAAATTTGGGGTGTTATGATGATCGCATGCACGCGTGCATAAAAAACAAACAACTTTATAGAACAATTTAAAAGTACAGTATTAACTGCAAGTGAACAGTGTCAGTTGTAATATTTATAGTGTCAATGAAACACTAGAGTACTCCAAGGTTCGAACCCAATGGATTGCCGATAAATGTTTTTATCAAGTTAATTACAAGTTAAGCAATTACTAATCTAATCGAGTCGGAAATTATTAGTGCAAATTCCAAAATAAATTGTTTATAAACTAAATTTTAATTGTCAATAAAACTAACTAATCTAATTTTCTTCCCTATTGCTTTAGACAAGGTAAATGATAAAAAAATGGTCGGTTGATTTGTTAATTGCTGGCTAAGCTAATAAACCTATATTGATTATATTGTTTGTCAGTCTTAGCTAAGAATTTCCTCTCGATCTTATCTTAGACTAAAAGATACCACCTAGGTTCTCCTCTTGGTCTCACCTAGGTATATAGATCTCCTTTCAGTCTCATTATTCGGCACGATTATATCGTACTATCTAATAATAAACTTTCCTCTTAGTCTCGTTTATCTAGATTTTCCACTAGAGGCATCAATTCTAGCATATTAAGCATTTCAATATAATTGAACAACTAATTAATCAAGCATAAACATGAACTTAAGCTAACAAATAACTAACCAACCAACCATCAAACAATTTAGCTTGTAATCAAACTTAAATTCCAAACAATCATTTTATCAAACACATGGTAGACATAAAATAAAAGTAGAAAGTTTGAGAAAATTTTCATTTAATTGATTGGAATCTGATGAAGCCCAAGAGTTTGATCCTCTTTCTTTTACATAGTCTTCAACAAGAAGAAAGAAATAAAAAAACAAAAAGAAAATCTATTCTAAAAAGAAAAGAGAAAATCTAATCTAAAAAAAGTGAAAAGAAAGGAAAACCCTAACCTAAAACTATAAAACCTAAGGAGAATGTTCAGCCACCAAAATTTGAAAATACAAAGATTATAAAGTAGTGTTTATAGTCTACTCACATTTAACCTAATATTGACCATTATGCCTTGAAATGAAAACAAAGACTTAAGCTTATTTGGACATAAAATTGCCTCTACAGTGCTTTCACCCGTCAAGTAGCGGTAGTGTATCACGATACCCAAAACAATCTTGAACTTGGGTGGCTTGGGGGTCTCGGTATTGCGATATCACTATAGTTGGCCTCAATTTTCCTCACTTTAGCACTATTAGTGGTATCACGACTTCCATGTTTTGATATCGTGATACACCTATTCTAAGTGATGTTTTCTTCAAGTTTAGACCATTATTGACTCCCTACACCACTCAAGCATATTTTTAGGTTTCCCATGGCATGTTTGGCCAATTTGGGTCTTAGAAGAGCATAAAACTCACAAAAAACAATTTATTAACAACAAAACCTAAAAATTGATAAAAGTAAATAAAAGACACCTAAATTGCTTGAGAGTAAAATCTTTAAGTGTAATGGGAAGCCTAATTTGACGTATCAAATTATGCCAGATCAAATAACATATGCATTATTGAATTGTTAGGAGGTAAATAATATCAATGATTATTTAAAACATGTTATATGATGTCAAATAATCATATTAACATATTCATATTTGAGCATACTATAACAATAGGAAAATTAATTCAATTCACTTATCCACTACCTAACTTTAAACCAATTTCAATTTCAATACAATCAATTCTATTATCATTTAACACTAATATATCGTTTAACCCACCATCCAATCGTTTTTTTTTGAGTCTATCGACTCATTCGTATTCATTCACCCCAAGGCTTATTTTCAATCGATACATATATTAGTTTACATACCTTATCTATCTTAACACACATATAAGCATATTGTATCAATTCATTAACATCCCATAACTTCTATATTACTTTTGTCATCCTGGGTTGCCCGGCAGCGATAACTTTTGCTATCAAGACTCATTGTAGAGCCCAATTTTTGCCCGAACCGTCAATAGAATAAAGTCAAATTAAAATTAAAAAAAGTCCAATAAAATAGCAGTCCAAATTACAAAAATACTAAGCCAAACATGGCTCAAACCCAATTACAATGACCCAATACCAGCCCAATGGCCCAAATCTCTACCCAAGCCCGAATCTAAACCTAAACATGCCCTAAACCAAAGTTCCAAATACCCAACACCAGCCCATTGGCTATCCCTAGCCCGATGGCCCAATACCAAACACTTCAGCAAACCCTAGGGCGCCGCTCCTGCCTCTACCCAACCCCAGCGCCGCACGCCTCCTCGCGTGCCCACCACACGCGATGGCTCACACGAGCCGCGCCACGTCTCTGACATCGCACACCGTACCTGCACACAAGCAACAAACACAAAGAAGGGCCAGCTACAATGCAGAAAATGCAGAACAAAAGAGCAAAAAAAGACGGACAGCAAAAAAGAAAAAAGAAAAAAAACACATTTTTCTCTTGTAATTTTCATTATTTTCGGCCATAAAAGGCCATCTTTCAGCATTTTGTAAGAGCAGGGAGGAGGCTCTTTCTTTTCTTTTTTTTCCCCTCATGCATACTGTAAAAAAAATAGGCAGATTCGAATACAAAAAAACTTGAAAAGGTGATTTTCGGCTTTGCTTTCCTGTTCACAAATCATCTTGTTCTTTTATTTCTTTTTTATTTACGCTTTTTTATTGTTTATTAAAGGAAACAAATAATAAAAAGAAAAGGAAAGCGTACCTGGGGGGCCGAACCTTTGCTTCCTCCGTAGTAATCGGAGTCGTGGCGAGGGGAGAGGGCCCTGGGACGGCATTTTGCCGGAGCGGCGTAGAGGAGAGTGTTTTAGTTTAGGTTTTTTTTGTTTTGTTTTATTAAAATGAAATGGCTGCTAATTTAGGTTTTTTTTTCTATTTTATGATGAGGAAAACGACACCGTTTGAGGTCTTTCTCAGTGGCCTAAAAACGGCACCGTATTGGCCATACTACCCGCGCAGGTGACCCGACCCGGGGAGGATCCGCGCGTCCAGCCTAATGGGCTATTTCGGAAATGAGTCCCTCTGGTTTTGTGGAGTTTCGATTTAATTTTCTTCAATTCTTTGAATTTGTATCGCATATTTAACTTTGTTTTCATTTGGATCCAATTCCAAACGGTTTCGTTTCACGTGATTGGCATTGAATATTCAATTGTATGTTTAATTACTGACTGGGTCCTACAACATTGAATTTGGTTTCGATTTAGGGTCTGTTTGATTGCCAGTAAAATATTTTCCGTAAAATGATTTCTGGAAAATGTTTTACTTTTCTGTAAAATGATTTCTTGGGAAATATTTTCGGTGTTTGATTGAATCATGTAAAATATTTTCTGCTTGCTATGATTTTTGAAAATATTTTTCGGAAAAGTTGTTTTACATATATTAATATATATTAATAAATTTTATATTTTAAATTATTTTTACATATATTGCAATGATTTTTTTATAATAATACTCAATTATTAAGCTACAATATTAATCGTTATAAATTGAAAAAAACTAATATCAAATAAATTATTTGTAATTGTGTTAAAAAAACAAGTATTGAATAATTAAAAAAACAAGTTACTGGAAAATCGATAAATAGAAGCAGTTTTCTACCGGAAATGAAGGAAGGAATAAAGGAGGCGATAAAGAGGAGAGCACGGAAAATGTCTTACGAAAATTGAAAGGGTAAGACATTTTCCCTAAAATGTAACCCATTTTCCCTTGTTTTGGAGTTCATTTTCCAAATGGAAAATGTTTTCCGCCAATCAAAAGCTGGAAAAGTTGAAAATGATTTTCCGGAAAATCAATTCCGTCAATCAAACAGACCCTTAGTTTAAATTTGGTTTCCTTTTTTCTGTTTTCCGATTTAATAGCAAATTTTAAATATGATTAGTTTTACATTAATAATATTATCAATCTTTTTAGTATTACTTTCATATTTAACTTTAGCTAGCTTTTAAAATTCATTATTATTATAATTTTAAAACATAAAATTTATTATTTAGTTTGTATTTTATATTTTAAATTCATTTTATACCAATATTTTGAAATCTATTTGATATTTGTTAATTTTGTTTTCTTTGTATTATTATTTTAATTTTTATTTAAGTTTTGAATCTTTGGTTTTAAAATTTGTAGATTAGTATTTTCAATTAAAAAAAAAACCTTTCCTTCATATTTTGTTTTGTCTTCAAAGTTTTTAATAAATCTATTATTATATTAGTATGTTTTAAACATTATTTTTTACCATTGGCTTAATATTGTTTACAAACCCTTTTTATACTTTTATTTTCCAAGTTGATACATTTATTTATTTCATCACACTTAATATATTTTTAGAGTTTGATATATTACTTTATATTTCTCAATAATGTATTTTAGAATATAGTCCCAAATTTTATTTTCACCATGATATCCTGTGATTATTATATTTATACGTATAATTTATATGGAATTATTTTAATACATGTATATGTGTGTATAAAATGCATCATAACTTGTAATTTACAAAATTTTTTATTTTCAACTTTTTATTCATTTCGATTATTTTAAGTGGTTACATGTGATTAAATTATCTTTATATTAATTATTCTCATTTTGTTATTTGTTAAGATTGATTATTAGTTTATTTGATTATCAATGTCGATGTATTATATGTTTGGTTGTTCAATTGTAAATTTAGCTTGCTATTCACCATTTGATTTGTATATTGATACTTTATTATATGATTTGTAAAAATTGCATTTCATTAAAGCATAATAATTGTTTTATTTCAAAATCCCTACAAAGCTTGGTGTTTAAAAATTCTCGAGAGGATTGTGCCCTAACTTACTGGGCATCAATTCTCCTTTTTGATTTTAAATAGCCGTTTTTTTTTTCAATTTGAACATAGAAATTTCAAAATAAAAGCTCATTCTTGGTAATTTGACACGTTGTGTCTTAACGCATTAAATATGACGTATTATTTTCTCGAGATGAGGATTTTAAGGCAATGTTCGATATTTAGGAATTTTGTGAAATCGAACCCTAACTTACTGGGTTTTGATTTTCTCATTTGACCCAGATAATCAAACATCCTCCTCAAAATGCATAGGTTTTAAAAGACGAGAGATAAACTTAATTTTGAGGATTTAAAATGTTGCACTCTAACTTACTGAGTGTGACGATTTATTTCTTTGAAATAAGTGAGTCTCATCATCTAATTCATTTTATTCAAAGTAAAAGGATCGTATTTTAAAATCTTTTCAAAATTTCGACATTAAGACATTAAACAATCAAATCGGTACCAATTTTGGGCGTCACGAGGGTGCTACCCCTTCCTCATGCGTAATCGACTCCCGAACTCATTTTCTCAAAATTCGCAGACCTAAAATTATTTTCAAGGTGATCCGATCACACCACAATAAAAGATCGGTGGTGACTCCCAATTTTCATTCTCAAAATCGATACCCATTTTTCAAATTTCATAAAAATAGTTTCGGCACTCATTATACCATCCTGGATGGCTCGACAATAATGATTTATTCTAATTCAATATTCTACCATCTCGAATAGCCCCGAAACGATGGCTTTCACTATTCTTACAATTTACCATCCCGGATGGCCCAACAATAATGGTTCTCACAGTTTACCTATCCTACCATCTCAGATGGCTTGACAACGATGGCTCTCACTACATACACATTCTACCATCCTAAACAGCTGGGCAACAATGATTTTCTACTTGGGGCATGCCAACTAATTTGACAGTACTCAAGTCCGTTAACAAAGTTGCACTAAATTAGTAAACATCATAACCACATATTGTGCTTTAATCTCATCACCAATTCATCATTTCATCACATCATATAGTATATTTCAACACAAATTCTTACCAAATAACACATATCAATTCAATCATACTATTTTTCATTCTATTCAATTTAGTCCCTGTCTCTGAAATTCAATCTCAATCATAACAATTCAGTTCAAATATCCATTGATAACTCACATAAATATTATATCACACAAAAAATCATAAATATGCAACAATTAAATTGATCCTGAATCATAGAAATACAAATCGGGGTACCACGTTACTCGTCGACAACTCTTGCTTTTGCTTTCCCTCTCGATGACCCAGCATCAACGTTAGCTATGAATAATAATTCAATAATAACACAATATCAAATTTCATTCAAATCAAATTCAAATAATAAGTGAATCATATTTTATAATTTATTCAATTTAGTCGCTAAACCCGAGACAAGCCTAACTTTCAATTCCTAGCTTCGAATTAAAATCTAATTTCACATTTATTCATTAGGGACCTCCTACTTTCTATTCCTACCAAAATTTCATAATATTTTTTCATTTTATTTAATTTGGTCCCTTATGTACGAAACCAACAATTAAGCTTTACAATTTAGTCCTTTTCATAAAGTAAGCTTCATTTTTATCAATTTCACACCTAATTCTTCAAGAAATCAACAGTGGCAATTTTCTAAAACTTTAAAAATTTTGCAAATCGGTATCTAAGCTAGCTAAATCAAGCTTACGTGACCTCAAATCCATAAAAAAAATACAAGAAAAGGACTTGAATTCACTTACCAATTTAAGGCCGAATATTACAAAATTTTCTTAGGTTTTTCTTCTTGAAGGGACGGCAAAGACAAAGATGAATGAAGAAAATGACTTCTCATCCACTAATTTTATTATATATAGTAGGATTAGAGTTTAATTAATTTAGCTTAATTAAGTTAAACTTAGTTTAATTGAATTAAACTAATCATTAAGCTTATTTAGTGGAGATGTCATCATCATCCACTATGCTATTGGAAATTGGTCTAATTTCCATTTAGGACCTTTAGCTAGTTACAAATTTAATCCTCAAGCATTTCATTAATTAAAAATCTATAGAGATTGGAATTTTACAATTTAGTCCCTAAGCCCTAATTAACTTAAATTTCGACCAAATTACGTAATCGAATTTCAATTTATCAATATAATAACTCCGTAAATATTCCTATTTAATATTTACAGGCTTGATTTACGGAAACGAGATCCTGAAATCGTATTTTTTGACACCACTGAAAATCAAATTGTTACAATTTAAGGACCAAATTTATAATTAAATCGATAAAACTTATTTAAAAGCTTATAGAAGAAAAAGATAATTCAAGAATTTGTTTCTAGCCAAAAATAAATCAACTTCAACTTTCCATAATGGTTATTTCAAAATCCAAAATCAAGGAGTATGGACTTCTTACTGTACTCATTATTCTTTAATAATACGTTTGAAAACTTGAATTTAAAAATTTAAATTTAGATTTTAAATTATTATATAAATGGCAAGAATGAAATAAACTAATTTGTTGAGATTAAATCTAATATATATGTATATATTTAAAAATATATATAAACATGCATTTATTAAATCCAAAAATATTTTAAGAAGAAAATATGGGGATTTGAGAAATGACAATAAATATTACCATTCTAAATAATTTACTATTTATTTTACACTATTTTTAAAATCTAAATTCAAATTCTAAAATATTAATTTCAAACGCTACTTAAACATTTCAGCCCATTTTCTCTACTCGTAATGTATGTATCAAACTCAAAATAAATTTTAGTGTAAAATCCTTTCAATTTGGTGACCGCTGTTAGAATTTTTTATTTTTTTTTAGTGGCGGATCCATTAATCCATAATGGCATCTGACGTGTCATACCATTTGTTGGTCAAATCCCATTATAAAATACTTTTTTTCACAAGTCAAAACTTTTGCGCCGATCGAAAGTTTCTCCTCTTCCATAACCCCATAACCTTCGCCTGCATATATTTGTTGAATCTATTAGCTGTTGAATGAAATTACATAAAATATCAAAATGACATATGATCAGTTTCATTAACTCACAGTTTTATCCTTTGTCTTTTGGGGTTTCGTATAATGGGTTACCAAATACCAAAAGCAAACCATGTCCAGAATCTTTTAGAACAAGCCATAGAGCTATGGAGAAAGAAATCTCAAACAAGGTTAATTTGCTCCACCAAAGTGCTGAAGAATGTGAAGAGCAAGGGGTACTATTTATTTCTTCTTATCATTTTTGCATGCAAACAATATATATTTGCATGAAAGGTTCACATTTATAATACGTTCAATGCGAATTCAGACTTTGTTTTTATGTACTTTAATTGTCTTTCATGTTTTCGGTGAGCATTGAAGTTAAAATTACAGCTGAGGTTCCCATAAAGAATGTTGTTCTATGAAGTGCTTACCTCAAAGGCAGCATGGGTTGTACTTGATAGGTAAATAGTTTGTGATCATCATTTGCCTTATAATTGTTTGTTTTATATTGAATCAATGAAAATGGTGATTCCTTCCATAATAAAGGTTTTCCATCTCTCCTCTACTTCAATACTTTGCCGTATGAGACTTGTTGATTTTGCTATTTCTCATATACGTACACATCTCCAGAATTGGTTAGTTTCAGTGAACCAGATACTGTACATTAAAAGATGTTTTACTCCATGTCCAAGCCTATACCTCTATCAAACTTTCACTTTATTGAATATATCAATCCTTCAGAAACCTCGTCAAGAAGATACTCTTCGACTCATAACTACAGGATCTGAAGAAAAAAGGACTCGTATGAATACATTTTTCTTTCCTTTTTCTTCACATCCTTCAGTATTGTTGTGTTTATAAACTATTTATTCATTTAATTTATTTTTCTGGTCCAGTGATGGCTTCTTCACTGGCCAACACAGTTTGAGAGCAGGGAGTAAAGGGGCAGAAGGAAGGTGCGACAAGTTTTGTAGGCTAATCTGGTGTTGGAAAATTCCGGTTAGGAAAATAGTTTTCAGTTATAGAAATTTAAAAATTTTGAAAATCAAATCGATTTGTGATATAATAAATCTTTTTCTGAATTATTTTCAGTAAGAAACTAATTCTATTATAATTCCCACAAAATAGAATTTATTTTAAGCAAATAAATTTTGGTTACTTTATGATAGAATAATAATATATTAAACTTATGTTTTAATAGCTCTACCAATATCATTTGTTTATAGAAATATAGAATAATTCTAGTTGAATAAGAATAATATAAATAATATTTATTTAATAGAAAACATTCCCCTAATTCAACTAGGAGAGTGATGAGCGGCACACCCTATTAAATATTACTAAGGTTACCACCCCTAACTTATCATAGGAGGGGATTGAACTTCTCATGTATTGAGTTCAATTATATGTACTTTCTAGGTTTTTAACCTAACACTTATAATTTAATCCAATTCAATATTTATTTTTATTTTCCAAAATAAAGATTAATTAACTAATTTAATTAATCAAATTAACTAAATTAATTTCTTAATTAAATAATTTTCTCAACCCAACTTTGATTCCGTTAAAATCATGACAATTTTACTATAAAAGAATATATGAGAAAATATATTTAATTTCCATATTTAACGGATTCATGATGACTAATTAATTTAATTTCATTTTGAACTTCAATTATTTAATTATAATTAATTAAATAATAATTCAAAAATTTTAAATTAATTCTTAAGTCATATCTATACTTAGTGAGAAAACACATTTATTTGTGAATGCGACCCATTTCTCTAACGTCATTACTTCCATTTATTTTTGTTCATTTGGTTCTATATACAACTCATTTCTGGTTTCAATGAGCTAACGGAGGAATCGGTTAAACATATATAATTAGGACTTAAATAATTTATAATTAAGTTCCAACTTTTCACTTATTAGTTATAAACTTATTTAATCACGAAGACATCCCACTATAGTATCGCAACTGAGCTCTCCCAATTACATACCATTACAAAAGCTACTTAATCAGTGATCGTCCAATGATTTTGTCAAAAGTATATTACTCTCATAGGATATTCTTAATATTTTAGGATAAATTCATTCTCCCGATATGATCTTATTTCATCTCATCATAATCATTACATCTTCTTTCATAAAAAGTCAATTACTATAAAATAATCAAGTCATTTATCACAAAAACAAATGACTTCTGGTTGCGTTTACTTTTCATCTATCATGTAATGGCGATGAAAGGATATTATTTACCCATTAGTTTGGCTATGAATTCCACCATTGTGAATGATGTTACATATTGCAAAAGTCATATACCCAACGCACCAACTTTCGGTTCCTTATCTATTTCAACTAAGATTTTTATTTACATCAAAGTATATGAGTCATGCATACATAGTCCATCATTCATTTAGGATTAAGGTATGCCACACTATGGACGTCACAAGTAAACAAATCCATAAACAAATATAATATTTATTTTACTTGGGTCATGTCTAATATACTGTCATTCTGTAACACCCCAAATCCAGTCTAAACATTATGACCGGATTTGGGGTGTTACATTTAGTGGTATCAGAGCTTCTGTTTAGTCGGTTCTTGGACTGAACGTAGCATATATGAATCCAGCTATACATGTCATGTTATGACTCGTGATGGTGTGATATCTCCGGGATCTAACGAAATTATTTTGTTAAGACAGAGATGATTTTCAACTGAGCTATTTTCGATAATACTGAAAATGATATTGACATAAATGAAATATGCTCACGTTATGTTGGAATTTGGAAAGGTAAGAATAAAAATTCGTGATATGTATGTGTTCATGTATGAAAAGAAATGATCATAAGTTGAAAAAAAAGAAAGAAAGAAAAAACGAAATGAAAGTTTATGTTGTGATAAGCTCATCCAAGTATGTTGGTGATTATATGATGTTATGTGCTTAACATATTTGATTAAGTGAATATGGTAAGTGAATTTACTTAAATAGATGGAATGTGTGTTTATGTACATCTGCTTGAATAAGTGAAATTAGTACGTTCATAAGATAGAATCTTATATTTAATTGTTAAATTAGAGGTAATATGATGTTTTGTTTTATGTCTTTATTATTGAACCATGAATATTATAATAGTATGAAAACTAAATTAGAAGATTAAATTGAGTAGAACGCAGGAATGAGTACTTTCATTCAGTGATATGTGATGAATTGACGAAAAAGACCATGGTTGGACCATGGCAACATGTGATATGTGATTTTCGTATAAGACCATATCCGGGATATGGCATCGGTGTGATATGTGCTACTGTGTAAGACCATAGCTGGGCTATGGAATCAATATGTAAATATGTGTAAGACCATAATTAGACTATGGCATAGAGAAAACGAAGTACTCAATTCTGTAAGACGTTCTCTTATTAAATAAATGTAGGTAAATAAAATGGAAGCTAAGTATTGGAATTCAATTAGATATTAATATTGAGCTCGAGTAAGTAAATTCATTGAGTGAAATTGTGGGTGACAGAAAATATTCATAATAAATAGATGTGTTAATTTGCTTGGAATGAACTACGTGGTTATGATGGTATTACATTGATGATGAATGCAAAGTCATATATATATGTATCTATGAGAGCAAGTTAGAAGCTTTATGACCTCACCATCACCCCCTTATCAGTATTGTTTTATGACGAAAATTATCTTGATGAGACAGATATGTTTTTCAACTGAGTTAATTCTGATAGTATAGAAGTAAACACTTAAATGTTTGAGTGAAAATGTATTGATTATGAGTTGAAACTCATAAAGGTATGGATCAAAGAGTACAACATTTTGTTATTGATAATGTTATAATTATATGAGCACATGAGTTATGACATTTGGATTATGATGCTATATAGAAATTTCGATTGTGAATTAGTGATTTGAGTTGGCATATGAATTATGTGTTGAGAACAAAAATGATTAAAAGCAAATGTTTATTAAATGCTTTGAGAATGTGAAATTAGTAATGAATTGGCTATTTGTGATAGTATGTGTTATGCGCATTTATGTGTAAGATAAATTTGAGGCTTTACTACACTCACCCCCATATCAATAAAATGTTACAATGAAATTTGTAAGATTTTGGTTGAATAAGCTTACGAGTGTAGTGTTACAGAAGTTTGTGTATGGAAGATTAATAATGTGGTTAGAAAAGAGAATGAATTAGCAAATGAAGACAATATAAAAAGAGAGATATTGGATATTTCTGAAAACTACTCAGATTATGCAAAGTTACTGTCACAATAGAAGTTAAATCCGATTAAATAATTTATTCAGGTATGTTATTTAAAGAAAGAATTAACCGAAAGTTTTTCTGGATCGATTTCTGTTAGTAAAGAGATAATGTGAAAATTCTGATGACAAAATTAGACAATTGAGTAATGTTTGTATTGTATTAATAGCTGAGTACAATAGCTATAGGGGTAATTACTATGATTCCTTTTAGACATTTTGTGTGTACAATTATCCTCAGAGGTATATGTGACTGTTTAGTTTCAAAAAGAATTCTTATCGTATGAGAAACATTAGCTAAACATATTAATAGATGAAAGAATTATTGGTTTGTTTGGGTTATGTTCGACATTGCCATATCTTTTTCTGGTATTTATTCCCTTGTGTGAATATGAAAATCGACGGTAAAGTCTAAGTGAGGCTAATATTTTGTTTCTACTGGTTATTGTTCTATTGAATATACGTGAAGATTATATTGCTTCTTTACTTCAGATTCCATTAATTATGAGTGACATTGATCTTTCTAGACATTTTTTTTTATCATCGGAATGGATATCATTCTATATGGATTGTAATTTTTCGATACTTTGTGTAGCTTCAAATGCTGGAATATTGCTATCCTGATTTTCTTATGAATCTATGTGATTATCTATAAAAGTTATGAAAGTCCAAAATCATGTGTGAATTTGAAATGTACTGTGTTGAAGCAAATCATTAATCTACTTTCTGGTAAGATTTTCGAGGACGAAAATCCCTAAAGGGGGAGAGTTGTAATAACCCGAATTTGGGGCTAGTTGAAATAGTGGTTTCGGGACCACAAATTTGATGAGAAACAAATTTATTTTCATTATATTTTTATGGTCTACGATTTCACAAAATGATTTCTTGAAAATTTCGTTCGAAAATTTTGAAGTTTGGGCACTCAATTTAGTTAAAATGACTAAATTGTAAAAGTGCAAAAGTGAGTTCTATATGTTAGAGGTGTTTAATTGTTATGAAATTTTAAATTAGAGGTATTTATATGGTAATTAGACCATTGGTTAAGTTGATGGACAAAAATGGGTATGGTTAGGCATGTTTCCAAAGTTTTTCATTAAGGGTATTTTAGTTATTTAGTTATTAAAATGAATTAAAAACAAAATTAAAAGCCAATTTTTGTCCATCTTCAACCCCTAGGCTGAAAATTACATAGAGAAACCATGGATAGGATTTTTCAAGCTTCCAAGCTCGATTGTAAGTCCGTTCTATCCCCGTTTTTAATGATTTTTACGTTTTTAAAATCCTCGTAACAAGATTTACCTATTTTTACCATTGTTTTGAACTAGGGTTTGTGCTTTTACCCTACTTTTAAAACAAAAAGGAGGATAGTGACACATATAAGAGCGGCATTGAGGCAACGATACCGTGATGATGGCATTACTAACAACAACTACACTGACAATAAAACCCTCTCTGATTCCTTCCTATCTGTGCCTTTATTTTGATTCTACGCCTAAATCAAGCTCTTGCATCAAATTTCAACTTCAGGCCGATAGTTTTACTTGCCTATATGTCTCCCCTTGGCCTGCTTTTCGTCGAAATATTCTTACAACGAGGAATAGACATGTTTGCATGGCTGCCAAAGTAGAGAAAATGGCTCGTCGCTCTTCTCTCGACTTCCCTATAGTAACTCCTTTCTCAAATCTCTTCATTTTGCTCGTTTCTTTAAAAAAAATCTTTTCTTATTGGAAACAAAAGATTGAATTTATGAAGACCTAGCCCTGGAATATAACCACTTAAGGTGTTGGTGACCCGGAAGAGCAACTTCTAGTTGATGACATCAGATTGAGAGTAACACTAACTCAATTAAAGGTCTGTTTAGTAGTGCTTAAAAAAAACACTTCTGGCTCCAAAAGCACTTTTGGAAGAAAAGTTGTGCTAAACAAACTGTTTTTGGTTGAAATTTTTAGTTTTTAAGAAGTACTTTTGAAAAGCATTTCTGAAAAGGAGAAGCTAAAATTTTAGTTTTTTCTCTCCCAAAAGTACTTTTGGTGCTTAATTATTTTTTCACCCCTCCAATAACATAGTACTTTCCTTTTTTTTTCTTGGTGCTTAATTACAAATCATTAAAATCATTAATTAAAAATAAAAAATATTTTAAAATACTAATTATAAATTTTAATGGTTATATTTAAATATTTAAAATATACTTTATATATTTTAATTAAATTTTATAAATAATTAATATTTATTGCTTAAAATATTTAAAATTTACATTTCATATATTAAAATATTAACAAGTTATAATAAACTTTTATATTCTTACTAAAATATAATAATATTAACTAATTTAAATATTATTTAAATGCATATTTGTTACTTGATAATAACATGTCTAAAATGGACATTTTAATTCTCAAAAGCACTTTTTGACAAGAATGTTAAACACCCAAATTTTAAACTAAACTTTTCAAAAGCACTTTTCACAACACTTTTCAAAAGTATTGCTAAACTAGCCCTAAGAGTTTTATTAATAATATAAATATATAGATTTTTAAGGAATAAATATAGAATGAGATTTTCAATTTTAAATTAAATAATTGATATTTTATTTGTATTATTACTAAATTTTTATATAAATTTAAATTATATTTAAGAATAAACCATAAAATTTTTATAAAAATATTTTGATAATTTTTAACCTATAATTATTTAAAAATATATTAAAATATGTCATAAATCCTTGTACTCTTTAAAAAAAATATTAAACTGCTATTATTTTAGGCATTACAAAAATATCTAAATTTTCACGTAGAATTTGAAGAATTGTATTTGGTGGCTATGGAAAAATACAAATACTCGGTTCAAGGTTAAAAATCATGACTGTCATTCGATTCGCTAATCAATTCCCTTCACGAAACACATGCTTGAGCTCAATTTTCCAATCACAAGCAACTAGTCTTTTTAGGTTCCGTAGCACAACATTATCCTAACCTATCGCAGCCTTCATACGGATAAGATTGAAAACATGAGAGTATATATTGAATAAACAAAGAATGGCTATACCAACAAGTGTTGAGTGTTTATTTATAAAACACATTATACTTTAAAGAAAAAGTTTAAGCTCAAACTTTAGAGATAATATTGTTTGAAAATCAATCTTGATTCTCTCTTAGAAAACTTGAATGTCTCAAATTAAAAAGTTCGCGAGTTGTTTATGATGCTTATAATGCTTATGTTAGGCACAATTCTCTCAAATGATATCATACCCCATGATATGGTGCGATAAAACTTGCTCTATTTACATAATTAACATCGACCTTATAATATTTATGTTCACAATCCAAATAGTTCATAGTTTCAATTATAAAACTTATATAAACTTAATTTGGAGAAAGACTTATACTAGGTTATATCTATTTTTATAACACGTAAATTAAGTAAAAGTTATAAAATTTATAATATATAAACTTTATAAAAAATGTCTCATAACACTTATTATAAATAATATAATTTTTGTCATAAATTTAGAAAATTACTTTTATAAATAAGTTATGATAAAAAAATTATAATGTTTTTTATGAATAAGTATATTAACATGGACATATAAATAAATTAGGTCCAGATTTGGCTATAACTTTATATAAATAAATAAATTACAACATGTAAAATATTTTTATAATAAAATATTTTAGGATTTAAATAATATAATTTTTTCTATAACATTATAAAATACATAATTTATTTTATAATATCTTTTAGGATTTATAATATAAGATTTTTTTACTATAACCATCCCAAAGGCTCTTATGTGTTCATAACTATAATATAATTTTTTTAAAATAAACCTATAATATAATTTTTTAACTTATATAAAATATATTTTTAAATTTGATTTGGATGTAATTACTTGTGTAATTACTAATTCACACTCTCGCTTTAAAACTGAAAAGTGTAATTGAATGCTTTAATTACATCAAATTTAGTGAGATTTACCAATTATAATGTTTATCCAAACATATTAGTAATATGTAAGTCGATTGAGTCTTAGCTCGATTAGCATGGGCATTGTTGCCAGTATAGGAGGATTAGGGTTTGAGTGTACTGAAGCGCATTATCCTCTTATTTAAGGGTTGGGGAGGGGCTATGGGTAGACCTGTCCATGGTTTGGGTTATATATATATATATATATATATATATATTGATATTTTAAATATTTTTGATGTATTATATATATTTTAAAAGGGTAAACTACAAAAATAGTCACTTTTGTTTACCTCAGGTTACATTTTAGTCATTTATGTTTGAAATGTTACGTTTTAGTCACTTATGTTATTATTTTGTTACGAAGTGATCATTCTTCCGTTAAGTTCCGTTATCTCCCTAACGGTAATCCTACGTGGCAGTCTAACTAGATTTTAAGTGCTAACTTGGATTTCCTAATGGGATGAGAATATATTTTTTAATTAAATAAATTTAATTAATTAAAAATTTTAAACCCTAAATCTTAGTTAAAAAATCGTTTATCTCCCCTTTTTTTAGTTGACTAAGAAAGCTATTATCATCAGAATTTTTCATTTACCTACAAAAACAAAAGAGGATTCAATGGAGGGTCCAGGTATGTCTTTTTCACTGACAAATTTATGTTCTAAGACTTAAAATCAAGTGGTTGTCGACAAATTTATGTAATAAGATGAACTGCAATGACTGCAGCATGTGAAAAAATGATGTTCCAGTTAACATCCTAGAATGAAAAGCCAAAATAGTTTGTTTTAATGGCTGAACTAGCTTTTGTTCAACTTGGGGCTTTTTCCATTTTTATTTGACATGGGATTGTTTATTCAGAGAAAACTCAAAATTCCTATGTTTTGTTAATTTCCTATTTGATCTGGTTTCAGGTAAAAAAAGACAGAAATGGCAAACCAGCTTGGAGTTCTTAATGCGTTGGATGCAGGAAAGACACAATGGTACCATTTCACTGCAATTGTGATTGCTGGAATGGGTTTCTTCACTGATGCTTATGACCTTTTTAGCATCTCTTTTATCACAAAATTGCTCGGTCGTATTTACTACTTCGATGCACTTTCTGAAAAGCCTGGAACTTTGCCTCCTCGTATTGTAGCTGCTGTTAATGGTGTGGCCTTTTGCAGAACTTTAGCTGGACAACTTTTCTTTGGTTGGCTTGGTGATAAATTAGGCCGAAAACGAGTTTATGGACTCACCTTGATGCTCATGGTGATCTTTTCCATTGCCTCTAGACTTTCTTCGGAAAGTCTCCAGATGGTGTAATGGCAACCCTTTGCTTCTTCAGGTTTTGGCTTGGTTTTCACATGCTACAATCATTGCAGTTCATCTTATTACATAACTTTATCGACAACCACTTGATTTTAAGTCTTAGAACATTAATTTGTCGGTGAAGAAGACATACCTGGACCCTCCATTGAATCCTCTTTTGTTTTTGTAGGTGAATAAAAAATTCTGATGATAGTAGCTTTCTTAGTTAACTGAAAAAAAAAACTAAAAAAAGGGGAGATGAACGGTTTTTTAACTAAGATTTAGGGTTTAAAATTTTTAATTAATTAAATTTATTTAACTAAAAATCTATTCTCATCCCATTAGGAAATCCAAATTGGCACTTAAAATCTAGTTGGACTGCCACGTAGGATTACCATTAGGGAGATAACGGAACGTAACGGAAGAGTGATCACTTCGTAACAAAATAATAACATAAGTGACTAAAACGTAACATTTCAAACATAAGTAACTAAAATGTAACCTGAGGCAAACAAAAGTGACTATTTTTGTAGTTTACCCTATTTTAAAATTATATAAAAAATAATATAGGCGGGCCAAGTCGGGCCCGAGTTTTTACATTTTTATCTGGGTCAGACATTGACAAAATTTTAGGCTCATTTTTCGGGCCGAGCCAGGTCCAAACCTGACAAATGGACTTAAATTTTCAATTGAACTCGACCCAGCCCATGCTAGAGGTGCTCATGGGCAGGGCCAGACCCGAAAAAATTTTCGGCCTGCATCCTAGGCCCGGGCTCGGCCCATCTCGAAATATGGGCCTGAAATTTTGTTCAGGCTCGGCCCGGAAAAAATTTCTAAGCCCGAGCTAGGCCCATTTTTTAATAAACACCAAAAATTTATTTTAAAAATAAAAAAATAAAAAAATAAAAAAAAAGTATTTTAAAAATATTTTAAAATTAAAAAAATAAATATTTATTATATATTCAGGCTCGGGCCAAAAAAGTGGTGCCCGAGACCCAAAAACGGGCCTTATTTTTTACCTAAACCTATATTTTGAGTCTATATTTTTACTCAAACTTTCTTATATTTTGAGTAGACCGTCGGGCCAGGAGCACCTCTAGCCCATGCACTAATGTGAACTTCTAGAATAAGTAATGGAGAAAAACGATTAAATAAACTTCTAGCTAGAGTAAGTAAAAGGCCAAAAACGCTTTTTTGATGTTTTCCTTATTTAAGTCGATCATGCTTATTTTCTTCTTTGTTCAACTTCCTCGATGGCATCGAAAGCACGGCACCGCCTTAAATTATGATGGTTTTTGCCTTCCTGTTGAAGCCTCGTAAGTTATTTATGGAACTTCGCGTACAAAACCAGAAGTAATTGTTCAAAGAAAAGAAAACCCAAAGTAACAAAAAACAAAGGCAAGCCCCCCAATTCATACCTTCACGAACCACGAGCAAGAGCACACAGTTTTTATTTTATTTTTTCTTTTCTAGTTTGCTTTGGTCCCTGGTTGGTACTTGGAAAGAAAAAAAGGAACTCAGTCTGAATAAAAAAAAAAAAGCAATGGCGAAATCAATCGTTTCAGCCGTTTTGGAGAAGTTGAGTTCCTTCTTAATGATACCTGGAGAGATAAAACACAACTTTGAGTTGGCCTTAGCTCTCGAAGAGGAAATTGGAAAAGTGATTGCTCATTTTCAGGATATTCAATCAGTACTCCAAGATGCAGAATCAAAACAGGTACATGTTGTCGCTATTCTTTTTTTTTTTTTGAAGTATTAGTTTGTGGGTTATTTTTGTCTTGTGGATTATTATATATGGCTTTCTGAGTTGACTGTTTCAGTCATGGGGCCCTAGTATCCTTTCCTCTCGTACATAGTATTTATATCTAACATGGAGAAGAATAAAGTTTGATTTTAAAATCTAATTCGGGCACCTTCCTCGAAATATCAGTGTAAGCGGAAAATAAAATGGATTATTGAATTTGAAATCCCGTGTTTAGGGTTTGAAATTTTAATTCTGGAAAACGATCAGTGTTAGATTTGAGATCATAGTGGACTTAAGCGGGTTGAATAGTGGTATTCGATTAAGCGGGTTGAATAGTGGTGTTCGATTCCTTACTGAAATTGTTGGAATTCAAGATATTAAATGAAATTTATGTTGCCCATCTGATTATCTTAAAGTAAATCTTATCTTACCTTTCAATAGGTAAAGGATGCGAATGTGAGAAATTGGTTGAAGAAACTGAAAGATGTAGCCTATGATGTTGATGATGTGTTGGACGAGTGGAATTCTGAGAAACTGAAATCACAGATTGAGAAAGAACAAAAAGAAGCCAGAAATTTCCCCTTGCTGAAGAAGATGCGCAATTCTATCTCTTCTTTTACCTTTCAAACTATTCTATACTATAAAATTGCATCCAAGCTAAACGGAGTAAATGAACAACTTGATAGTATAGCTACTGAAAAAGATAGGTATAAGTTCGGGTTAGAGAAGGTAGTTGAAGAACCCCGAAGGCTAATAACTGCCTCTTTCATAGATGATGAAGAAGTTTATGGAAGGTGTCAAGAGACAGAGATTCTAGTGAATGTGTTGGTGGGGGAGAATAGTAGTGGAGGAGGGTTGAAGCTCCCTGTCATATCTATCATGGGGATGGGGGGAATTGGGAAAACGACACTTGCTCAACTGGTTTACAATCACAGTGATGTTGAATGTCATTTTGATAAGAGAATATGGATATGTGTCTCAGACCCTTTTGATGAGATAAGGATTGCCAAAGAGATCCTTGAAGCATTTAAAGGCGAAAGTTTGAATTTAGTTGGAAAGGATAACATCTTGCAGGAAATTCGTAGCCATGTTTCAGGGAAGAAAGTACTTCTTGTGTTGGATGACGTGTGGAGTGAAGATGCAACAAGATGGGAGCAATTGAGAACCTCCCTCAAGCATTGCTCTCCTGGGAGTAGAATTTTGATAACCACTCGGAACGAAAAAGTTGCTATAATAATGGGAACAACATCTTCAAACTTATTTCTATTAAATACTTTGTCTCTAGAGGAATGTTGGTCATTACTTAGCCGTAGAGCATACTATGGGAGGACAAGAGAGGAATGTGAAAATTTAGATGATATTGGTTGGAAAATTGCTGAAAAGTGCCAGGGCTTGCCCCTTGCTGCGAAGATTCTAGGTGGTCTCTTGCGGTTCAAGAGAACCAGAGAACAATGGCAGAATGTATTGGATAGTGAAATGTGGGACATTGAAGAGGCTGAACAAGATCTTTTCCCTCCCTTATTTTTGAGTTATTATGAGCTGCCTTTGGCTTTTAAGCAGTGCATTTCATATTGTGCTGTCTTTCCGAAAGGTATGATCTTAAGAAAAGATGAATTGATCAAGCTGTGGATGGCGCAAGATTACTTGAAGGGAGTGCGGTGTGAAGAGATGGAGATTGTTGGTGAGGAATATTTTGATGAGCTACATATGCGTTCATTTTTTCAGGATTTTAGAGGGGATGAACTAGACAGCGGTATTATGAAATACAAAATGCATGATATAATTCATGATTTTCTTCTAGTTTTAATGAAAACCGAATGTGTGATGCTAGTAAACCATGATTCTGAAGAGTTAAAAGCAGACTTGTCATGTGAAAGTGCTCGCTATGGAACACTGATTCGTAAAGAAGCTGCACCAACAGAACCTAATATTTTCCGTTTCAGAAAGTTGCGTAGCCTCCTTATTGACTCAAGCTATCATGATACCTCATCACTAAGACTATATTTGCCCAGGTTGTTTGATCAATTGACTTGCCTAAGGACTTTAAATTTGAGTAACGGTTTATTCAGAAATTCAATTGAAGAACTTCCTGATGAGATAGGAAAATTGGTTCACTTGAGATATCTTAACTTGAAGAACAATAAAAAATTGAAAGAATTACCTGAATCACTGTGTGGGTTATGTAATTTACAGACCTTAAACCTCAAATGGTGTGATAGTCTTAAAGAATTACCGTGTGGAATTGGAAAAATAATCAACTTGAGGCATCTTGAGAATGATCAAACAAACTTGAGCCTGATGGCAATACCAAAAGGAATTGGAAGATTAACGAACCTTCAGACACTAAGTTTGTTTGTTGTAATGGGTAATAGCGATACATCTAGTCTTGGAGATCTTCAAAACTTAATTCATCTTCGAGGACTTCTTAAGATAAGTGGACTGGGAGCTGTGTGTGATGTGACTGAAGCTAAGAAAGCAGAGCTTGAAAACAAGAAAGGCCTTCGGACTTTGATACTAGATTTTACTATTTCGAAGGGGTTAATGTCAAATAGGTGGCAGAGAGATGATGGAAGACTCCTTGAAGCTCTACGACCACCTCCTTACTTGGAAGAGCTAGAGATATGGTGGTACAGTAGCCCCACCATCTCTGCCAACTGGATGATGGGCTTGACCAAGTTGAGCCATGTTTCATTGGGTTATTGCTTGCACTTGAAGTCTTTGCCTCCCTTGGGGAAATTGCCATCCCTTGAATCACTCTATATAGGGGGAATGAGCAGAGTGGAAAAAGTGTCAGTTGAGTTTCTGGGTGTAGAAAGAGAAGAGATATTAGCACCTTCATCATCTTTGGAATCACCTTTATCATCTGTTATTGCCTTCCCTAGTCTAAAACATCTTGAATTTGAATTTTTTGATTTGGAAGAGTGGGAGGATTGGATGCCATTAACAAGCAGAGAAGAACATATTAGCATCATGCCTCGGCTTTGTTCCCTAACTATTAATTCCTGCCCAAAGTTAAAGGCACTGCCCTGCTACGTTCTTCATAATACAAGTCTAAAGCAATTGAACATCAGTCAGAGTCCAATTCTTTCAGAACGTTGCAGAAAGGAGACCGGGGAGGACTGGCTAAAGATTTCTCACATCCCAAGCATCATGATCGACAGTGTACGCATACAAGTAAACTGCTCTTCTGTTGAGGAGTTCGGGGTATTGCAATTTCAACCACTACACAGGTGTTCTTATATTTCATTAATAACAATATTATTATTGTCTGTCCAAATTACAATACATTCAAATATATATTTGCTGAAATTTGTTGTTGGATTGTCTAAAAGTTTTCCAATATCTGAAACCGTTACTCCATATATGGCATGTGATAAGGATTTATCTTTCTGATGTGTTACATTGTGCTAAAGATGGTACCCTTTTGATCTTTTAATAACATTTGAACTCCATTCTTACTCCTTTTTCTTCTATTTTAGAGATGATTTTTTCGCTATTATATTTTAGGTTTAATAATGCCCTCAGTCTATGTGCTGCTTGAACTTTTGAAAGTTGTATTTTTAATTCTAGGTTTAATTTAAAAATTAAAGTCCAGTTGATAATACTATTAATGAATATACATTAGATTTGAATATGTGACATTTAATATTCGAAATTCTGAATTAAAAATCAAAGTTTAAATGATAACACGGGTTTAAATTTAACAGGAGCCTGTGTTATCAATTGAACTTCAATTTTTAAATCAGGCAAGTAAAAAACTTCTTCGAACCATTAAAGTAGAAGGATCAAATTTCAAAAGTCAGAGTACATGGATTGAGGGCATAATTAAAACCTAATATTTTAACATTTGACTTTTAGCAAAATGAACTTGTGAATTTTATTGTTTTTGTCAGCACAAAAAGAAAAGAGAAGCTGTATTACATCAATGCCCTTATGCCTTTACCTTAACTAATTATCTCCGCTACTTGTTATGTTTTACAGCTCTTCGTTAAGTTCGAAAAATTTTCTCAAAGCGTTCAGTCAGAATTGACGTGTATTACAGGAGAGGTACGTATGAACTCTAGTTATCTTTATGTCATTTGTTGTCAAACGATAATAAAATTTTTGGAGTACATGATCTTTGTTTAACCCTTTCTTTTACCTTCTTAGCAATCAACTTGATGTTAATTTATAGCAAGAAAATCTAGTAACGATAGGAAACTTTTAGAACGTTTGTTTTGTTTTGAGGGCACATTTGTAAAATTATCAGAATGTTTTCTCGCTAACTTCTAATTAGTAGCATTTGAAGTTCCATGTAACATCAAGGTTTATACTTTTGATTTCCAAGCATGTGATGATGAAATTTCATTTGTAAACGCTTAGGTATTGCATGGAACATAGATTTGATAATAATGATATCTTAAATGTTAATGATAAATGGAACCAAGTGATTAGTAGTTTAAAGTTTAGGCATATTAGTTCCGAATTGATGTTCTCTAACTATTTGCCATATTGATGCTGTGAAGACAGGAACTGTGTTTTAAGGCAAGTTACATGGGATGCCACTGGCAAGAAGGAAGGTGACTGGAGCATGTTGTGCCTCTTTGTATCTCACGTTTTTTTCTTAGTAGAGGTCGACAAGTTCGTTGTACAAAGGGTTATTGAACGAAGGCGTGATCGCTCATCCTTCTTGGAATTGGTCATTCAGCCTTGTATGTAAAATATTTCTTACTGATCACCTATTTCCTTTCTTCAAGTTACATTTAATTGGTCATTTAATTTTAGAGGACTAGGAATGAAGAAGCTTTAAAGGTGGAGATTACGCTTACACATGACAATATTATGTATTCGTATGTATTCCTGTTCATCCAATCCTGTTGGCGTCATTTTCAACTTGTATATTCCAAATTTTTATATTTAATCAGTTGCAGCACTAATTATTCAAATAGTTTCTCATTTCTATTTTTATCCAATTAACAAAACCCATATATACTTTTGACACGAAACGTGAGAAGGGAAAAAGAAGTCATGATTTTCCCTTGGGTCATATACAGTAACCAAATTTCATAGAGTAAGCAAACAAAAAACCCACCTTCCTCTCAACAACACAAACACCTTTTCCTTGCGCGCTCTTCTTTTTTAAGCTATGTACTCGTAACCTTTTTTAGAAGTGAAACTTCAACCTAATTTTTTCTGATGATGATATTTTTTATCCATGCGCTCTTTCATGTTATCACAGCTTTGTTTGCAAGCTTTGATCTCATCAAGGATGAATAGAGCTTTAAGATTTTCAACTGGATTACAGAGGCGTTGGGTAGCAACAATCTCTTCCCCAGGTATATATATAGCGGAGTATCAGAAAATCTCATAATAAGTATCCCATATTCACATGTAGACAAACACCAGGATCTGATGAAAGGAAATGCTAAACCCGCATTTTGCTATAAAGCAATGTAATTTTCTATCAAAAACGTCACTTGACTCAAGGAAGCCAGTGAGCAATTTAATCTAAAACTGAATAGGTTATTTATTGGTATTAATAAAATATAGATGAAGACGTAGCAGAGCATGAGGTGAAAGTTTTTGAAGCAAAAAATTAAAGAATTATAAACTTTAGAAGGATAGTAGTCCAATAGATATGAGAGGAAAGGAAAGATGCGTTCCAATTTTCAAGAATTCAATGAAGTTGTTTGGAGAATTTCATCGTACATTAAGAGTGTCCAGATACCTGGAAGCACTGTTTTTAACCGGAACAAGTGAGAAAGTACTTTAAAAGGAAAGGAAAGAAAACAATAAAAGGCTAGAATTTTTGAGATACTCAAAGGGCGAGAGAAAAATTCTTTCTTCTAGATTAAGTGATTCATTTTTCTACTCATTGTAACCATCAGACCAAAGCCTAAAGCCAAATAATTCCTTCTGGCAAGCTCCCAATTTCCCTAATTACAAATCTCAGTACCACCAGCTATTGCATCTTTGTTATTCAACAGATCATCTAATAGTATCTTTCTTGCTTCACTATTATATACATAGCAATTCTGATACTCCTTAAGCATCCAGTTAGCGAAGGAAAATTTAAAAATGTCAACTTCACAACAATACATATTAAAACTCCTAATTTGTTGAATTGTAAACTCTGAATGACTAACTTTTGAATTTCTCAATCGTAAAAGGTAAGAAAAAGAACATGAGATTTTTTCTTTCTTTTCACCAAAGCTTTCGGTCAAAATAAAAGCCTCCTTCAATTAATTTCTCTAGCTCAAGAATGATCACGCACTAACTTTAGTCCAACGTTTGATCTAGTTGAAGGCTTTAAGATTAATGGAGGTCAACAGGGAGAGAGAAAAGGAGGAGAGGGGTGGTGCCGAATGCTTAAGATTAATGGAGGTCCACGGGGAGATAGAGGGACTTAGGATGAATTGGGAGGGGAGTCATCCTGCAATACTAATATTTTAAGTATTTATAGTTAAGTGATCAAAACTTTAATTCAAATAAATAAAAATATTAATTATTTGAACTAATTAATGCATAAGGATTCTCAACAAAAATCCTAGGCCCGTTATATATACCCACCTTTAGGTGTCCCTCCACTCGTATTTTGGCAGGCATATTCAAAATTTCTATCCTAAATAATTGTTTGTCGTTAACATTAAATCTCGTTTCCTTCCCCTTCCTTTAACGACAAAACAATAGTTAAAGTCCAGAGAGCAATTTTTTTTATCAGAAAAAGAGGTTGAAGCCTAAACACAAGCACCAGACTTGTTCTTCTCCATCAGCATTCACCCTATGTTTGTAAGAATCAATGAGTTATATACTATTTATCCCCCTTGGTGGCACCTATAAAACATACTTTTAAAGTCTCAAGAACATATTAGGGATGAAACGGCCTCTTACTGGGTTTCTCAAATCTCAATTACCCATTCGGCTTAAAGCAAGAAGGCGACGACATTAAATTTGCTGTTGACTACTAACTGGTAGGAAGGGTCAGGTTCCGATTGAAACGAAGAAAGAAACAAAATAATGAGAAGATGAAGCAAAGTTAAGAAGTGGAAGCATTAAGTTAGATGATGAATAATAATCTGACTCTTCTTACCAATTAATGGCATTAGCCGAATTGAAAGCTAAGCTGATGGTGGCAGTTTTATTTGAATGCTGCAAACTGCATCAACTTTACCGATCTCTTTAATCTCTCTCACCTATATCTATACATATATACGTACACACACACACACACTTGAATTTCATCTCTAAATCAAACTTAATAAGCTTCTCTTTTCTTGCCTTAAAATAATGGTGGTGTCAACTTTAAGGAATTCTTTTCTTTTGATTTTGTTGGCGTTTATAACAAAGAAAGAAAGCAAACAGAGAATTAGCAGTATAACAAATCTGCTCTCATTTTCATTTCCTTCAAGCTTTACAATATATAAGAGTTTCTTAGCCAGAGAACTCAACAAACCCCACTATTATAATCCTGAAACTTGAAATATATTTCTTATACACAAGTAAATTAACCAAACATGTCAGTCATTACCTAAACACATAAAAATATCTACCAACTAAGATTAGTTTTACCGAAAACAAACACGTACTTATCATTGGTAGCGTGCACCAAAACATTTTCATTTTAACTGAGGATCAATTCGCAGACACATTTTGCGAATACACTCCGCAAGTCTTCAATCACGCCATACAGATTGCAGCTTTGTTCTCACTTGGTTAGTCCACCAGGGTTGCTGTGTATGACCCGTCTGCAATCATGGCTGTCCACATGATAGTTCGCATGATCACATAATGGTCCTCATAACTACAGTCCGTGAGACAATTCATCAGATGATTATCCACCAAGTAATTCACATTTGGACTGTTTGCCATTTGTGTGAGTTGTTGCATGGTTGGCCATCTCGCAACACTCCTCCTTGGCCATCCTGCTGCGAACACCAATTTCCTTTCTGAGCCTTTCGAACCTTGCCCTTCCCAGAGGCTTACTTAGAATATCTGCTAACTGATCTTCAGAGCTGTAATAAATCAAAGTCACTTCCTTACTCTATTCAACTTCTCTCACAAAGTGATACTTTATTTTGAAGTGTTTTGTTCTTCCATGAAAAAAGAGATTCTTCGCAATTGCAATGGCGGATTCATTGTCTCACAAAATATTTGTTGCTTCAGTCTGAACAATATTCAAGTCGCCAAGAAGTTTTCTCAGCCAAATAACTTGATTTATTGTTGCTGCTGCAGCTACATACTCCGCCTCAACTGACGATTGAGCAACAATCTGTTCCTTTTTGGAGCTCCATGAAAATACGTCAAATCCAAGTGAAAAGAGAGAGCTAAAGGTACTTTTCATATCATCCACCAATTCTGCCCAACCACTGTCGATGTAGCCAACTAGCTCAATGCTTCTACCTTTTCAAACCATTCGCCAATGTTGGCGGATCCTTTGATGTATCTTAGCACTCTATTAGCAGTCTTGCATCTCTTCATGCAAAACCTCTTCAAAATCTTCAAGGCAAAACTCTGCTGATTGATAAATATCCCTTCCTGGACTTGTAGCATCTCCATCCCAAGAAAATATCTCTTTTTTTCAAGATTTGACATCTCAAATACTTTCTCCATCTGCAGCTTAAACTTCTTCACCGAGTTATCACTGTTCCCAATTACCAACAAGTCATCAATATATAAAGAAACGATCAATGTTGTGACCTTTTCAACTATCTTCAGATATAGAGTTGGTTCACTTAGGCTTTTCTGAAATTTCAAGTTCTGTAGGTACTCAACTATCCTTGCATACTAGGCCCTTGGAGCTTGTTTTAGCCTGTATAAGGCTTTCCTAAGCCTGTAAACCTTCTCTTCATTTCCTCTAACTGTGAAACCAGGTGGCTGTTCCATATAAATCTCTTCTTGCAAGTAACCATTTAAAAAAGTTGATTTAACATCCAACTAATGAATTTTCCATCACATCTATGCCGCCAAAGCTAGAAGTAGTATGGTTGTATCCAATCTCGCTATTGATGCAAAGGTCTCCATGTAATCAATCTCATATTGCTGACTAAACCCTTTCATTACCAACCTTGCCTTCAACTTGTTGAGTGAGCCATCAGCATTGAGCTTGGTTCTGTTACAGTTGACGCCAATAACTCTCTTGTGTGATGACTTATCAACAAACTCCCAAGTTTGGTTTTTATGAATCATTTTCAGCTCAGCTTGCATTGCTTCCTTCCAGCCTTCTATTAATGCAACTTCTTCATAATTGATGGGTTTAAGAATTGCCATATCAGCCCTTTCATAAATTTTGCTGATAGGTTGAATCCCTCTTACTGAAAAATCATCAACATCGATCTCATCTTGTTCATACATTTCAGATTCATCAGTTATAACCATCTGACATCCACTGTTTTGTTCTGGTTCTGGTTTGTCCCAATTCCAAGTGAAAAGTAATTGGTAACAAATTGTAGGATATAATTCTTTGTTCCCTATGGATAAATAGCTTGAAAAGCTCGCAGAAGTAAAAAAAGTGTGAGAGAGAGACAACCTTGTGACCATTCCATGCTAGTTGATACCAGCATGAAAGGGTCGGGTCAAAGGCAAATATAATAATGAATATGAAAATTTTGAATAAACTGATTTGTGTTCGCACAACCCCTACCAAATTTTAAGTTAGGAAAATAATAGCATACCTAGGATTTAATAATGAATATGACATAATTTTCATGCAGCATTCGTCAAGTATGTTTAAAAGCATATTTTTCAAGAAGCTCACAGAAAAAAAAAAATGGAGAAGTCCATCAGGCATCCTTGTGACCATTTCATGCTAATTGGTTTACAAATTAAAATTATATAAACTGAAACAAATCTATTAAGATTAGATGTCAACTAGTAGAATTAAGGTTTTTAAAATACTGAATAAATTTAACATTGTACATTTATTTTATTCGTAAATGTTTGGGTTTTGACAGAAAAACAAAGGAGAAAAGAAGCAAAGTAACTGATGCAAAGAGAATTGAACAAAATTGAAACCTGAAAACTGATTTCATATTAACTTTCATTAAGATAAAAACATATATGTTACATGACAGTTTCCTAATGCATAACTGCTCCCACTAATTGCTTGACTACCATAGCTTAAATTACACACAAAATAAAGCTGACTTATCAGCTATTACATCACATTTGAACATCATTCAAATCAGCAACTAATCTTACTAACTTTAAATACAAATTACAAAAGAACTAAAGCTAGTTACATATGAACAAAATGTTGCTGCTGTACTGGTTGAGCTTCAATGCTTCTCTGCTGTTGCATTGCAGGCCAAAGTTCAACAATAAGCAATAAGCATTAGAAAATAAAGTCTACCTCATCGTGTTGTAATCCCATAAAGTCAAGCTCGTCAAATAAATTACATTAAATAAATATTAAAATAAATTACACTATTAATTATTGTTACTTAATTTTTAATGTGTTTTTGTTTTGGTCACCAAATTGCAAAAAATTTTAATTTCATCACTAACGTTTTTAACTGGTTTTGCTTTAGTCGATCTTTGTTAAATCCTTAATGAAAATGATGATGTGGCATTTTTAATTGGTATAACAACGCAATAAATTATGACAAACAAAACATAAGGGTGGGGCATATAAAGAGAGAGCATATCACTACGTTTAAACATACTTTACCTGGACGGGGTGATCATGGAGTCTCATGGCCTAGGGTAGTGAGTAGTGACATCCATTGCACTCGGGAGGAAACGATCTACACAGCTTCAATAGGGTTAAAGGAACAAACCAAAAAAGAATAGAAGAATTATATCACGTTCTAATAACAGAGATATGTGCCTTTAGAACAAATATTATTCAAGTAAGGTTATGATAAGTGTTGAAGTTGGCCAGCATGCTGTCTCTGTTGGACCAGGAACAGCCCGAGCAAGTGAAGCTCTAGTAGCAAATCGAGCTACTATTTGATTTTGTTGATTTTGAACTAATGTTTTGTAGCTTGGTTGATAACAAAACAAATTGTACTTGATGTTTTAGGTGATGATAAGATTTTGTAAGTAAGGTTTTGTAAGTTACAATGTAATTAGTGGAGTTAGATAATGTTTTAGGTATGGATTTCACTTGTGCTGACCAGCTCATGTCTGGTATTTGTATTGGCTTATGCCATTGTTTATTTTTAATGAAATCAATTCAAGTTTCATCATCTAATACTTCTCCATTTCCTTTGTTTTTACTTTCAATTTCTGTTTTGAATTATGTTTTGTTTCTTCTGCAAGTATCGAGCCTTGTTGCTCAAGTCAAGAAATTGAACTTGCTTGCATTTGTTCTTAACACCAACAATTGGTATCTAGAGCTGTAATATCAGTGGACCTGTTATAGTTCAACATTTAAAACGATGGTTTCATCAGGCTTCTCACCAGCTGCACCACCAGTCTTTAATAGAGAGGGCTATCACATATGGGTGGTCAAAATGAAGACCTACCTGCAGGCATTCGACCTATGGGAAGTGGTCAACTCAGATGTCAAACCAGAGTCACTTAGAGCTAATCCAACTGTGGCTCAAATCAGACAGTATGCTGATGAAAGGACCAAGAGGCATAATACCATGTCTTGCATTCAAAACTCTGTGTCAAATGTGATCTTTACAAGGATCATGGCCTGTGAGACACCAAAGCAGGCCTGGGACAAATTAAAAGAGGAGTTCTAAGGAACTGAGAGAACAATGTAGCAACAACTATTGAACTTGAGAAGGGATTTCGAGAACTTGAAAATGAAGAAGCAAGAAACTATTAAACAGTATTCAGATAGAATTATGGCTGTGGTGAACAACATAAGGCTCCTTAGAGAGCAGTTTAGTGAAGCAAGAACAGTGGAGAAGGTGATCTCAACCTTACCTAGAAGGTATGAAGAAAAAATATCTTCCCTCGAAGACTCAAGGGACTTGACCAACATCTCATTGACAGAGCTGATCAATGCTCTTTATGCATAAGAGAAAAGAAGATCCAGTAGACTGGAGGAGCACCAAGAAGGTTCATTCCAAGCAAAAACTAAACCTGCCTCGAGCACCTCTGCCTATAAAGGCAAAAAGGCTTGGAGAGATAAGCCTAACTCAGATGTACAAGAAGAAGGGATCAACGCTGCAGGCATTGCAAAAGACCTGGTCATCCAGAAGCCAACTACTGGTTTAGACCAGATGTGCTGTGCCAACACTGCATAAAGATGGGCCATGTTGAAAAGGTTTGCAGAAGTAAAGGCAGACTAAGGCAGTATCAACCACAATAGCCAAAGGCTAAAGCTCGAGTAGTAGAAGAGGGAAGTGACCATGAAGAGCAAGTTTTTACAATTTCATGCTCATCTACAAAAGAAAAGGCCATAACTCATAGATAGTGGCTGCACCAACCATATGACACCAGATGCTGCCATTTTCAAATCAATTGACAGAAGCTTCAAAACAAAGGTGAAAGTAAGTAATGGCCATTTCATCAAGGTAGAAGGCAGAGGGGATGTGCTGATAAGCACTCCCATAGGCAACAAGGTTGTTTCAAATGTGTTGTTGGTGCCTGAGATCAACAGAAATCTGCTCAGCTACTGGAGAAAGGCTATTCTGTTGTGTTCAAAGGCAAGGAGTGCCAAATCAGTGATCCAAGTGGATCCAAGCTCATGTCAGTCATTATGGCTGATAAAAGCTTTGTTGTTGATTGGACAAATGACTCAGACTCAGTCTACACAACTTCTTTAGATAAATCCAAGCTTTGGCACCAAAGGCTTGGTCATGGCAACTACAGATTGATGACCAGTTAACCAAAGAAGATCTGGTTGAGAACTTCATCAACTCAGTTGAAAAGGAGGAGGTTTGTGAGGAATGTCAGCTAGGAAAGCAAGCCAGGTTGCCATTTTCTTCAAACAAGGCCTGGAGAGCCTTAGAAAGGCTACAGCTTGTGCACACTGATGTGTGTGGCCCCATGAAGACTCAATCATTGAATGGCAGTAGGTATTTCATTCTATTCATTGATGATCACTCGAGATTTTATTGGATTTATTTTGCAAGTTCAAGACCTTAAGGTCTGATAATGGAACTGAGTACACCTCAGTTTAGTTTCAAGTATTTTGTGATGAGGCAGGCATCAAACACCAGCTCACCAACATTTATACTCCTCAACAAAATGGTGTCAGTGAAAGAAAGAATAGAAGTTTGATGGATATGGCCAGGTGCTTGATGTTTGATAAGAATTTGCCCAAAACCATGTGGGCTGAGGTAGTTAACACTGCAGTATACATCCAAAACAGGCTTTCAACCAAGGCTTTGGCTCACAAAACTCCATTTAAGGCTTGGTTTAGGTTTAAACCATCACTGACTCATATGAAAATCTTTGGTTGCATATGTTATGCACATGTTCCAGCTGTGAAGAGGGATAAGTTGTCCAAAAGAGCTTAACCTGGTATTTTGGTGGGCTACAGCACAGTCAAAAAGGGGTATAGGATCTTGGATCCTTCAACAAACATGGTGATTTTAAGAAGGCTTGTGAATCAACCTATAGAAGCTTAGTTGGTTGTTTGCTATACTTGACTGTCACTAGGCCAGGCATCATGTTTGCAGTAAGTTTGCTCTCAAGGTTCATGCATTGTTGCAATGAGAAACATTTTCAAGCTGCAAAAAGCGTGCTCAGGTACATCAAGGGTACCCTGAGCTATGGAATGTTGTATAGCAAAGCTGAAAGCTAGAAATTGGTTGGCTATACTGATAGTGACTAGGCTGGTTTGATGGATAACATGAAAAACACCTCTAGGTATGCTTTCAACCTTGGTTCAACTATGTTTTACTGGATCTTGAAGAAGCAAATAGTAGTTGCTCAATTTACTACTGAAACTGAGTATGTAGCAGCTGCAAGTGCTATCAACCAAGCCATTTGGCTAATAAAAATCATGGCAGATTTGAATGTGCACCAAAGGGAAGCAACAGAGATCTTTTATGACAACCAGTCTGCTGTTGCAATTGCAAAGAATCCAATATTTCATGGAAAGACAAAACACTTCAACATTAAGCTTCATGTTGTCAGAGAAATGGATCAAGCAGATGAAGTGAAACTGATTCATTGCAGTTCTGAGGATCAATTGGCTGATATCCTAACAAAGGCCCTTAGTGTGACAAAGTTTGAGCACTTGAGAATGAGTTTGGGAGTTTGCAGTATGCAAGCCAAGGAGGAGTGTTGAAGTTGGCCAGCATGCTGTCTCTGTTGGACCAGGAACAACCCGAGCAAGTAAAGCTCTAGCAGCAAATCGAGCTACTATTTGATTTTGTTGATTTTGAACTAATGTTTTGTAGCTTGGTTGATAACAAAACAAGTTGTACTTGATGTTTTAGGTGCTGATAAGATGAAAAATCAGCTTGTCCATGAGTGCAAGTAAGGTTTTGTAAGTTACAATGTAATTAGTAGAGTTATGTAATGTTTTAGGTATGGATCTCACTTGTGCTGACCAGCTCATGTTTGGTATTTGTATTGTCTTATGCCATTGTTTATTTTTAATGAAATCAATTCGAGTTTCATCATCTAATACTTCTCCATTTCCTTTGTTTTTACTTTCAATTTCTGTTTTGAATTTTGTTTTGTTTCTTCTGCAAGTATCGAGCCTTGTTGCTCAAGTCAGCAGTTGAACTTGCTTGCATTTGTTCTTAACACCGACAATAAGTGACTCTTGCTCCGTCCTATAAACTCCTCGAACAACTATTATGTTCTTCCGATGTGGGTGTCCATTGTTTCCAAAGATGAAATGGCAGAGCAGTTTTAATGAGAGCTAGTGGGCTTATTTTTTAATGGCTTTGATTGATGTTTTTGTTTGGACTGTATAATTAATTGGGCAAGGCAAATATCAGTTGGTTTCGATACAATTATAAGTATTTACCCTCCAAAAGGAGCCTCCCATAAATTCCAAAATGGTCACAGATAAGACTAGAGGAGATAAAGGAAGGCATAAATTGTTTTTAGCTGAAAACAGAATAAATCTAATAATTCAATGTTGAAATATGTCGGTCAAAATAAAGAGATTTTAAGTTGTTGACAGCATCAGCTTCCAACTGATGAGCCACTCCATTTCCTATGAAGAGGCTACCTGTAACAGCGTTTTGGACTCAAAGGCAAGTTGATAGCTGCCGGTTTTGTGGAACGTCACCGGACAGACAACTAGGCCTGCTCACTTCTACAACTTTCCTTGAACTGCTGCCAATACCATATCTAGAAGAACTGAGTCTTCTATTATCTTTCCTATCATATCCATTAAAGCAGCTACAATCTTCCTATTCAAAATTATGTCACCTGCAATTGGGCTTTGAAACTCTTTTTTCTGAATAAACAATTAATTAATTAATTTAAAAATTAATGTAAGATATTAATCCATAAGATGTTTTAATTATGGTAAATGTAAAATATAATATATTTTAAGAAATTGTGGACGTCAACAATTCCCAAAGTAAAGATAGAAACCTTTGCAAAAGTATACAAACAGAAATTTCTTCCATGTAATGTAAACCTTACAGTTTGCGACTTCTTCTTTAGTATTTAATGGCTTACCTGCCAATATTGCATAGTTGGAAAGATTGATTGCTTCTTCATCTTTTGACCTATATCAATCCACAATAAGAGGACTAGTGTTATAATATCCAAAAATTTTCATGTGCAAATTCACCAACATGCAATGTGCTGTGCAGGAAAAATTATACTAATTTTGTCCATAGCAAACTAAAAGTTCCTTCTGACATAGTTGAAATCCCATGTCGAGAGGGCAAGCCAAGGCTAAGGCAGAGATGCATTATAAAAGAAATATCAAGACGAGTTCAAGGTCATACCTTTCTCGGCCTTTTGGCTAAGATCAAGTGTAGTATCTGTTCTTATCAGTTTAATATCTGATACGTGGATCATTGATCCACATGATATTAAATCAATATTTTTAGGGGGAGAGCTCATTGACAATAGCTTGCTATTGGGGTCCTCGAGTGTCGTCTTTGTTTTGCACTACTGCATTCTTCTGGCACACCCCTCCGATTGTAGTTTTAACCTTTTCAACCAATAGAAGGTAGCTTCTTATTCGGATTCTATTAATAATTGAGGTGTAAATCTGTCTAAAGACAATATTACAAGGGTTAATGTACTTCAGGTTTAGTCCAAACCATAGGGCTATAATTTCTCACTATTCAGTTCCTGTTTGCCCTCCTTGATTAGGTTTTAATTGTTTAAAGTAATGGATGGTATGTAATCCGGCTACTAGTTTTAAATTTCTAAAGTTTATTGAAAAATTGTTGTTTCAATTTGTAGGTGGCGCATACATCATTGAAAATCTTATAAGCATATTGTTAAAATGGTAGTTTGAATTTTCACGCTAATTAAACGCAAAGTTTACATATGCATGCACCAAACTAGAGCAGCGAAATGTGTCGACTTTGACTTGAGTTCACAACCCATGAAAGCCAAGTTTCAATAGATATCAGAAGGCTTGGATTTAAAAGGCAATTGAAACATAATGTCAATTTTTGCTGGCAATAGTGGGCACCGAAAGCTACACAGAAGATATCCTCTTTCAATTGAAAAGCCTTATTAAATGTGGCTGTTGACTTGAAGGTCATGTAAACTAGTATAAATAGGCTTTAGTTCTTAGCTATGAGATACATCAACTTTGAGAGTGAATTAGCTAGTGAATGGCTAATTGAGAGTAATTGTATAATAGCTCTTGGGAATTTTTCGGGGGCGAGTTGTAAGCTTTTCAGATTGTGCTTTGAGTGTCAAAACACTTGTAATCTTCATCTTCTTGTTGTAGTGAAATTTCTTGTTGTCTCTATTAATAGAGGTAGGCTTTAAAGCTGAACCACGTAAATTTTTATGTCTATTTATTTATTCTTTTTCGCACATTATTTATTATGGTGTGTTCTATTTATTCTTGATAAAATTATTTGTGGTCGTATTGACGTAGTTAATCTGATCCATCCTCAACAAACTAGTATCAAAGCTTTATTTCGAGTATTTTTGTGGTATTTGCAAAGTGGTTGTGCTCGTGACTTATTTTTGTTGCTTCCGTTGTCACTTTAAAAATTGATATGGCTACAAGTGTATCATCAACTAAATACTAAGTCCAGGAATTCACTAGGAAAAATAGTTTCAATCTATGGCGCATCAAGATGCGGGCGATGTTGATTCAACAAGTATTGCTTAAAGCGTTGTCTGGTAGAGACAAATTACCAAACACGCTTTCGGAATAGCAAAAGGATGAGATATTGGAGAAAGAACATAGTGTTATTCTACCATCTTTAGGCAATGAAGTAGTACGAGAGGCAGTTGAAGAGACCACAACGTCCAGTTTGTGGCTCCGGTTAGAGAGCAAGTACATGACGAAGTCATTGATGAACCGACTCTACCTCAAGCAATGACTCTACACCCTAAAGATGGAGGAAGTTTCACCTATTTCACAACATCTTGACAAGAGGACATTCAAGCAAAACTCATCCTAGATCGCTGTCCAATAAAAGAATATAGTGTTATTACTTTAAGAAGTTTGGGCACATAAAGAAAGATTGTCTAAAGAAGAAGGACAAAATAGAATCGCAGGAGCAGCAAAATGATCATGCAAATTTGGTTGATGTAGAAATTTCAAATGATGTCGAGTTCATTTTGGCAGTATCCGACTCCACGCTGGTGAAAGGTGGATTCTTGATACAACCGCTATATTTCACATTAGCAAATTCAAGGATTTATTTTCAGCATATGAGAAGTGTGCTGGTTCAGTGTTAATGGGAGATGACCATGCATGCCAAGTCATGGGGATTGGCATAATTTGTATAAAAATGTTTGATAGTTTTGTCAGAACCTTATCAGATGGTCGACATATTCCATAAATGAAGAAAAACTTAATTTCCTTGATTACTTTAGACAAGAAAGGCTTTTGATACTCCGGTATAGGTGGAGTGTTGCGCAGAAGCGTGTAAAAGAGTAAAATTATTGTACTAAAAAATCACACTAAGTTCAATTCCCAGGAAAGAGAGGTGGATCACGAGGATCGCTTAAGTACCAGGTCTTTCCTAGCCAGAATATCCCTCTATCGTAATTTAATAGCACAATAAATCACTACAATCACACTCACAAAATATGCAGAATAAACAATAAAGAACACAAGAATTTTAACGAGGTTCAGCAAATTTTGCCTACGTCCTCGGGCACTACCAAATATATTTCACTCCAAAATACAAGTGAAAGTTTACAAATAAGGAGAGAGAAGAATGCCTTAAGTAGAGAATGGCATTTGTGGGATGATGAAAATGAGAAGTAGCTAGGCCTATTTATAGTTGAAGCTTAAGGATCAACTTGCAAAGTCCCTATATAATTAGGGACCAAAATTGCAATTATCCCTAGCCAAATTTCAACCCAAAAATCTATGCCTTAAATGCTTAGATTTTCGGTGCCCAATTTTCTGACACAAATATCTTTGAAAAGTCAAAGATTATAGGTTGCCAATAATCTCCACCTTGAAGATTTGATTAGGATAATCTTATCTTCACACAATTCTTTTTGCCTTCGACAACAATACTTGATAGTGCATTCTTCAACTGTTAAACATGCAGAATATTGATCAAGTTCAAACAATGTTCGAACTTGATTGTTGTTACCACCTTGGTCATCATATCTGCGAGATTATCTGCAGTCTTAATCTTCTGAAGACGAATTTTCCCCTCATCAATAGTTTCCCACACAAAATGGAATCGTACGTCGATATGCTTTTTACGTGCATGATAGACTTGATTCTTTGCTAAATGAATAGCACTTTGACTATCACAGTACACGTCAATATGCTCCTGAACCAATCCCAAGGTTTTAACCATACCTTGTAACCAAATAGCTTCCTTTACAGCATCTGTTACAGCCATGTATTCGGCTTCTGTGGTTGACAACGCAACTGTAGACTGCAGTGTAGACTTCCAACTTATTGGTCCTCCAGCAAGTGTAAACACATAACCGGTGGTTGATATTCGTTTGTCCAAATCAACGCATAGTCGTAATCAACGCACCCAATAACACCTTTACCAAGTGTAGTATCTTGCTTGAACAAGAATCCAACATCCACGGTCTTGAATATACCGTAGAATCCATTTCACGACTTGTCAATGTCCTTTTCGAGATTATGCATATACCGCCACTATACTAACGCCAAAGAAATGTCGGGTCTTGTACACACCATTACATACATCAAGCTACCTTTCGCATTAGAATACAGAACTTGTAACATGTATTCTCGTTCCGTATTCGTCGAAGGAGATAGTTGTGCAGAAAGCTTGAAATGAGAAGCCAACGGGGTACTTACAGGTTTTGTCTGCTCGTTCATGCCAAACTGCTGTGGTACTTTCTTCAAATACTGCTTCTGAGACAAGCTAACTGCCATGAGCTCTATCTCTACATATTTCCATGCCAAGAATCTTTTTAGCTTCACCCAGATCTTTCATCTCAAACTCGAGATTGAGTTGAGTCTTCAATTTCTCAATCTCAACTTTGCTCTTAGATGCTATCAGCATATCATCAACATATAAGAGCAAGTATATGAAAGTTCCTACTTGTAGCTTCTGAAAATACACGCAATGATCAAATTTACTTCTTGTGTACCTTTGCCCTTTCATGAACTGATCAAATCGCTTGTACCACTGCCTCGGAGATTGTTTCAATCCATAAAGCGACTTCGTCAGTTTGCAAACCCAATTTTCTTTATCAGCAACCTTGAATCCATCAGGCTGAGTCATATAGATTTCCTCCTCTAAATCACCGTGTAAAAAGGCCGTCTTCACATCAAGCTGAACTAGTTCAAGGTCATATTGCGCAACCAATGCTAGCAAAATCCGAATAGACAAATGCTTCACAACTGGAGAAAACACTTCATTGTAGTCTATTCCTTCTTTCTGAGCATAACCCTTTGCTACCAATCTAGCCTTGTATCGAATTTCATTTTTACCAGGAAATCCTTCCTTCTTTGCATATACCCATTTGCATCCAATTGCCTTCTTTCCCTTGGGCAGTGTCACCAACTCCCAAGTCCTATTTTTATGAAGAGACTGCATTTCTTCATTCATAGCTTGCTTCCACTTTACACCATCAGGGTTACTTATTGCTTCTGTATAAGTAGAAGGAACATCATCATCTGCAATTGAAAGTGCATAGGCCACTATATCATTAAAGCGAGTAGGCTTACGAATCTCTTTTCTTGGCCTCCTATATGCAATTGAATCTTGTTGCTGTTGAAGTTCTTGGGTCGAAACTTCTTCATCATTTGTTCCTTCAGTATTAGCTGGATCATCATTAACCTTTTCAAGCTCCACCTGCTGCAAAGCGCCACTGGTTTTGTCATCCTTTTGTGAATCCTTGTTCTTCATCATGGTTGATTCATCAAAAGTCACATCTCTACTGAAAACAATCTTCCTTGTATCAGGACACTAGAGACGGTATCCTTTTACTCCACTAGTTATACCCATGAATAATGCTTTCTTTGCTCTTGGGTCTAACTTAGATTCTTTTATATGATAATATGCAGTGGAACCAAAAACATGTAAAGAATCATAATCAGTAGCAGGTTTACCAGCCCACATCTCCATAGGATTTTTTCCATTTATTGCAGCTGGTGGCAACCGGTTAATCAAATGGCACGCATATGTAACTGCCTCAGCCCAAAATTCCTTGCCCAATCCAGCATTAGACAACATACATCGAACTTTCTCCAGTATAGTCCGATTTATACGTTCTGCCACCCCATTCTGCTGTGGTGTATCTCGAACAGTGAAGTGTCACACAATGCCCTCATCTTGACATACTTGTAGAAATGGATCACTTTTGTACTCAGTACCATTATCTGATCGAAGTCGTTTGACCTTTCGACTAGTCTGAGTCTCCACCATCTTCTTCCACTTCAGAAATGCATCCAAAACTTCACTTTTTCTTTTCATTAGATACACCCATACTTTTCTTGAATAATCATCAATAAAAGTAACAAAATAGTGCATACCTCCCAAAGAAGCCACTTTGGTAGGTCCCCACACGTCACTATGAACGTAGTCCAGAATTCCTTCCGTACTGTGAATTGCTGAACCAAATTTTACCCTCGTCTGCTTGCCCAGAACACAATGTTCATAGAATTCCAATTTGCAAGAATTTGCACCTTTCAACAGGCCTTGCTTCGTCAAAGTCTGCAAAGCTTTTTCACCAGCATGTCCCAATCGCCTATGCCATAACCTGGTAGCCTCTGAATCTGCATCTTTTGTAGAAGCTGTTGATGTTGATCCAATATCTGTACTTCCATTTAAATAGTACAGGTTATTTCTTCTAGTGCCTTTCATCACCGTCAATACCCCAGCTACTACCTTTAGTAATCCATCTCTTAAAGTGACTGTGAGCCCTTTAGATTCTAGGGCCCCTAATGAGATGAGATTTTTCTTCAAGCTAGGTACATAGCGAACATCTGTCAAGAATTGGATTGAGCTGTCATGATTCTTCAATTTGATTGTACCTACTCCCATTGTCTTACAAGCACTGTCATTGCCCATAAAAACAACTCCACCTTCTAGTTCTTCAAGACTAGAAAACCAGTCCTTATTAGGACACATATGGTAAGTACATCCCGAATCCAAGATCCACTCATCCGTATGACATGTCATTGCCATACCAACCAAGCTAAAGTCTGACTCCTCATCATGCTCCGCTATACATGCATCAGAAATAGCCTTGCCCTTTTGTAACTTAGGACAATTCTTTTTCTAGTGCCCTTTCTCACGACAAAAAGCACATTCATATTTGGCGGGTCTCCCTTTGGACTTGCCCCTTCTACCAGGTTTGTTACTGTGTGAACGACCTCTTACTGCTAAGGCTTCTGCAGTTGCATCTCTGTGATCTCTTTTATCTTTCTTTCGAGTCTCAGATCTATACAACGCGCTGCAGACTGTATCAAATATGATCGTATCCTTCCCATGAAGCAATGTGGTGGTAAGATGATCATATTCATCGGGAAGAGAATTCAACAACAATAATGCCTTGTCTTCATCTTCAAACTTCTCATCCAAATTTAGCAACTCTGCTAAAATTTTATTGAATGAGTTCACATGGTCATTCATCGACATACCGGGTGCATACGTGAATCGAAAAAGTTTCTTTTTCATATAAAGCTTATTTTCAAGACTTTTTGTTAGAAACTTTTCTTCCAGTGTATCCCACAACTTCTTCGCTGATGTCTCCCTCATGACAGAGTACTTCTGCTCTTTGGCCAAACATAGGCGGATTGTACCACACGCCTGTCTATTGATCTTGGCCCACTCCTTGTCATCCATCTTGTCAGGTTTTTCTTCAAGAGCTATATCCAACTCTTGCTGACATAAGACATCCAGGATCTCACATTGCCACATACCAAAATTATTGGTACCATCAAATTTCTCTACTTCAAATTTTGCATTGGTCACGGTAGTCTTTGTTGATGACGATGCCTCTGCCATTCTTCTCCTCGATCCCAATTACTGTATACGTGAACAGTACCGTCTACGTGAATAGTACTGTGGATGAACAATACCGTATACGTAAATAGTATCGTAAACGGTCGTATTCCCCAAGTACGAATCTAGCTCTGATACTAATTGTTGCGCGGAAGCGTGTAAAAGAGTAAAATTATTGTACTAAAAAATCACACTAAGTTCAATTCCGTGAAAGAGAGGTGGATCACGAGGATCGCTAAGTGCCGTGTCTTTCCTAGCCGAATATCCTCTATCGTAATTTAATAGCACAATAAATCACTACAATCACACTCACAAAATATGCGAATAAACAATAAAGAACACAAGAATTTTAACGAGGTTCAAAGAAATTTTGTCTACGCCCTCGGGCACTACCAAATATATTTCACTCCAAAATACCAGTGAAAGTTTACAAATAAGGAGAGAGAAGAATGCCTTAAGTAGAGAATGGCATTTGTGGGATGATGAAAATGAGAAATAGCTAGGCCTATTTATAGTTGAAGCTTAAGGATCAACTTGCAAAGTCCCTATATAATTAGGGACCAAAATTGCAATTATCCCTAGCCAAATTTCAACCCAAAAATCTATGCCTTAAATGCTTAGATTTTCGGTGCCCAATTTTCTGACACAAATATCTTTGAAAAGTCAAAGATTGTAGGTTGCCAATATGGAGTGCTAAAAGTATTCTCTGGTGCCATGAGTGTCAGCATGGACATTTAGAGCGAAACCTTTATTTCTTGGATGGTTCCACAGTTACAGGTGTTGCAGCAGTGTCATCATCAATTGATCTAGATTCTAGCACCACTAAGTTATGACATATGCGACTTGGGCATATGAGTAAGAGGGGTTTATTTGTCTTTGAGCAAATGAGGTTTGTTGTTTGACTGGTGTACAGGGAAGCTTAATTTCTGTGAGCATTGCATCTTTGGAAAGAAGACTCGAGTCAAGTTTAGCACTGAGATTCACAAAACCAAACGTACGGTGGATTATATCCATTCTTATCTTTGGGGGCCCTTCTCTTACAATTTCAAAAGGTGGTTACAAATATCAATTAACATTTATTGATGACTACTCAAGAAAGGTTTGGGTGTATTTCCTGAAGCACAAGGATCAAATGCTTGTCAACTTCAAGCAATTTAAGGCCTTGATCGAAAATCAAACAGGAAAGAAGATCAAGCGGCTTCAAACTGATAACAACTTGGAGTACTGCTTGGGTGAATTTATTGAGTTCTATAAAAGTGAAGGAATAGTGAAACACCACATTGTTCGCCATACACCATAGCAAAATGGAGTTGCAGAATGCATGAATAGAACTCTCTTAGAGTGATCTCGTTGCATGCAATCAAATGATGGGCTCGACCAAGACTTTTGGGCTAAAACTGCAAATACTGCATGCTATCTAGTAAATAGATCTCCATCTACAACTACTGAGCTGAAGACTCCTAAGGAAGTATGGTCTGATTCTTACCATTATAGGAATTGAAAAAGTTAAAAAGCATAAGGAGGTGATTTTGAAAAAGCTAAAATAGAAATTTGGTGTACATTATAGGAATTGAGATGAGTTAAATGCTTTGTCCGCCTATTATGTCGTTCTTACCATTTTCACTATGTATGTATCGTTCATCCGTTCTTTTCCTTGGATTGAGCATTAAACTAACAAGGAGAAAAGGGCCAAATCATATCTAATGAATACCATTTTTTACTATGTAGTCTCTACTTCAATAAAATTTGTTGTTTAGGGAACAAATCCTTTTCAATCAATTTGTTCAAATAAGTACTTTTATTATGAATTAAGTAGGATTAGATAGGTTTGTGGTGTTTCTTTCCTTGAAAAAGAGGTTGTATGATGGATTTATACACTTAATAATTTTAAATCGAATTTTATTTAAAAATATATTTTAATATTAAATCACTTAATAATCTTAAATCGAATTTGATTAGAAAAGGGATTTCAATCTTAAATTAGTGATTTAAGAAAATATCACTTGAATTCAAGTGTATTATTCATGGTAACAATGAGTATACTTTTTATATTTATGGATATTTTAAAATATCAATATTTGATATTGAGAAGTATTTAACATATCACTATAAAATTAAGAACAATGTTGATAAAAAAAAAACTATTATTATTGACAGAAATTAAGATTGGGAAATGTTAATAATTAGTGTTTAGAAGTATTGAAAGGTAAAAATGTTCTAAATCTTTATGCCCACAATGCAACCTGAATCCCACATTGCTAGCGTATGGTAAACAAAACATAAAGGGTGGTGTATAAGGAGAGAGGATAGAGCAACATTAAAACATACTTACCTGGACGGGGTCAATGAGTGATCAGGAAGACTCATGGCCTAGAGCAGTGACCTCCATTGCAGAAATTTCTATTTGATCATCAAACTACACAAATTTCTAATTTTATCACTATCGTTTTTAATTGATTCTGTTTTAGTTACTCTTTGTTTAATCCTTAATGAAAATGATGAAAATGATGGTGTGAAATTTTTAAAGAATATAACCACACAATTAGTCCACATCCCTAGTATATGATAAACAAAACGTAAGGGTGGACCATATAAAGAGAGAGCATATCACAATGTTTAAACATCCCTGTACGGGGTGCGGCATATAAACGGAGTCGATGGGTGATCATTGAGTCTCATGGTCTAGGGTAGACAGTAGTGACCTCAATTGCAGTCGGGAGGAAACGATCCTCTACACAGCTTCAGTAAGGTTATGACCAGAGATTCGTGCCTATTGAACAGATACTGTTCAAGTAAGGTTATGACCAGCGACTCTTGCTCCGTCCTATAAATTCCTCGGACAACTGTTATGTTCTTGCGATGTCGGTGTCCATTGTTTCCAAAGATGAAATGGCAGAGCAGTTTTAATGAGAGCGAGCTTATATTTTAATGGCTTTGATTGATGGTTCTTTTTGGACTATATAATTAATTGGGCAAGGCAAATATCAGTTGGTTTCGACACAATTATAAGTATTTACCCCCAAAGGGAGCCTCCCAGAAATTCCAAAATGGTCACATATAAGACTAGAGGAGATAAAGGAAGGCATAAATTGTTTTTAGCTGAAAACAGAATCTAATAATTCAATGTTGAAATATGTCGGTCAAAATAAAGAGATTTTATGTTGTTAACAACATCAGCTTCCAACTGATGAGCCACTCCATTTCCTATGAAGAGGCTACCTGTAACAGCGTTTTGGACTCAAAGGCAAGTTGATAGCTGCCGGTTTTGTGGAACGTCACCGTACGGACGAACTAGGCCTGCTCATTTCTACAGCTTTCCTTGAACTGCTGCCAATACCATATCCGGAAGAACTGGGTCTTCCATTATCTCTCCTATCATATCCATCAAAGCAGCTACAAATCTTCCTATTCAAAATTATGTCACCTGCAATTGGGCTTTGAAACTCTTTTTCTGAATAAAAAATTAATTAATTTAAAAATTAGTGTAAGACATTAATTCATAAGCTGCTTTAATTACGGTAAATGTAAAATATAACATATTTTAATAAATTGTGGACGTCAACAATTCCCAAAGTAAAGATAGAAACCTTTGCAAAAGTATACAAACAGAAACTTCCATGTAATGTAAACCTTACAGTTTGCGAATTCTTCTTTAGTATTTAATGGCTTACCTACCAATATTGCATAGTTGGAAAGACTGATTGCTTCTTCATCTTTTGACCTATATCAAGCTGCAAAAAGAGGACTAGTGTTATAATATCCAAAAATTTTCATGTGCAAATTCACCAACATGCAATGTGCTGTGCAGGAAAAATTATACTAGTTTTGTCCATAGCAAACTAAAGTCGAAATCCCATATAGAAAGCGCAAGCCAAGGGTAAGGCAGAGACGCATTATAAAAGAAATATCAAGATGAGTTTAAGCTCATACCTTTCTCGGCCTTTTGGCTAAGATCAAGTGTAGTATCTGTTCTTATCAGTTTAATATCTGATACGTGGATCATTGATCCGCATGATATTAAATCAATATTTTTAGGGGGAGAGCTCATTAACAATAGCTTGCTATTGGGGTTCTCGAGTGTCGTCTTTGTTTTGCACTGCTGCATCGTTCTGGCACACCCCTCCGATTGTAGTTTTAACCTTTTGAACCAATAGACGGTAGCTTCTTGTTCGGATTGTATTCATAATTGAGGTGTAAATCTGTTTAAAGACACTCCTTTAAGGGTTAATGTACTTGAGGTTTAGTCCAAACCGTAGGGCTATAATTTCTCATTATTTTCATCTGCATTACTTAGTTGCTGTTTGCCCTCCTAGATTAGTTAATTGTTTGAAGTAATGGATGGTATCTAATTTAATTTCTGAAGTTCATTGAAGAATTGTTGTTTCAATTTGTAGTTGGCGCATAGAATTGCCGTTCAATCATTTAATTGGCTTTTCAGTTCTACGTTCTAATCATTTAAATTGAACCTAGAAGCTATTTGATTTTAAATTTTCACTGTTTTACGATAATAGAAACAATGCTTAATATTTGTATATAACATTTACATGGCTTCACACACATGGTGCCGTGTTCTTCAATTAAATACCACGTAATCGAGATGGAGTTTGGAACTTGTACACTAAGGCTGTTGTCTTTGTGAAGCTGATGGAGGATCTTCCTCAATTGAGTGAACTTAGGGTTCTAAACTCGGAGGTATTGGAGTTGGATAAATGCTTGACTAATCTCAGAGGAAGACTTGAAGGCAACGAGTGTCTTTATGGTGGCATTCTTGTGAATGTGTCATGGTGTTGTTCCGCAACGCCAACAGCATGGCTAATGCCGAGTTTTGATCGTGCTCGTGTGTTTTGCGTGGTGGTGATTTTTCTCTAGTTGACTTTTAGAGCTGTTTTATGTGGCTTGTTTTATATGGTTTACTGGTGTTTTCTGGTTTTATTTTGGTGTATCGTTTTGGTTGGGTTATTTTTTTATGTTGTTTTATCTTTGTAATCCCACTGTTTTCAGTGGTTGTTTTATTTTTAATATAATCATTTTGATGGCCGAGCAAAAAAAGTAGTAAAAAAAATTTAATGCCAGGCTTTAAATTTCAATTTCTTAAAACATTTTCTTTTACAATTTGAAGTACTAAACATGGCGCTCAACATCCACCTCAACTCATTTGCATCAGCAATGACCTCCATATTTGATATATTTTTAATTGATGATAAAGTATTATTATATTTATATTTTAAATTTAATTTTTACTCAAATCATGTTTTAGCATTTTACTTTGTAACTTATAATTATTTAGAAAAATTGAAACTTCAAAATAATTCAACCACTAAAAGTGGCTGACTTGAATAGAAGACAAGTAAAAAAATCATATGTATCGTATTTTTATAGTATTATTATTTAATATAGGTAAAAAGTTTTAATTACACATTTATTCATTTAATTTTCTTGTGAAGTTAAACAAAAAAAAAAAAAAAAACTACGCTAGAAGCTAAACAAGGATACAACAAAATACACAAAATTAGGCTATTATAATCCCACATGTACTGGACAATAACTCAGACAAATCTTGCACCTGCTATAAAATGGAGCTAAAAAGGTCTGGTCAAGCCATCTTTGCGCTTGGGGCAATGACGCAGCTAGTGAGGTTTTAACCGAGGCGCGTCTATTGCTGGTTGAAAACTATTTCCAAACCCCCTCTTAGGCCTGGGTTCTGCCCTGGCCTTTGAGAATTTCTGGAAGGGTTCCCTTCGGGGTAAAACCCTACAATTTCTAGTTAATTACTTTGCTCTTCTTTTCCCCTTAAAATTAAGATGGAACAATTTGTTTATGAAATTAAGGTGTTCAAAATATTTGAAGGATTTAGCATTTTAATATTTATTTTATTTGTAAGAGATTAGTATTTAAAAATACAGACAATAGCAATTCAAATAATCAAATGAGAGATTGTGATAAACTTGTTGAGCAAGGTTATGAAAATGGAGTGTAGGAATACACCTTCTAAGTTAGATGAAAATAGCACTTAAATTCGGTCTATTGAAATATATAACTTTAATAAATTCGGTGTTTAAAATTTCTAACTGATTTAACATAGTAATTACTACCAGAGATAATAAAAAGAAAACGTAAAATAGAATAGAAAAAGCAGAAACTAAAATTAACGAAAGAGCAATAAAAATTGAGAATTGGAAAAGAAGAATAATAAGTATTACATGGCTAACAAACCTCTTGGCCAATGATAAGAAAGTTGTAAGCTTGATTTATTGTGAGAACTTGATGAGGTGTTAAGCAACTATGAGAGGTTGTGATAAACTGGTTGAATAAGGTTACTGGAATGAAGTGTAAGAATACACATTCTAAATTCAATCGTATGGATGGAGTATGGCTCGGATTATATGGATGGAGTAAGCTTGGTTTCAATTCACTTTCTTATGAGTTGCACCATTTTTCCCTCTTTTCATGGCTTCATACTCTTCTATAGGTTGTTTGTTTAGGGAACTTGGGTCTTTCTTCTGAAAACATGCATAACATTTTAACCTTGATGAGATTCCTAACCTTGTTTTCCAAAGTAGAACGATTGTTTGTTGAGTTTCAATAATTTTTATAATTGTAACGATCCGGTTTCTAGTGGTGTCGAAAAAGACGGGTTTGAGACTCCATTTCCGTAAACCAATCCCGTAAATATTATTAAATACTTACAAAGTTATTATATAAGTGAATTGAATTTTGGATAAGTAATTTAGTCGAAATTGTGTTTAATTAAGGTTTAGTGACTAAATTCTAAAGTCCAATCACTATAGATTTTTAATTAAGAAATGACTTGAGGACTAGCATTGTAATTAACCAAAGATCCAAAATAGCAATTAAATCATATTTAAATGAAAAATAGTGAACGGTAAGATTATTTAGTCACTAACCTAAGTTAATTAAGGTTAAATTAGTTAAAACATAAGTAATTAAACTAAATTACAAATTAATCCTATTATAAATAAGACAATTTGGTGGAATGAAAGAGGCTTTCTGTCATCTTCCACCTACAAACCATGAAGAGAAAAACAAAAGCTTCCAAGGGTTTTCAAAGTTTTGGTCACTAATTAGATGTTACAATCAAGTCATTTTCTTGTAATTTTTTATGTTTTTGAGGTCATGGGAGCTTGATTTAGCTTACCCATGTACCAATTTGTAAAACTGTTAAAGTTTTAGAAAGTTGTCATTGTTGATTTCTTGAAGTTTTAGGTGTTAAATTGATAGATTTTAAGTTTAGATGTGAAAAAAGGACTGAATTGTAAAGTTAATTTATAACTTTGTACATTAGGGACTAAACTATATAAAATATTAAATTGGCAGTAGAAATAAGAAATAGGAGGTCTCTAATAGGCATTAGTGAAATTAGATTTCAATTGAGCTTTAAATTGAAAGTTAGGTTAGTCTCGGCTTCTGGACTAAATTGGATAAATTGTAAAATATGTGTGACTTTGTAATTATTTGTGATTTGAGCTGGAATTTAATATTATGTATTGTCGGGCTATTATTCGTAGCAAAATACGATGCGGGAACGTCAATAGGGAGAGGAAAGATGAAAGCCGATGACGAGTAACTCGTGTGTTCGATTTTTATTTCTATGATTTGATTAATTTCAATTGTTGCATAGTTACCTTGTTTTGCATGTTATGGTAATGACGTGAGTTAAAAATGATTAATCAAACTGAACTAATACGATGTTGGTTGATTATCAAGATAAATGATAAAATTGAATAAAATTAAAAATAATATCACTTGATGAAAATACGAAATTTTGATCCCTCAACTTTCTTAAAATTACATTTTGACCTTAAATTTTCCTAAAATTACATTTTAACCTTGAAAGTTTTGCGTCCTCTACAGCTTGGTCCTTCTGGGTATGTCAGACCACCCCAATCAGCATCCGGGCGTGCACTGCCACCTTCAGCTACTTCGATAGTCGGCCTAGGCTCATGATGCCTTCCACTGCCACCTGAAGACAAAGGAAAAGAAGACAAAATCGGTAAGATAAAAAGGGAAAAAATGAGAGGGAGGGTTAGATATCAATAAAAACAAAGCAAAAACAAAAAAAATACAACAAACAGCTCCAAAAGCCGCACCCCACTGCCACCGCAACCATCACTCTTCCGTCGCCTGCACTGCCACACTACCACAATCACCGAACCAAGCAACCAAGCCATGATAGAGAAAAAAGTAAAAAAATAAAAAAAGAGCAGCAAAGAACAACAAAAAAATAAAACAAGAAAGGGAGTAGGAGCCATGACCACCGAGGATGAGCACGGGCAGCGGCACCTTTCAATTTGGGACTGTCAAAATTGGAGAGAAAGGGAGAGAAGAAAAGAGAAAAATAAGGGAAAGAATAAAAGAAAAAAAGAAGGGGGAGGGAAGAAGGGGATGTTGGCGGCTGAAACACCATAGGCCAAGGAGACGGCGGTGGCGGTGAAGGAGGCTAGGGTTTGAAAAAAAGAAAAAGAAAAAGGAAGAAGAAAGAGATAAAAAAGGAAAGAAAGAAAAAAATAAAAAAATATAGTCGGGACAACCCGACACAACCCATCCGATCCGGATCTGACCAGGATTTGACCCGATAGCAGCCGGCAGCACCTCTAATAGGCCCAAATCCACCAGACCTAGCAGCTCTGTCCAAAGAAGCAGCCAAGTCCTAACAAAGAAGCCAAGACCCAACAAGCGGCGACAACCTGAGTAGGCGTGCCAACAAAGAGCTCAAGCGCGTAATAAAGAAAAAGAAAAAAAAAAACAACAAAGACCTAGATTCTAAAGCCCAACTGTAATAGCCAATAAAGACAGCCAATTTACCCCAAAGCAGCCTGTGCCCAGAGAGTGCCGAGCAAGTCGGTTCAAGAAGTCCAACAAGAGAAAAAAAGAAAAAAAGATAAAGGGAAAAGAAAAAAAAGAGTCGTGTAGCCCGATTCGGTCAAAACCATAACTTTGGGTTTTCGGTAAACTTTCGATCTTTTTTATTTTATTTATTTAGTCTCTGTATTTAAATATTATTCCATTTTAATTAAATTAGCATTTTCATGGCATTTTTGAAATATTATTTTGTTTATTCCATTTTATAATTTTAAATTTAAATAATTTCAACAAATAAGGCAACTAATCGATTTGACATTAAGCCGTTGATTTCATCGCTATGTTGGGTGAATATACATGAGCAAAAAAAAAACCAAGAAAAAAATAATAAATAAAATTTAAAGTCTAATAAAAACAGTCCAAATACATGAGCCTAATGTGGCCCAAACCGTTTTTAACCCAAATTAGCCTAAACCTATGCCCAATATTCTAGCCTAAACCAGAAGTCAGAAACCTTAGCAGCCTCCACACACGCCAATTAGTACCTGTACGTGCCACGCCGCAGCCACCAAGACCTTCGTCCTCACGTGCCGAGCCTTTACCCTCGCGCGCGCCTTCCCACGTACGCCACCGTTACGTGCCACGCCTCCATGCGCTGCGCCGAGCCGCGCCACGTCGCCATGCGGCCTCTGTATACCTGCAAGAAGGACAAACAAACGGAAAAGGCATAGAAAGCAAGCAAAAAGAATTGAAACCGCCAGCAAATTAGAAAATAGGAAAAGATAAGAAATTGTAAAAAAGGGGATTCGGGGGGGATTTCATTTTTTTAATCTCGGCCTATAAAACAAGGGCAGAGCTTTTTTTGTAAGGGGACAGAGAGAAAAAAACGCACAAAAAAACACACGCATTCGAAATACAAAAATTTTTTGAAAGATCAAAAAGGTGATTTCTGGGTTTCTTTCTTCTTTGGCTGATTTAGTTTCATTTTCCGTATTTCTTTTTCTGATTTTTGAAGCTCATTAACCTTTGGTTAAAAGAAACAGTAAAAAAAAAGGGGAAACGTACCCGGTGGCCGGACCTTTGCTCTCTCTGTAGTTATCAGAGTTGCAGCGAGGGGAGAGGGCTCTGAGGTGACGTTTCGTCGAAGTGGCGCAGAGGTTTTAGTTTAGGTTTTTTTTTCCTCTGATGAAATGTTAGGCTTTTAGGTTTTTTTTTTAGTTTTAGCAGTAGGTTTTAAAACGTCGCCGTTTGTAGCTAATGCGATAGCTTCAAATCGGAGTCGTCTGGTGGCCCTCGACCTGCACGGTGACCCGACCCAGGGGAAGGATCCGCGTGTTTTGGGTTTGAGGGGATTTTTGCGCACTTAGTCCTTTTTTTTATGATGCATTCAAATAAACCTTTATATTTTGTTTAAATTTGGCCGTGCATTTTGTGTTCATTCCGTTTTGGCCCGCACAAAGACACTGCGTTTTGGGGGTATGGGAAATATTTCCCGTTTGGTCCCCATGTTATCCGCATGTCGCGCTTTGACCCCCCATTTTATTCTATTTTTGACATTTTTCCTTTGATTCTGTTTGATTTCTAATTTACTCCCAATTAATTCATCTTAATATTTTTTCTATAAATTCATCACTTAATGCTATAAATCTATTATATTTTTAGATATCATCTTAATATAATTTATGCATACCTTTTTGTTTGTTTTCATTCATGAATGCATATATATATAATAAACTTTAAAATTTTTTTAATAATGCTTTATAATTTTATATATATACGTATTGGAAATACCTTTGTTATTCTTATGATCTTATGGGTTGTTTAATTTTGGTAGCATATATATATGTTTGCATTATATGTATCGTTGTTTAATCATGCTCTTTTTGTAAGAATTGATTTTTTATTAAAGCTTCATAATCGTTTTATGATCCTAAAAAAGGGGGCTTGGCGTTCATAGATTCCCGAGAGAATTGTGCCCTAACTTACTGGGCTTCGATTCTTATCGATGAACTTAGATAATCAAGCGCCCATTTTATAATAAAAAACCTCCAATTATTAAAACAAAATTCTTAAGATTTCAAAATGTTAGATCCTAACTTACTGGATATGACATTTTGTTATCTCGATTTTAAAAGAATAAAGGCAATGTCGGTTGTTTAAGAATTTCGAGGGATTAAACCCTAACTTACTGGGTTCGAATTTCTCGATTGACTTAAATAATCGAATCTCCTCTTTAAATCACGTGATTTTCTAAAAAAGGGAACAAATCTAATTTCAAAGATTGAATTGTTATACCCTAACTCATTGAGTGTGGCAATTTATCTCTGCGAAACGAGTACATCTTATTGCTCAACTTGGTTTATTCAAATTTGAAATTAAAAAGGGTTGTATTTTTTTAAAATCTTTTCAAAAGTTTCAACATTAAGACATCAAACAATCAATTCGGTACTGATTTTGGGCGTTACGAGGGTGCTAACCCTTCCTCGTGAGAAACCGACTCCCGAACCTGTTTTCTCAAATCTCGCAGACCTAAAATTTATTTTAATGGTGAACCGGTCACACCTTAATAAAAGACCGGTGGCGGCTCCCACTTTATTTTTAAAGGTCGATCCTTGTTTTTCAAATTTAAAATTGGTTTCGACAGCTATGTTGGGTGAATATCATTGGCTCGTGTTAAATACGGGACACCCTTCTAGAAAATCGAGAAATTCAAAAATCCTCGTGTTTTAATAAAATGTTTATTTTGTAAAATATCAAATTATATTTTAAAGGATATATAATAATATGTAACTTATCAAATTTTTTAACGGATCACGATTAAATATTAAATTGAACTCGTATTTTTAAAAATTAAGACAACGCGCGCTTAACGAGATACCAATTTTGGTCATTACGAGGGTGCTAATACCTTCTTCGTGCGTAACCGACTCCTGAACCCTAATTTTCTCTGAATTTTGACGTAGACCTAAAAACGACTCTTTTTTAAAGAAATTTTAAAAGATAATTTTTCTTTTTTTTAAAAAAGAATTTAATAGGTGTCCGATCACACCTAGAAAAAAATCGGTGGCGACTTATATATATTTTTTAAAAAAATCGAGACTCTGTTTTCAAATTTTCAATAATCACTTCGACTAGCGCTCGTGCCAAATTTTTAGGTCGCTACAGCTGGCGACTCCACTGGGGACATCCTTTTTTCTTTTAGAGTCGAGTCTGATGTTAAATGTTTGTTGTCAAAATTTTTAAAATTCCTTGTTCAAATTAACTTTTAATCATGATCCTTGAATTTTGTTTTTGAAAAGTCATGCATCTGCATCATGTTGTAAATATTATTTTAACTTGTTTTTATCTTTTTGCTTTTTAGCTTTAAATTTTGCTATTTTGGTTTTTAGTAAATAAAAAAACAAAAGGTTTATGAGTTTCTCCCCACACACTGTGCACTTGCATTCTTTCATAACATGAGCCCTCTACCCGAGCTCCGTCCGTTTAAGTGGAAGTAAACGCTACGCCTTCATGAGTTAACTTGTCCCTGCGCACAGGCTAGTGAAATACTTTCGGGTTACATATGACTTATGCTTTTGTGAGTTAACTTGTCCCTCCGCATAGGCATAAGTAAATGTAGTCCCTTGCATTGAACTCGTGAGCCTGTGATGGGTGATGATTGAGGCTCCGTACTAACCTTAGAAGGCGACAGTATGGACAATTCGAGTACCTTTCTAGAACCAAAACCACATATAGTGAATCGTACAAGCCACCCAATTAGAGCCATACCGAACCTCCGTCCGTTGGATAGTTACCAAATAAGCACACGGGAACGTTGTCCTCTACCTTGTTTTTCTTTTACATTTACATTTTTGCGAAGGAATCGGGTCTGTGTAATAGATTTGGGATCGGGTAGATTATCTGATAAGTATGTGGGGTAGGTTTGTTTCGTAGAGCATGATAGGGTAAAAACATGGGTCAGTTTCTCCAAAAAATGCATGATTAAATAGCTTATTTTATTAGATTTATCATGGTTTTTCCTCCGTTTATATTTGTTGTGAGTACTACCTAAGGTTATTTGTCTTCATTTTATTTCTCATCATGCCTCATAGGCATCCTATTAGGAAGGTGTTGATTAGAGGTTGGTTGCCAAAAAAAGGGTTTCTAATGGAAGAGTCAATTACGCAAGTAACCGAGAAAAATGCTGTAGTCTGAGACTGGTCTTTGAGGACTCAGAAAGCAAAAGGGGACAGTTAAAATGAAGGATACATCTCCAATCTTCCCGAGCTTGTGACTTTGAATGTGTAATGCCCCAAAATTTCTAATTTCGTTATTGTAAAAATATAACACAAATATTTGTCAACTTTAGTGGTTATGTGTTCTAGAAGTGTTTGCGAGGTCCCAAGTTCAAGCCTTCGCTTGGGTAAATTTTGGTATTTTGAATGAAGTAGGTCTTACTATTGGGTAAATTACATTAGAATGGGCCTGCTAGTCTAGTGGTTAAATAGTGTGTTATTATGGTGGAGGTCTTGTGTTCGAATCCCTATGTAGGCAAGGGAATTATTTTTTGCTCAGATTTCAGGATAAAGTTGTGTAATAGGGGGATTCTGAGTAGTGGATGTGTAGTGGGAATTAGGGGATAAGATTAAGGGATTTTGGGGGTATCGAGATTTTATTTTCTTTTTTTTCCCATAATCGAATTTTGACTCTCTTTTCCAAAAGAAATATTTTGTTGTCTATTCTTCTCCCTCTCCTCTTGTCAAAATTCTCTGAGTTTTTCCATGTTTCTCTTCCTTTTCTTTTTCTTGATTTTTCCCTAATCCATTTATTTTCCTTCGTTTTCGCACGCGGTTAGTGCTCGTTTCGTTTCGGTAAGTGTTTCTCTTCGTTTCTGTCATGAGTATCTTAACGACTGAAGTGGTAAAGTTTTTTCTCTACAATTTGGGCGTAGGGGGAGGCTTGGACTAGTGAATTCAGTGTTCTCATCTTAACAATAGTTAAACGGAGGGTTATCGTTGGTGGTAAGTTCGGTTTCTGTTCATTCTTGGTTGCCAATTCACTTGTAAATCCATTAAATTGATGTTGAGTATCTTGATTATAGGCTTTGGAGTGCTCGGGGACTATTTTAGCATCAAACAAAACCAGTTGTGTACCAGAAACGCAAAAAAAAAAGATTTGGCGAAAAGTCGAAATTGCTTGCTGTTTGGACAACAGCAGTAGGCTAACTTTGAAAAATCACCATAAATTGTGGAAATCGAATTAGAGGATGAACAAAATAGGGAATTAAATCTTATTGAGTCTAGTTTCTCATAGAAGAAACGGTGTAAGTAATGAAATTGTAAATCGTGAAGTACAATAAACTTTGTGAGACAAGGTCAGATTGAATTTGGATTCCCGTGTTCTGACTTTGGAGAATCATTAAAAATTGGACAAAAATAATTAGGGGTTAAAATTTACATGTTTAAATTTTTAATGAGTCTACTTTCAATAAAAACAAATGAAAACATCATCCAAATTTTGTACTAAGAGATAATTAATTTTTAGCAAAGAATGGATGAAGCTGTCAGACAACAGAACAGGGGTAAGTTTGAAGATTTTACTGTACTTATTGGCTGAACCAAAAATTCTGAAAATTTTATGATAGAAAGGTATTTGAGTTTAGTTTTAAAGACATCAAGCAGATCTTAATTCAGAATTATGTAGCTCAAGATATAAATAATTTAGTAACAGTGACTCAAGTAGATAGCTTTGAAGGAACATATAAGTAAATAGTGAAAACATATATGAATAATTAACTAACACGAGTTACATTAAAAATGGATCACGTGGCCAAGGCCAATTTGGGCCTAGTGGGCCACATAGGCGTGTGAGCCCATTTTTCTAAAAAGTTCTGTAAGGTTGCACGGGTCACCCAAGTCGACTGTGGGCCTACTGTAGGGTCGGTAAGCTTTACTTAGACCCCTATATGTGTGATCTGTCTATCTGATTTCTATACCGAACATGACTTATGATATCTGAATATATGTACTATTAATTGCATAATGGCATGACATATTTTATATGTTGCATTGCGTCGGGGAGGGCTGATGATATTTGGAGGAAGTGTCTGAAAGGCTATTAAGCATGTTATCTGGCAGCTCAGTTGCAACCTTCTGATTATGAGCCGCATTTCGGTACAACATAGTGTATAGGGATGGGTGAGTTGATTTAATCCCCACATGGTGTGTAGGGTTGGACGTAGATGGTGTGTAAAGGCTGGTGGGTAGGATTCTGATTTACTGTATCCGCATTCTGTATCTGATATGGGCCAAGGCCCTAATGTATTTCTCAGACTATATCTAAATGGGCTAAGGCCCAAACTGATTCTGTGATGGGCATGGGCCTTAGACTGTATCTAACTGGATTCTGTTGTTTATCTGTATGCATGTTTTCTGTGGGGATTACACACTGAGTTTGTGAAAACTCACCATTTCTCTGTTAATTTGTACAGGTAATCCTCAGACTTGATGGGTCGATGCAGTAGACGACTCGACGGTGGCCACACGTAAATATTAGACTGTTTTCTGTTAATGCCTAGAATTTATTACTTATTTGGGGTTTTTGATGTATCTTCTAGACTATGGACTGATTGGCTTTAAATTTTGGACTTTATACTATTTTTTATGATTTTTTTAAAAACTGCAACTCCACAAAACACAGTTTTTTTTTCCAAAAACTAAGGTTTTTCGTAAATAGAAACGATTTTTTTGAAATTAATTAGTTACAAAAGATTCCGCGAAGAGATAAGTTTTAAAGCAAATGAACTAGTTTTTTTTCGAATTAAATAAAAGCTAACTTACTGTAACGATTTTTAAACTTGACAATCTTGTTTTCAAATCTCTTTCCGTGTGACATCGCCAGATTCAGCCATAACATTTAGGCCGGGTTTAGGGTGTTACATTTAGTGGTATCAAAAATAGGTTACAAAACTCGGCTGTGGATTTGGGTTTTAAAACTTGGTTTTGAAGATATGATTTTTAAATGGTTTGAAATATTTTTTGACTGAGTATGTGGTACACCGAGTCTCCGGCACCGATTCTGTAAGTGTTCTAAAAACTCTGATAAGTTTTTAAAAATATGAGTAGCATACTCTAAAACTACTATAGGTAGTACACTGTATTGAGAACACTGTAGATAGTGTATACTGAAAACAGTAGCGAAACTGAAAACTGTAGTAAGACTGCGATTCGTGATAACAAACTCTAAAATTTCTGATACTGTTTTACATAAAATATCTACTAATAGATATAAAAAATGTAACTGATTCATAAAATTGTTAACACATATAAGCTACAAATTCTATGATGAGTGCACGAGGTATCTGCAGATAGAGTACTAGAGGCCGAGGTAGAAGCCGTAGAGGGGCTCGAGCTGAGTCCTCGTCGTTAGGCAACATGTCAAATCTGGATACAAGCGAGACGTCGATTTCACCTGCTACAGAGATTGGGTCTCATGATCGCATGGCCGTGGACGACGCCTTGTCCCAGGCTATGCTGAGGATATTAGAGATGGTTGTTGGGCCCAACACTGGATCTGGGGGCCGAGGGTCGGTTACGGAACAACTCTGGTCCAATGGGGCTGAGCTATCCAGGGGCCGAGTACTGGATGGAGGCCACGGAAAGAATCGTAGACGATCTGGACTTTACCCTTGAATAGAAATTGAAAGGGGTTGTTTCCTTACTTCGCGATGAAACATACCAATAGTGGCTGACCGTTAAGAAGGGATTTCTATAAGCCTGCTTTTCAAGTTAAATATGTGGGGGCAAGCTACATTGACGCTAGAAGACATGAGTTTCTGAATCTCACGTAAGGGGATCATTCAGTGGCCGAGTATGATACCGAGTTTCTAAGATTAAGCCGCTATACGCGAGGCATGGTGGCGACTGAATATAAGCGTTGTATCCTCTTCGATGATGGACTCAAGGATAGTTTGAGAGTTTTGATAGCTTCGCAGAGGAAGCGTGACTTTTCAGCACTGGTAGATAAGGCAAAGATCACCGAGGAGGTGAAGCGCGCTGAGCGCCAAAACTGGGATAAGGAGAGAGGAAAGAATAATAGGGATTTAGAGCCATCGAGTTCTGCGATGAGGCCTAAGAAAAAAGGTTAGATCTGGTGGGCCAGTTAGAGTTGGGGCCCTTGTTGCTCCTCTTCGGATCACGCTTTATGGGCATTGTAGAAGACGCCGTCGGTAAATGTTGGAGGACGACTGAGGCTTGTTTAAGATGTGAGTCTCTCGAGCACCGTGTTCGAGAGTGTCCGCTGAGGGCCGATCAGGTGCAAGCTACGGATTCTGGTACTGCACAGCCACCGGAGGTAGTTCAGTAGTCGCCTAGGGGTCGTGGTCAGGCTAGGGGTGGTAATGGTGTGGGTCGGGGACAAAGAACACCGGGCAGAGGTGCTGGACAAGCTGAGGCGAGATAGCCGGCCCTAGTTTATGCTGCTCGTCGTCGAGAGGATAGAGATGCTTCGAACGTTATCATGGGTACATTTCTTATTTTTTATATACCTTACACTGCGTTGATAGATATAGGATTTATGCTTTCCTATGTTGCCTGTTCTGTTTGCAAAAACCTAGGGATTTTGGTTGAGAGTACTTCTAGTGAGGTGATTGTGCTGAGCCCGCTAGGACTATCTGTTAGAGTTAGCAAATTGTACAGGGATGTTCCTTTAGAGGTTCAAAGGACGGTATTTTTGGCTGATTTGATAAAGCTTCCGTTTGGGGAGTTCAATATGATATTGTGGATGGACTGGTTGATCTGGACTTTACCCTTGAATAGAAATTGAAAGGGGTTTTTTCCTTACTTCGCGATGAAACATACCAATGGTGGCTGACCGTTAAGAAGGGATTTCTATAAGCCTGCTTTTCAAGTTAAATATGTGGGGGCAAGCTACATTGACGCTAGAAGACATGAGTTTCTGAATCTCACGTAAGGGGATCATTCAGTGGCCGAGTATGATACCGAGTTTCTAAGATTAAGCCGCTATATGCGAGGCATGGTGGCGACCGAATATAAGCGTTGTATCCTCTTCGATGATGGACTCAAGGATAGTTTGAGAGTTTTGATAGCTTCGCAGAGGGAGCGTGACTTTTCAGCACTGGTAGATAAGGCAAAGATCACCGAGGAGGTGAAGCGCGCTGAGCGCCAAAACTGGGATAAGGAGAGAGGAAAGAATAATAGGGATTTAGAGCCATCGAGTTCTGCGATGAGGCCTAAGAAAAAAGGTTAGATCTGGTGGGCCAGTTAGAGTTGGGGCCCTTGTTGCTCCTACTGGGATCACGCTTTATGGGCATTGTAGAAGACGCCGTCCAGGTAAATGTTGGAGGACGACTGAGGCTTGTTTAAGATGTGAGTCTACTGAGCACCGTGTTCGAGAGTGTCCGCTGAGGGCCGATCAGGTGCAAGCTACGGATTCTGGTACTGCACAGCCACCGGAGGTAGTTCAGTAGTCGCCTAGGGGTCGTGGTCAGGCTAGGGGTGGTAATGGTGTGGGTCGAGGACAAAGAACACCGGGCAGAGGTGCTGGACAATCTGAGGCGAGATAGCCGGCCCTAGTTTATGCTGCTCGTCGTCGAGAGGATAGAGATGCTTCGAACGTTATCATGGGTACATTTCTTATTTTTTATATACCTTACACTGCGTTGATAGATATAGGATTTATGCTTTCCTATGTTGCCTGTTCTGTTTGCAAAAACCTAAGGATTTTGGTTGAGAGTACTTCTAGTAAGGTGATTGTGCTGAGCCCGCTAGGACTATCTGTTAGAGTTAGCAAATTGTACAGGGATGTTCCTTTAGAGGTTCAAAGGACGGTATTTTTGGCTGATTTGATAAAGCTTCCGTTTGGGGAGTTCAATATGATATTGTGGATGGACTGGTTGGTCAAGCATCGTGTCAGTTTGGACTGTGCAATTAAGAGGGTCGTTTTGAGAACTGAATGGGATAATGAAGTAGTTGTGATTGGGGAACGTCGGAATTACTTAGCTAACGTGATCTCTGCACTAGTAGCTGAAAAATTGGTTCACAAGAGATGTGAGGCGTATTTGGCCTACGTAAGTGTTTCGCTTCTTGGAACTCTACTTTTAAGGACATCAAAACTGTAAGAGATTTTCTAGACATCTTTTCTGAGGAGCTACCGGGTTTACCTCTTAATCGAAAAGTGGAATTTGGGATTGAGCTTCTCCTTGGTACAGCTTCGGTGTCTATCGCTCCCTATCGAATGGCACCGAAAGAGCTTACGGAGCTCAAGGCTCAAATTCAGGAGTTATTGGGTTCATCCGCCCTAGTGTTTCCCCGTGGGGAGCACCGGTACTGTTTGTCAAGAAAAAGGATGGATCCATGAGGATGTGTATCGACTATTGACAACTAAATAAATTGACTATTAGGAACAAGTATCCACTTCCAAAGATTGATGATTTGTTTGACCAGTTTTGAGGGGCGTCTGTGTTTTCCAAAATTAACTTGCATTTTGGGTATCATCAGTTGAAGGCTAAAGAGACTGATGTGCATAAGACGACATTTAGGACTTATTATAGTCACTACGAGTTCCTAGTGATGCCATTTGGAGTGACTAATGCACCGACAGTTTTCATGGATCTGATGAATCGAGTGTTTTAGCCCTACCCGGATCGGTTTGTAGTGGTATTCATCAATGACATATTGGTTTATTCGAGGACTGTGGATGAGCATGACGAGCACCTTAAGATTGTTCTTCAAATTTTGAGGGAAAAACAGCTCTATGCTAAGTTTAGCAAGTGCGAGTTCTGGTTACGCGAAGTAACATTTCTGGGTCATGTGGTGTCTGCTGAGGGGATTCGAGTCGATTCTCAAAAAATTGAGCCTGTATTGGACTGGAAGTAGCCTGAGAATGTGTTTGAGATTTACAGCTTTTTGGGGTTGGCAGGTTATTACCGACGGTTTGTGGAACGATTTTCACTAATTACAGTACCCTTGACTAAGCTGTTACATAAAGATGTACCGTTTGACTGGACTAATGCGTAGTAAGAGAGCTTTGAGAAGCTTAAGACTGTACTGACTGAGGTTCCAGTTTTGGTACATCCTGAACCTGGAAAGCAGTTCACGGTTTATAGTGATGCATCACATGTAGGTTTGGGATGTGTGTTGATGCAGGATGGTAAGGTGGTTGCATATGCGTCCCGTCAGCTTAAGACACACGAGGTGAACTATCCGACTCATGATTTGGTGTTGGCCGCCGTAGTATTTGCATTGAAAATCTAGAGGCATTATATGTACGGTGAGAAGTGTATTATCTACACTGATCATAAGAGCCTCAAGTATCTCCTCACTCAGAAGGAGTTAAATCTTAGGCAGCGTAGATGGGTTAAGGTGCGTAAGGATTATGATTGTACCATTGAGTACCATCCCAGCAAGGCCAATGTGGTGGTCGATGCGTTGAGCCGTAGGGCTATGACCGATATGAGAGTGATGTTCGCTAGACTTAGCCTATTCATCAATGGAAGTTTGTTGGCAGAACTTCAAGTCAAACTGACAAGAATTGAATAGATTCGAGGTAAACAGTTAGGGGATAAGTCTCTCAGGTTGCGTTTTCATCAGGTAGACAATGGTGGCACTGCTGATTTTGGGATAAACAGTGATGGGGTACTTTGTTTCCGCAGTCGGATTTGTGTACCGAATGATGAGGATTTAAGGCAGTTGATTCTAAGAGAGGCACATAGTATCCCTATACTATGCATCCTGGTGGGAACAAGATGTATCGAGATCTTCGGGAGTTGTACTATTGGCTAGGGTTGAAGCCTGAGGTTACCGACTTCGTTGCTCGCTGTTTGACTTGTTAGCAGGTTAAGTCTGAGCATCAGTTACCTTCGGGTCTGCTATAACCGGTTAAGATGCCGTTATGGAAATGGGAGCGAGTAACGATGGACTTCGTTAGTGGGTTGCCTCTAACACCCACTAAGAAAGATTCGGTCTGAGTCATCGTGGATTAGTTGACGAAGTTTGCTCACTGCATCCTGGTAAGGATAGACTTTTCTCTTCAAAAATTAACTAAGCTCTACATATCGAAAATAGTGAGACTGCATGGGGTACCTATCTCGATCATTTTCGATCAGGATCCTCGTTTCACGTCTCGGTTCTAGAAGAAGCTTCACGAGGTGCTGAGTTCAAGATTAGACTTCAGTACTGCTTTCCATCCTCAGACAGATGGTCAGTTTGAGAGGGTGATTCAGATACTGGAGAACATGTTGAGAAGCTGTGTTATTGATTTCGAGTTAATTGGGAGGAGTACATGGCATCTTACAAGGCATTGTACGGTCGTAAGTGTCACACTCCTTTATGTTGGACTGAGTTGGGCGAGCGATGTATTCTGGGTCCTGAGTTGGTCTCTGAGACAGAGGATAAGGTGAGATTTATTCGGGATCATTTGAAAGTGGCTTCTGATAGGCAGAAATCGTATGCAGATTTGAAGAGGCATGAGATCGAGTATTCTGTGGGAAACTTAGTTTTTCTCAAGGTTTCGCCATGGAAAAAGATTCTGAGGTTCAGTTGCAAGGGCAAACTGAGCCCTCGGTTTATTGGACCTTACCGCATTATGAAACGTGTCGAACCTGTCGCTTATCAGTTGGAGTTACCTCCGGAGTTGGACTGTATTCATGATGTTTTTCACGTCTCGATGTTGAGGCGCTACTGCTCTGATCCCATGCATATTGTTTCTGTTGAGGAGATTGAGGTTAGGCCAGACTTGACCTTCGAGGAGGAGCCGATTTAGATTCTGGAGCGTGATGTAAAGGTCCTTCAGAAAAAGTCTATTCCCTTAGTGAAGGTTCTGTGGCATAATCATAGTACTGAGGAGGCCACATGTGAGTCTGAGGATGCGATGCGTCAACAATATCCTCATCTGTTCTAATTAGGTAAAATTTCGAAGACAAAATTTTCTTTTAGGGTGTAGAGTTTTAACGCCCAAAAATTTCTAATTTCGTTATTGTGAAAATATGACACAAATATCTGTCAGCTTTAGTAGTTATGTGTTTTGTGAGTGTTTAGGAGGTCCCAAGTTCAAGTCTTCGCTTGGGCAAATTTTGGTATTTTGAATGAAGTAGGCCTTACTATTTTGTAATAGGCTTTTATTTGATTGTTGGGTAAATTACATCAGAATAGGCCTGCTGGTCTGGTAGTTAAATGGTGTGTTATTATAGTGGAGGTCTTGTGTTCGAATCACTATGTAGGTAAGGGTATTATTTTTTGCTCAGATTTCAGGATAGAGTTGTGTAATAGGGGGATTCTGAGTAGTGGATGTGTAGTGGGAATTAGGGGAAAAGATTAAGGGATTTTGAGGGTTGTCGGGATTTTATTTTATTTTATTCCCATAACCGAATTTTGACTCTCTTTTCCAAAAAAAATTCTGATGTCTATTCTTCGTCATCTCCTCTTGCCGAAATTCTTTGAGTTTTTCCATCTTTCTCTTCTTTTTCTTCTTCTTGATTTTTCCCTTATCCGTTTATTTTCCTTCCTTTTCACACGCGGTTAGTGCTCGCTTAGTTTCAGTAAGTGTTTCTCTTTGTTTCTGTCATGAATCTCTTAACGACTGAACTGGTAATTTTTTTCACTCCAATTTGGGCATATGGGGAGGCTTGGACTAGTGAATTCAGTGTTCTCATCTTAACAATAGTTAAACGGAGGGTTATCGTTGGTGGTAAATTGGGTTTCTGTTCATTCTTGGTTCTCAATTCACTTGTAAATCCGTTAAATTGATGTTGAGTATCTTGATTATAGGTTTTAGAGTGCTCGGGGACTGTTTTAGCATCAAACAAAACTAGATATGTACCCGAAATGCAAAAAAAAAAGATTCAGCGAAAACCCGAAATTGCTTGCTGTTCGGACAACAGCAGTTGACTAATTTTGAAAAATCACAATAAATTGTGGAAATCGAATTAGAGGATGAAAAAAATATGAAATTAAATCTTATTGAGTCTAGTTTCTCATAAACAAAACGGTGTAAGTACTGGAATTGTAAATCGTGAGGTAAAATAAAATTTGTGAGACAAGGTCAGATTGAATTCGGGTTTCCCTGTTCTGATTTTGGAAAATCATCAAAAATTGGAGAAAATAATAAGGGGTTAAAATTTACATGTTTAAATTATTAACGAGTCTAATTTTAATAGAAACAAATGGAAACATCATCCAAATTTTGTACTAAGAGATAATTAATTTTTAGCAAATAAGGGATGAAGCTGTCAGACAGCAGAACAGGGGTAAATTTGAAGATTTTACTGTACTTATTGGCTAAACCAAAAATTCTGAAAATTTTATGGTTGAAACATGTTTGAGTCTAGTTTCAAAGACACCAAGCGGATCTTAATTCGAAATTCCATAGCTCAAGATATAAATAATTTAGTAACAGTGACTCAAGTAGATAGCTTTGAAGGAACATATAAGTAAATAGTGAAAACATATATGAATAATTAACTAGCATGGGTTACATTAAAAATGGATCATGTGTCTAAAGCCAATTTGGGCCGAGTGGGCCACATGGGCATGTGAGCCCATTTTTTAAAAAGTTTTGTTAGGTTACACGGGTCGTCCAAGTCGGCTGTGGACTTACTGTAGGGTCGGTAAGTTTTACTTAAACCCTTATATGTGTGATCCGTCTATCTGATTTTTATACCGAGTATGACTTATGATATCTGAATGTATGTACTATTAATTGCATAATGGCATGACATGTTTTGTATGTTGCATTGCATCGGGGAGGGTTAATGATATTTGGAGGAAGTGTTTGAAAGGCTATTAAGCCTGTTATCTGAAAGCTCAGCTGCAACCTTCTAATTTTATGCCGCATTTCGGTACAGCATGGTGTGTAGGGATAGGTGGGTTGATTTAATCCCATTATGGTGTGTAGGGTTGGACGGAGATGGTGTGTAAAGGACGGTGGGTAGGATTCTGATTTACTGTATCTGCATTCTGTATCTGACATGGGCCAATGCCCTAATGTATTTTTGAAACTGTATCTAAATGGGCTAAGGCCCAAACTGATTATGTGATGGGCACGGGCCCCAGACTGATCTAACTGGATTCTGTTGATTATCTATATGTATGTTTTTTGTGGGGATTACAGACTGAGTTTGCGAAAACTCACCCTTTCTCTGTTTAATCTGTACAGGTAATCCCTAGACTTAGCGGGTAGATACAGTGGGGGACTCGACGGTGGCCAAACGTAAATTTTAGACTATTTTCCATTAATGCCTAGAATTTATTACTTATTTGGGGTTTTTGATGTATATTATAGACTATGGACTGGTTGGCTTTAAATTTGGGACTTTATACTAGTTTTTTCGAATTAAATAAAAGTTAACTTACTATAATGGTTTTTAAACTTGACAATCTTGTCTTCAAATCCCTTTCCATGTGACATTGCTAGATTCGGCCATAACGTCTAGGTCGGGTGTAGTGTGTTACAGAATGCTCGTCAAAACGATCTCGAAAACTTGACTAGGATCTGGAAATATTGGGACTCAAATACTAGAGGCATTTTCACTGAAAAGTACAGGGAGATAGCTCACTTGATAGCAATCAATGTGAACGAGTAGTTGATTCAAGCCATGGTTCGATTCTAGGACCCAGCCTATCAGTGTTTCACTTTCAATCAAGAAGACCTGACTCCGACCATAAAAGAGTATGTCGCCCTGCTTCGCATTGACAATATACAACTCAACAAGATATATGTGAAAGAGCCTAAACTGATGACCTTCAAGAAAAAAACTAATGAAGTTGATAGGGATGACTAACATATGGGCTGAAAAACAGATAAGGAAGGGGAATGAAGTCAGTTGTGTTCCGTGGTATTCTCTTCGAGATTTAGTTTAGCCATTTACGGACTGATCGTCTTCCCAAAGGTTCTCGGGCATATTAAAGTTACGGTAGTGGATTTCTTCAAAAAGTTGAGGCAAGGAATCAACCCCGTCCCTGCTATCTTGGCTAAGACTTTTAGATCTCTAAATAGTTGTAGGAGAAAAGGGGAAGGAATTTTTATCGGATGCTCTCAGTTACTTAATGTTTGGATTTTTACCCACTTTTGGAAAGTGGAGCGCACACCTTTCCATATGTTTTCAAAAACATTCACTCCGTTGGAAGCATACCTTGAGAAAGATTGGCCAAAGGATGTCACTGAACAGCACTGGGTCTCGGCTTTTTAGAACCTTCGTGCTGAAGATATAACTTGGAGAGCACCTTGGATTCGTCCTTCTGTTCTGTTATACAAGTGTGGAAACCAAGATTGGGTGTCTTTACTAGGATTATGGGGAGGAGTTGGACATGCTCCGTTGATGGTTCAAAGACAGTTCGCTTCGCGACAGTTTGTACCAGTTACCGATGGATTGGTACAGTCTAAGTTTTCCTTTACGGGTGAGAGTTACATAAAAAAAGGTTTGAGATATTCCAAATTCTTGGAGGAAAATCTACCTAATGGAGTTGACTCTCTATGTTGATACTATCACTGTAGATTATGACATATGGAGGCAACGACAAGTGAAGAATCAACTAACCCCACCGGCCAACTATGCTTTCCAGAATCCGTTCTTAGAAGAGATGCCATTCGAGTTCGAGATGGAAAAATGTGAATTTGAACGTGAAAAAGCCAAGCTAATGCGAGATACTAGTTCTGTTTAGGAGGAAAACTACCAACTGAAGATTGACGTTTAAATTGAAAGATCCATAACCGAAAAATTCCAACAAGAAGTCGAGATCACGAGAAAAGATTTACGGGATCTTTATTTGGAAAATAAAAAATTATGAAGCACCATACGGAATAGTGGACTAGGCAAATCATCGGCAGAATGGAAGGAAGAAATAAGTAACATCAAAGGTAGGATGGAATTCTAAAAAGCGAAAGCGAAGAAGGAGGAGGAAAGAGCTGCACGTGCTATGATAGAGTTAAGGAAGAAGAATGTTGAATACGAAACTATGTCTATAGAATTAACGACTAGTCGGTCTGATCATCGAGAGCAAAAAAAGAAAAATCTGAAGTCCTAGAAGAGAAGCATGGTCAGCATGACAGAGAAATTCGTGCTTACGAAAATCCCTCCAAGAAAAGGATATGCATCTCGGCGGTTTGATCAATGAAATTCGCAAGGCGGCTGTACAAATAACACAATTATCAAATGAAGCAGAAGCTCTCAGTTGCCAATTCCCTCCAAGCCAAAGATTAAGCATGTCGGGGTTCCTAGAACGTGTAAAGAAATAAGGCGACGTGGCTAGGAAATTTGTGTAACTGTTAAATCAGAGCTGGCAAAATGTTTTGTCATGGACTCTTTTGATAAATGAAATGCCCAAGTATGGGGCCATTTTGAAATCAACACCTATTTTTGCATATTTATGCATGACTGACATTCATCAGTTACTCATTCATTTATTCATTGCATGCCCATATCACCCTAATCACTCGCTAAGGCTAAAACCGTCTAATTCACAGTTACGACACTACGAGTCTGGAATCACGTTATTCTTATAGGACACACCTAAGAGCTAGAGCTATGGATGCCGAACTTAATGAAAGAATGGAAAGGGCCCAAAGAGAGTTGCAAGAGCAGTTGGCTAAGTCGCAGTAAGAGGCGAGAGATTTGATGGTAAGATCTCGAGAAGAATCACTCGAGCAAAGGGATCAAATGGCCAAAATGATGGAGATGATGATAGCCTTGGTAAAAGGAAAGAGACCTATGCAGAGCCCTGATACCATAGAGCCCCAGTCAAGAGCTAATAATAATCAAGATCCACTTTATCCTCCGGGATTCACTCCACCTCATGCCCATATAACTCAAAGAGGATATCCCCAAGGGGTCTTGGGGCAACATCCTGTACAACCTACTCACCTAGGGCAAGGAATGTTCGTATTAAACCCCGGGGCTAATCTTTCAGATTCAATTGTTCCAGATTTAGATGATCCTGTAGAAATAGAAAGGTTGAAAATTGATGACAATAATGCTCAGGATAAGTATAGGATCCTGGAAGATAGGCTCAAGGCAGTAGAAGGTACTAAAGTTTTCTCTGCTTTGAGTGCCAAAGAGCTTAGTTTGGTACCTGATCTAGTTCTACCCCCAAAATTCAATGCGCCAAATTTTGAGAAATATGATAGGACAATATGTCTAAAGGTGTGCATCTTATCATGTTCTGGTTGATACACTGCTTTCAAGATAGTTTGGTTGGCTTGGCTCTTCGATGATATAATCAGCTTAGCAGAGAAAGGATCCGATCATGGAAGGACTTAGCATCAGCATTTTGTGAGCAATACAAGCATGTAACGAATATGGTGCCTGATCGACTAACTTCGCAAATGATGGAAAAGAAGCCGACGGAGACTTTGAGGCAATATGCACAAAGATGGAGGGATATTTTGGCTCAAGTAGAACCCTCATTAACTAAAACTGAGATAACAGTCCTCTTCATCAACACTTTGAAAGCGCCATTTTACGATAAGTTAGTTGGAAGCGCCAAGAAGGACTTCACAGACATTGTAATATCCGGGGAGCTTATAGAAAATGCCATCAAGAGTGGGAAGATGGAAGGCCCTGAGACTTTAAAAAGGGCAGTATCCGTAAAGAAAAGGGAAGTAGAAACGCATATGGTTGGAACTCAGAGCCACTATACCTCTAATCCGTACCCATCCCAATCACGACCTCACTATCGCCCACCTTCAAACTTCTACTTTTCTCCCCCAACTCCTTATTGTCAAGCAACATCCCCTTACTCTGTTTATGCCGCGAATAACTAAAGACCATTCACCATGTTCCCACCAAATACTATGACTACACAAAGCCAACCCAAAAATGAACAAAGACTAGCAAGACCCAATTCTGAAAGGCCTTAGTTCTCCTAAATTCCTGTGTCATTTGGAGAATTATACCCAAAACTATTAGAGAAGTAATTAATATCCGCACATTATATGGCAACCCGAAGCCTCCATACCCAAAGTGGTATGGTCCTAACACTAGTTGCATGTATCACGCTGGAAATCAGGGGCACTCTATAGAAAATTGCCTTACTTTAAAAGGAGGGTTCAAGGTCTCATCGATGCTAGCATTCTGAGATATGAAGGTGTTAGTAATGTGGCTGGAAATCCTCTCCCTAACCACACTGATGGGAATGAAAATACGGTGACTAATGAAGATGATTGGCAAGCCAAAAGCTATGTTGACGAAGTAAGGACACATTTGCGGAAGGTATGGGAGATGATGGTTGAAAAGGGCTTGCTATGCCTATTCAAAAGAATTTTCAAAGAAGAAAGTATAAAAGACCAAGGTTTCTGTGATTTCCATGGCGTCGAAAGACATGACATCCAATCTTGTAAGGAATTTAGAAAACTGCTTCATGATATGATGGATAACAAGGAGGTCAAGATCTTTGATAAAAAGGAGGAGGATGAGGAAGGAGAAATATGTGCCTTTAATAACCAATCATTGGCTTTCCCTTATAGCGCCGATAGGCCTTTGGTGATTTATTACGAGGCAAAGAAGGAAGAAGTTAGTCGAGAAGTTAAACCAAATGTGATAGTTGAAGTGCCTACTCCTTTCCCTTACAAGGATAATAAGGCGGTACCATGGAAATATGATGTCAATACCGTTGTACCTGAAGGTGTAAACTTGAAAGTTACGAGTGAAGGTGTCAGAGGAGTAGGACACTTTACTTGCAGCGGAAGGTGTTATTCCCCCGAGACAGTTGAACCAAAGAAGAAAGTTGTTGACTCGAACCAGAAATAGAAGGCACCAATACATGAGGTTGAGGTCGATGTTAAACTGCCATTTGAGCAATAAGTTAAAAAAACCTGTGAATTGGGAGGAAGCACATGAATTCTTGAAGTTTATTAAGTACAGTAAATATAGCGTCATGGAATAATTAAAAAAATAACCGGCACGAATCTCGGTATTATCTCTATTGTTAACTCGGAGCCACATCGAAATGCCTTGCTAAAAGTGTTGAATCAAGCTTATGTGGCAAACAATGTATCTATGGAAAAGCTTGATAGGTGGATAAATAATTTGAATGCGGATAATTTCATCTCTTTTAGTGATGATGAAGTACCGCTGAATGGTAGGGGCTCTGTAAAAGTATTACACATCACAACCAGTTAAAAGGGTTACATAGTACTGAATGTGCTCATCGACAACGGGTCTCCACTTAATTTCATGCCTTTGGCCACACTCTCTAGGATGCCAATTGATATGTCTTATCTGAGGCCTTGTCATTCTACTGTAAGGGCATTTGATGGGACACAACGAGAGGTCATGGGAAAGATCCAAATTACTCTAGAGGTAGGCCCATATGCATATAATATTGAGTTCCAAGTCATGGACATCACGCATTCATACAATTGCCTTTTAGGGAGGCCTTGGATCCATTCTGCTGGGGCAGTTCCTTCATCTTTCCATCAGAAAGTGAAGTTCATCGTAGATAACCGCTTGATTACTGTCGCTGGTGAAGAAGACATCGTCGCATCTATCTCTGCTGATGTACCTTATATTGAAGTAAATAAAGATGTTGTGGAATGTTCCTTTCATTTCTTTGAATTTATCAATGCTACATTTATTGCCGAAGGGAATAAAATCCCCATACCCAAACTGTCAAGGAATACCAAGATGGGAATTAAGCTGACTGTGGGAAAATGAGCTCGAACAAAGAAAGGTTTGGGAAAGTATCAGCGATGGATGGCTAGAGCTTTATAACCAGCGCACCACAGGGGTTGATGCGGTTTGGGGTTCAAGCCAGATATACGTCAAGGAAGAAAAGAATTGCAGAAAAATCACGAAAGAAGAATCACAAAAACCTCAGGTCGGGAATTAGAATGTGAGCCAATGACGTATCCTCTTTTGTCAAAAACTTTCACATTTGCGGGAATGATGTACCTAGGGCAAGACAATCCGCAGAACACTTTGTTGTTGATTGAAAAAGGTCTTCAGAATATCAACCTAAATGCTATTGACAATGAGGATGATGCAATTGAGAATGTTTCAGTAATACGCCCTTGTCCTCCTGGATTTGCTTTGAACAATTGGATTGCTGTGGATCATCTTGTAGTTTTTAAGTCCCCTTCAGAGTAATGCCCAATGTTAACCCTTCATTTTGTGTGTGTCCATAAGCAGTGGGGTTCCTTTTGTAAGAGCTTATGTTTGCTCTTTATAATTTCAATGAACATTAATGAAGATGCATTATGTTTTATATTGTCATGATTTTTTTGATTTCCATTAACTTCATACTTATTCCCTCTCTTTATATCCTTTTCTTGCATGTATCTCATATAATTTCATGACATTGTGTTCGTTGATTCCAATACCTTGATGCTCCTCTATAGCTTTTATTTTCCATTCACCTTTCAGGCGCTCAGATATCAATAGCATGAACAATCCCATTATAAATCCAGAAATCCATTTCGAGAAGGCTATATGTTTAGGAGAATTTGAGGCCGAGAAAAGTGCTGAAGATTGTGTCTCGTCTCCTAACTCACTGAGAATGGTAGAACAAGAAGAGAAAAAGATCCTACCCAATCAAGAATCTGTTGAGGTAGTGAACTTGGGGAATGAAGAAAAGAAACAAGAAGTGAAGATTGAGACTTCCATTTCAGAGAACACCAAGCAAGATTTGATCGCCTTGCTCCGTGAGTATAATGATGTATTTGTCTGGTCTTATCAGGACATGCCAGGGTTGAACACAGATATTGTGGTCTATAAGCTACCACTAAAACCAGAATGCAAACCTGTTCAACAGAAGTTAAGAAGGATGAGACCTGAAATGTTGTTGAAGATAAATGAAGAAGTTAAGAAACAATTTGATGCTGGCTTCTTACAAGTCTCTAAATATCTAGAGTGGGTAACTAACATAGTCCCAGTATTGAAGAAATACGGCAAGGTACGAATGTGCATGGATTATCGTTATCTGAATCGAGCAAGCCCCAAGGATAACTTTTCTTTGCCACACATCAATACTTTGATGGATAATACGACAAAACATTCATTGTTTTCTTTCATGGATGGTTTCTCAGGTTATAATCAGATACAGATGGCTCCCGAGGACATGGAGAAAACCACATTCGTAACAATGTGGGGAATGTTCTGCTATAAGGTAATGTCGTTCGGATTAAAGAATACTAGGGCAACATATCAGAGGGCCATGGTGACGCTGTTCTATGATATGATACACAAAGAAATAGAAGTTTATGTCGATGATATGATTGCCAAATCTCGGGAAGAAAAAGAGCATGTTGGGAATCTCAGGAAGCTGTCGAAAGATTAAGAAAGTTCTAGTTGAAGTTTAACCCAACCAAGTGTACGTTTGGGGCTACCTCGAGAAAATTGCTAGGTTTCATTGTCAGCGAGAGAGGTATCGAGGTTGATCCAGACAAGATAAAAGCCATACAATAACTGACATCCTCGCGCACAGAAAAAGAAGTTAGAGGATTTTTAGGAAGGTTAAATTACATTACTTGATTCATTGCTCAACTTACCAACAAATGTTACCTAATTTTTCGACTCCTTTGAAAGCATAATCCGGGAGAGTGGAATGAGGAATGTCAAATGGCCTTCGACAAGATAAAATGATATTTGTCTAGTCCCCCCGTGTTAGTACTACCGATACCAAAAAACCTTTAATATTGTATCTGACAGTGTTCGAAAGTTCAATGGGTTGCGTACTGGGGCAGCATGATGAGTCTGGAAGAAGAGAAAAGGCAATTTATTACCTCAGTAAAAAGTTCACAGAGTATGAGGCAAAGTACCCTTTAATCAAAAAATTCTGTTGTGCATTGATTTGGACAGTTCGAAGGCTCAAACAATACACGTTGTATCATACGACATGGTTAATTTCAAAACTAGACCTAATAAAGTACATGATGGAGTCATCTGCACTCTCAGGGAGAATGGCACGATGATAGATTCTACTTACTGAGTATGACATCGCATATGTGAGCCAAAAGTCGATAAAGGGAAGCGCAATAGCTGACTTCTTGGCAAGTCAAACAATGGAGGAATACAAGCCCTTGAGATTCAATTTCCCGGATGAAGACTTGATGTGCATTTCAGAAAAAGAGGGTGAGTTGTCAAAAGAGAAATCATGGAAGATGAACTTTAATGGTGCATTGAATGCATTGGGCCATGAGATAGGAGCAGTCTTAATGTCACCGAAAGGGGACCATTACCCGCTCACTGCTAGGTTAAATTTCTTATGTACCAATAATATAGAGGAGTATGAAGCTTGCATCATGGGACTTCGTGCATCTATCGAGAGAAAAATCAAAATTTTAGAGGTGCACGGGAACTCAACATTAGTGATTTATCAAATCTGTGGAGAATGGGAAGCAAAGGATTCGAAATTAGTCAAATATCGTAATTTTTTTGTGGAACTGGTCAAAGAATTCAAAGAAGTGACTTTTAACTACTTCTCACGAGAATAAAACCAATTGGCTGATGCCCTGGCCACCTTGGCTTCAATGTTCAAAGCAAATAGAGAAACTGAAATAATGTTTATCCAAATGAGCGTATATGAGACCCCCGCACATTGTTTTAGCATTGAGAAAGAGTTAGATGGACAACCATGGTTCCATGATGTCTTACAGTATATCAAGAATCAAAAGTATCCTGAGCAAGCAAACGAGAATGACAAAAGAACAATCAGGAGAATGTCAATTGGATTTGTTTTTTACGGGGATATTCTGTATAAAAGAGGAAAAGATCAAGTGTCTTGAGATGCGGGGACGCTATTGAAGCCAGAAAAATACTCAAAAATGTCCATGAAGGAGTTTATGGAACGCATACCAATGGTTTCACTATGGCTAGGCAGATTATGAGACTTGGTTATTATTGGCTGACGATGGAAAATGATTGCATCAGTTATGCGCAAAAGTGTCATAAGTGTCAAATTTACGGCGATAAAATTCATGCAGCTCCTTCACGTCATGACCTCTCAATGGCCTTTTTCTATGTGGGGCATGGATGTTATATGGTCAATTTACCCGAAGGCTTCTAATAAGCATTGATTTATTTTTGTGGTTATTGATTACTTCACAAAATGGGTAGAAACCACTTCGTTTGCTAATGTGACGAAGATTGCAGTCTGCAGGTTCCTAAAAAAGGAGATCATATGTCGATATGGTTTTCCTGAGAGGATCATTTCAGATAATACTTTGAATTTGAACAACAAGATGATGAAAGAAGTGTGTGTACAATTTCAAATAAAGCATCATAATTCCTCACCCTATCGCCGAAAAATGAACGGAGCAGTAGAAGCGGCTAACAAAAACATTAAGAGGATTATCGGGAAGATGACTGAGACATATAAAGATTAGCACGAGAAGCTACCATTCGCTTTGTATGCATACCGCACCTCTGTACGGACATTTATGGGAGCAACTCTTTTCTCTCTGGTCTATTGAATGGAAACTTTTTTGCCCATCGAAGTTGAGATCTCATCCCTACGCGTCTTAATGGAATTAAAATTAGAAGAATCAGAATGGGTTCGAGCTTGACATGGTCAACTAAACCTTATCGAATGAAAATGCTTGAAGGCAATTTGTTATGGACAGATGTACCAGAAGAGAATGATTACGGCCCATGACAAAAATGTGCGGCCAAGAGAATTCCGTGAAGGAGAGCTCGTACTAAGAAAGATCCTCCTAATACAAAAAGACTTTCGAGGAAAATGGATACCAAATTGGGAAGGACTATACGTTGTAAAAAAGGCCTTCTTGGGAGGGGCTCTGATTCTCACCGAGATGGATGGAAAAGAGTTACCTAATCCAGTGAACTCAGATGCTGTGAAGAAATATTATGCCTAAAAAAAAGATAAAAACTCGAAAAGGGCGTCTTGATAGACAAAAAAGGATTAGAATGAAAACCCAAAAGGGCATCTTAATGAAGTAGGTTCGAACTTAAAAAACAAGATGACTTGAACGGGGAGTCAAATGACGAAGTTACAACAATTGAAGCATTCTCAGAAGCTCGAAATCTCTTACACAAGAAGCCATGCTTGAAAAGATCCTGGACGAAGAAATGTGGAGAAGTTCATGCGTTGGAATCTAGAGCATTCGTGGCCATTAAATTTTGATTAGCAGTGTACTAAATATTTTCCCTAAAAATGTATCGACAAATGATTATTTGTGAGCAACAAGGAGTTTTTATATAAATTTGTTGGTCTTGTGTTCAATTCCTAAATAATGTTTTTCAGTTTTTTATTTGGAGATTATAAAAAAGTATGAAAATACCCTGATAATAATATTAATTACCTTTAAAGTAGGGGTATTTTAGTACTTTCACAACTAAGTTAGTTTCAAGTTGACTCGTGACACCAACTCAGTCAACCAATTTAGGGAAATTTACAAGGCTTTGATAAGGAGATGAGTCTGAAAAAAGTTAGAATAGAAATTCGGTGTACATTATAGGAATTGAGATGAGTTAATGCTTTGTCTTCCTATTATGTTGTTCTTACCATTTTCACTAGTATGCATTGCTCATCCGTTCTTTTCTGTGGATTGAGCACATCCATGTATAAATTAAACTATCGAGAAAAGGGCTAAATCATATCTAATGAATATAATTTTTTGTTTACTATGTAGACTCTACTTCAATAAAATTTGTTGTCTAGGGAATAAATCTTTTTCAATCAATTTATCCAAATAAGTACTTTTATTATTAATTAAGTGG